>NC_047532.1:45301276-45609912 GCF_012275295.1 Melopsittacus undulatus
AATTTCTTAACTATTCCTCAAACACAGTAATGAAAAGTATGAAGAATTATTAAAAAGTAAGTCAGGAGTTTAAGAAATGTGAAGAGTATCTAAAGTAATGATTGCAATGCTGCTTTTTCCTTTGAAAATAAAAATCTTACAACCAAAACCACTGTAAAGATGTTGAAATGCAAGGAGGGAAGTTGTTTTGTTTCTGATCCTGGCTAAAATCTGAAAATGTAGTTGCAGCCAGTAATGTTATTTGCTACAGTAAAAAACCCTTGAGAAGTCAGATACTGTGTTTCTAAAATGCTAGTAATAAGTATGTGCTTTATTGGCAATACTGTACAGATACAATAGTCTGTCAAGGTGACACAACCAAAACAATTAAAAAATGTCTTTCCAGATTGGACATCACAAATGTATTTGAGATTTATAGAAAAAAATGGCAATGGTGGGCCATAGTCAGTACTGCTGGAGCTAGATGTGGAAAAGGTTGCACTGAGAGTGGGAAAATTTCACCCATAGAGAGATACGATTGTTGAGTTATTAGATGTGGCAGATAAAACAATAATTTTTCTATGATTTGCATGAATTTGGCTGTTAACAGTTTGCCAGTAAGTACAGAAGTTTTGACTTTCCTATCATGTCCCAGTTGCTACTGCTAAAGAGTCACTTGGATAAAGCATTTATTCCATAGTGGGAAACAGTCTGGCCCCATTAAACCTTTTCATGCTGTGTAGGGACTGCCTATGGAGTCAATGTAGAGAGTTACTAAATGGTTGAAAGTTTAGTCTACCTGCAACTTTAATTAACTGGACAAACCCAGAAGAATCCAGTCTAAATAATTTTCCTGAACTGTGCATATATCCTAAAGTGATAGATTCTAGAAAAATAGACAGTATAATTTAAAAAGTGCAGAGAAGAAAAGCTCTTTTCTATTTTGTACTCACAAATGTCATAACAGTCAGGCATGCTAACAAAATTTTACTGGACTATTTTGGAGAAACCTTTATGCTGCCTCTGCAAAGGTACACAAGTGTCCCTTAGACAGTTTGCAGCAGACCAAGAAAGACAGACAAGTAACTGTGTCTTCACTCTTTGTCAAATATGAATGACACCAAGTTACATGTCCATTATGAAGTGAAAATGGGCAGAGCAGTGGTAGAATGTCCCTTCCCCATCAGCTCACTGGGAATGAGGATTTACAAGCTGTGATAAAAGGGAACAGTGAGAAAATCTGCCATGAAACAGCCGATCTCTATGGAATTGTTGTTCTTAAACTTCTGAGGAGAAACATTAGGGAATCCAGAGCAGGTCCAGAAAGGGGCTATAATAGGGAAGTTTGATTTTGTCTCCTCTCCCCTTTTTGGTTTGCCATCTGCTTTATCACTTGCAGAATGTCAACATTCTTTAAAAATAGGCAGATGGACATCATTCAAGTTCTGACAGTAACTCTTTGTTGTTGGTACAAATAGCTGCAGAGGTATTTAATTACCATTAGTAGTCATCAGTTTGCTGTGAGCTGGTGACATTCGAAATAGTGAGCAGGCTGCATTCTTTGTGTCCAGTGAGTTCATAGAAAGTTAAACCTACTTTTGACAACAGCCTCGAGCTTAGCTACCATTAACCCCTCTTCAGTTACTGGATGATGTGTTTGAACAGTATGAATGATTAATGAAGGTTAAATAGTCCAGTTTCTCTCTTAAAACCTTTTGTTATTGGCAAAGGGCAGGGCAACTGGCAAGGTGAGCAGAAATTCAAGCATTTGGTTTTCACCAAATAGGTTCTTGGCAAATTTAAGTTATTATAAGGAGGTAAATTCAGAAGGAAATTAAGGGCTGGGTCCAAAGAACATAATTCTTATAGGTTAGGCAAAATTAAATTAATTTTGCTTATGAAGTTAAACTTCTCTGCTTTTTTTTTTTTCCTCAAGAAACACTGCATAGTAGTGCAGAATGTAAAAATAACAAGTCCAGAAAAACAACAGCATTTTGTTTTATTCTTTTCCCCTTTCTTAGATGATTCAAACAGAAGGAAAACTGCTTGACTGACTACCCTAATTCCTGCTCAGAATTTGGCCATCTGCAGTTTTGCAGGGATGAGATTCACCTCTGACACCATACATGCTTGTGAATCCATGGTAGAATGTTTGCCAGTTCTGTGTGAGGGGATGATCCTGAAAGCCTCAGAAATTACAAGGCAAAGGTGGATCCAGGCTTTAGGGTTTCCTTTGACCTCAGGCAGTCCAGGATTGCCTTTTTACCTGTGCATAAGAAGCCAAAGGCAGAGACCAAGTGAAGGCAAAGCTATTCAGCCAACTCTGAGATTCAGTCTGTGGTAGGCTGGTTTTTTTCTTCTTTCTTGCATATTATCATTGAAAATAAAACCCTACCACAGGCTGCTGACTTCTTTAACAAATGTCCTTTGCTGACATCTTTGCAGCTTTATTGACTACTGGAGCTTTTCAGAGAAGTAACTGACTGGTAAGCAATTCCAAAGATTCATAGGAAAGAATGTCCTGTTCATGCTCCTTGTTAGAAGTAAGGAGGGCTACAGAGAAAGCCTATCTGCAACAAAGTTTCACTTCTTATGTTTTCACTTGTCAGAGAGAATTGTTCTTTGACAGATCCAGATCCTGTTTCCTATTTTTCCTTTAAGTGTTTTGAACACTGTGACCATTGACAGTGCTCCAAAGATGCTTGGACAATCTCTATGGGTGTGATTTAGAACTGTCTCTAGATTTTACCCTGTGTTATGGGTTTTGTTTGATTTTTTTTCCGTTTTGTTGTTTGTTTAGGCTTTTTAAATCAGGCTTTACAGAGCTTTAAATCCTGATTAGAACTGGTACTTGGGGAACTGAGAGCTTCCCTTTAATTTGAGCTGTGGTCATTGCTCCAGTGGTGCTGCTGAGAGACAGAGTCCTAGAATGAACAGCTGTAATGCAAATGTGCATGAAAGAAAATGTAATAGGGTGCTATACAGAAAACACATTTAGTGTAATACACTGGTATGCATTGCATAGGAGGAAAGACAAAAGTCATCTTACATATCTGTGTGGATCCCAAAGTCTGAGGCTCGTGTAGCAGTTGTGCGGCAGTATTTTTGTACGTGGCCGCAGCCACATCTTCCAGCTGGGATCTCACTCATCCTGGTCCCCAGTATATCAGTGAATGTAACAACAATGTGGCTGATCCACACATCTAAAAGCAAAGGATTGGTCCTTGCTTATTAGAAATAGCTATTCAGCCTTCAGTAAAATGTCAACAACCTTAAGAGTTTCCATTGTAATGTAATGTACAAAGTATGAAGTATGGGATCTAAAAAATGTTAAAAAGGTGTCATGTTACTGCAGCCAAGTCCAAGGTAATTTCAGTGACGTTAGTTATCTATAGGAAGGAAAGCATATTATCCACATGTGATTCAGCATTGATCTTTCTCTTATTTACTGTCCACTATGAGAGCTCCAAACTGAATGAATGAAACACAACAACAAGACTGTGCTGGCATTAAAGGAAGATGATAGTTAACTGACCACTACCCTTGTAGAGACATCATTGAGATGGGACACAAATGACTGCTGGTCATGCTCATTAGGAGCAGAATGGACATGTGTTCAGTCAGTGCACCCCTGTAAATGGAAGAGTATTATAACCACTTAGGAATATTTCTTTCAGTAGCTGTGGTGTCTTTGGGAAAAACAATCTGAAAATGTCTTCACCATGCATGTGTGCCCTCCATATTCTGTGGGTAACATCTGGACTTGCCTGAGTAATGCTTCTTGCATTGTTTCCTGTTTTCCAAAGCAGTTCAATACCTACCCCATTAGTAAAACAGGTAGAGCACTAATTGTTAGTTAGCAGAGGCTTAGAAAGGCACAGCAGTGCCTTATGCAACTTCCATACTCCTGCTGTGGTAATGCCTACAGGTCTAAGCAGCTTTTCTGCCTTAGGGAAATGTCCAAGCCCAGGGTATATATCTTAGTCTTAGAAGGGACCTCAATCGAGCCAAAGTGAGGGCTGACATGCAATTGCTCCACTTGACTTGTGGAGACCTTCCTCTGCAGGTTGTTCTGCTTCGTCATGTAACTCTTGTGCTTCTTGTTTCCTAAGATACATGCTGTGTGGGAGCAGACACTGTGAGCCAGACCAGCCCTGTGTTAGACAGGTATCATGTCTTAACAGTTTAAGGAGTCAGAGTGTTTAGATGAAAATGGACATACAAGCTATGGTCACCCCTTCAATTGTGGCAGGGATACTTATGAAAACATTTAAGTGACTGTTGAAAAATATATACAGAAGTGAATTTTGAAATTAAAAATAAATACATGTGCATCCAAGCCTAAAAAATGGCTTGCAGCACTTCCCATCCTCTTAAGACTTATCCATTCATGATCTGCATATGAGGTACAGATAGGGAATGGAAGGCTAGAGCATATCATCCTTCCAAGTTGACAAAGGATGTTTTTGGCAGAGTGTGCTCTGCAAGAAGGTACCTTCACCTCTGTGTTTTCATACCTGTCTGAAATTTTTCAGTTTCACGGTATGATCTGTATGCCACAGTTTAACAGCCATCAAGACTTTCAAAGAAAGAAAGATGCAAAAGTCTGCCCAATAAATTGATGGCTTAAAATTACTTGCCCAATCGCTGTGTTTTTTCTTTTTGCTAAGCCCTGTTAATTCAGTCTTATTGACATATATAAGAAGGAGAAACAGCTAGCAAATATTCCAAAATAGATATTTAGGGTCCTATTCACTGTCCTTCCTGCCAAATTATGGCTGGCTTTTAGAAATAGTGTAAAATGTCTGTAAGTTTGGATAGACTGGAATTTATCCCATTATATAAAGGAGGTAATAACCCGCCTAAGGATTTATTTATACGCATAGAGTATAATATTTTAAAGAACGATTAATTCACTTCAGCACTTCAGCAGCGATTTTTTTGTGTGGAGTAATAGAATTTTAATTAGCTTCATATTCATTACTCACCTGATACACAGTCTTTAATTGCACCTTCAGTGTATTTTGCTGTCACTGAAGCTCACTTTTATTAATTATAATCATTGAAGGTTTTATGAAGCCTGTCTGTGGTATATGAATGCCACGGTGCAAATGAATCATTCAGCCTTACAAAACTATCATGAGCATTTGCTAGTAAGTAAGCAGATTTGGTACTTGCACTGGCATGAAAATTATGAAAGGCTGAAGAAAAAAGTGTTTTATTTGACCACCAGTGAAATTCTGGTAATTGAATAGGTAAATTTTGTAAGCTGAAAGCAATTTACTAATATTTTAAATGAAAAAATTCTTTAGAAAAACAGTTAAGTTCCTTTAAAAAAAACAAGCAAACAAACAAACAGAAAACCACCCCAAACCAAACAATGTCCTTTTCTATTTTTTTAGCATTAACAGTACCCCACTGGATAAGCACAATAGAAAAATACCTGTGACAATTGTGCTTCTCTGTCCATGCAATTACACAGGAACTGCTCATGCAAAAGTAAAATACGTAATTTTGCTTATGCTTTTTATTACAATCTTACATGAAAGAGTTCATAGCCCATATTTTCAGAATATGAACTTCAGCAGAAGCACTGAAGCCCAGAGGTTTCTAATCACTTTGGGTGCAAATTCACCACCGTGATAATTGATCCCTACTGCTGATGGGTTTCTGTTTCTGATTTGTCTGTAAGTTTCTTTATGACCTCCTCTTCCCTTGTACTCTTACCTTTTCTGTTAGGCTTGTAAATTGAAACTCATAGAGTCATACAATTGAATTACTCACTTGCTGCATCCTAAAAGCAGAAACGGGATTTTTCACAGATGATTCTGAGAAGTTTGTGGTTGTATCTGGGCAAAAGTCAGAGAAAGTCCCCACCTGGATGGATGTATCTCACTGGGGAGCTGTGAATTCCCTCGTCTCTGAGAGTGGGAATATTTTACCCATAGATAGATTACTGGTTACCAAGGCACCTCTAAATGCACTGTAGGGTTGTTGAGGTATTAGATGTGGCAGATGAAACAAATGTCTTTCTCTGGTTTGCATAAATCTGTCTGTTAACGTAACAGTGTGTCGATAAGAAAACACTAAATAAAATTACCTATGGTGAACAGTATCATACCCATAGAGTTCCATTCAAATGTCTGCTCCTCATAAACTTTTTTCATCTTTTAACAATGTAGGTAGTTAATGTACAAGCATAAAATGATAAGTAAAAATTGAGTTACCTGGGGACTATGCTGAAAGTGCTGACCTTGCCTTTATTCAATCAAATTCCCAATAAGGATGTAAGATTTGCCTAGAGCAGGCTTGAAATGGGATTAAGGATGGCAGCTGTCAGTGATTTTTGCCTGCAAAGTAATGTCACTAGATGCTTCTGTCATACAGAAATGATAATAATGAAGTAGTTAGCATTTGCATATTAATCTTACTGGGGCAGGAATTCTTTCAGAGATCTTGATTTTTCTTTAATTTCTCAATTGGCCATTAAAGAACTGTGAACTGGAACTGCATGTCATTCCCCTACTTAGAAAATATCAGTCAAATAGAAAGATTAAAATAAGTAAATTCTGCTTATATGCCTACAAAAGAGAGAAGCAGATGGAAGCTATTTGGTCTGAAATTTTTTTCTCTGCTGATATGCCACCTGCAAAGATGTAGTAGAAAGTAATATCAGACCACAAGCTGTTCTCTGGTGCTTCTGACCAAGTTGCATTGAAATTAGTAAAAACATTTCCAAAGGGAATTGATCCAGATCTGAAATTACTAAATTGAGTTTCAGGAGTTTGTAATAAATACATACATGATTAAGAAAAGTGTGTGACTGGTTTACTGTCAGTCAAAAATTCCCTCAGGTTTTTAAAGCTTTGTTGACTCTCAATCGAGAAGGTCTTTAGATGAAGTGATGGGACTAAATGGCTACAATTTCAAAATATATTGAGACAAATTTTAATTTAAACCCAAATCTAGCTCTGTATGCTGAGGTCACATCCCAGATGATGACTCTACCATAGTGCCAAAGGGATGTCACTTGGCTTTAACCCACCAGTTAGAATGGAGTATCCATCAGTTCTTTCCTCTTTGACTTCTCCTGGAAGACCCTGTCATTATCTTTTCTCTCTTAGCATTGCTATATTAGAAACCCATCCCTGTTGAAATTAGTGATATGATTGCCAATGAGCAAGGTTGAGATGGTGCAAGGATGTGAAGACATTTGAATGATAAGGTTGCTGTCATTGGACTGAAAGTGTTAATAGTATTTGGTAGCCTCAGATTTGGGTGATACCACAGGGGCTTCCGTTTCCTCAGGATTGCTTTGCTGATCACTGTTGCTTTCACCTCTCTGTTAATGTCGCTGCTGATTATTTGCATAAATGTATCATCAAGATATAGAATCAGAGAACAGGTTGTGTGTTGGAAGGGACCTTCAGAGGTCACCTAGTCCAAGCCGCATGCAATGAGCAGGTATATCTTCAACTAGAACAGGTTGCAGAGAACCACCTCCAGCATGGCTCTGAACATCTCCAGGAGTGGTACACGTGCCACCTCTCTAGGTAACCTGTGTCAGTATTTTACCACCCTTTACCACCTTTGTCACCCTGCAAAAAATTTCTTCCTTACATCCAGCCTAAATCTCCCCTCTTTTAGTTTAAAACCTTTACCCTGTGGCTTATTGTAACAGGCCCTGCTAAAAAGTCTCTCCCCATCGTTCTTGTAAGCCCCTTTTAACTACTGAAAGGCCACAGTAAGGTTTCCCTGGATTCTTCTCCAGGCTGAACAAGCCCAGGTGTCTGAGCCTTTCCTCAAGAGAGGTGTTCCATCCCTCTATCATTTCTGTGGCCCTCTTTTGGTCCCTCTTCAACAATTCCATGTTTTTCCTGTGCTGAGGGCCTCGGAGCTGGACACAGTATTCCAGGAAGGGTCTCACCAGAGCAGTAGAGGATAATCACCTCCCTTGACCTGCTGGCCATGTTTCATTGGATGCAGCCCAAGATACAATTGGCCTTCTGGGCTATAAGTGCACACTGCCAGCTCTTATCCAATCTTTCATCCACAAGTACCCCCAAGTCTGTCTATTCAGGGGTATTCTTAATCCCTTCATCCCCCAGCCTCTGTGGATACTGAGGGTTGCCCTGACCCAGGTGCAGGACCTTGCACTTGACTGTTGAAACTTGTGAGGTTTGCATAGGCCCACTTCTTGAGCTTGTCCAAATCTCTCTGGATGGCATCCTGTCCCTCAGACATGTCAGCTTGGTGTCACCTGCAAATTTCTGATGGCACACTCAAATCTCATGTACACACAGTCCACAAACATATTTCTGGAAAAAAAAACCAAACTCCCATGGTAAGTAAATGACAGTCAATCATCCTTGCAATGTTCCCAGATAATTAGCACTGGGCCTGTCTAATTACTTCCATGAAACATGAGTTGTCTTTCTTAAATTTCTGAAATATGGTCTGGGAAGTCTCAAGTAACACAGTGGTTATCCACAGGCTGGTCAACAGTGGTGATTAATAAAATTTATTAGTTGTAGTTGAATGAGGGATAGTAGAATATGGATATGATCCTTACTTTCAAATTATTTATTAATTATTTTATATTACTTCTTTCCACAGTAGTGATTAGCTTGTTTTAATAATATATCAATGTGATCATGTGTACATGAAAAAAATATACTGGTTCACTTTGCATGGGAGTAGGAATGCAAAACAGACAAGTCTGTAGCAAAACACACTAAGTAGGGCTCAGAGAATTTTACAACTGCACGTTTTTTTTCAAGTTTCTATTTCATGACTGAAACATCTTTTCTTGGTACGATGAGCTTTCCTTTAAGAAAAGGTCCAAGATATACATTTCATGATTTTTCTCAATTTATATTATCCAGTCCTCAGCTGTGTCTGTGTTTTCTTTCTTTTTAAGCATCTGTTTGCCAGTGTTCTGTAGAACCTAAACCCCCTACATCTGGGTCGGAGCAATCCCAGGCACAGCTACAGGTTGGGCAAAAAGGAAATTCATGGTAGTCCTGCAGAGAAGGACTTGGGGGTGTTAGTCAATGAGAAAATGAACATGAGCCAGCAGTGTGCACTCACAGCCCAGAAAGCCAACTGTATCCTGGGCTGCATCAAGAGGAGTGTGACCAGCAGGTCAAAGGAGGTGATCCTGCCCCTCTACTCTGCTCTCATGAGACCTCACCTGGAGTATTGTGTGCAGTTCTGGTGTCCTCAACATAAAAAGGACATGGTACTGTTAGAACAAGTCCAGAGGAGGGCCACGAGGATGATCAGGGGACTGGAGCACCTCCCATATGAAGACAGGCTGAGAAAGTTGGGGCTGTTCAGCCGGGAGAAGAGAAGGCTGTGTGGAGACCTCATAGCAGCCTTCCAGTATCTGAAGGGGGCCTACAGGGATGCTGGGGAGGGACTCTTCATTAGGGACTGTAGTGTCCTATCAAGGGGTAACAGGTTGAAACTTAAACAGCAGACATTTAGACTGGATCTAAGGAAGAAATTCTTTACTGTTAGGGTGGTGAGGTACTGGAATGGGTTGCCCAGGGAGGTTGTGAATGCTCCATCCCTGGCAGTGTTCAAGACCAGGTTGGATGAAGCCTTGGATGATATGGTTTAGTGTGAGGTGTCCCTGCCCATGGCATGGGGGTTGGAACTAGATGATCTTGAGGTCCTTTTCAATCCTAACTATTCTATGATTCTATGATTCTATGAAATTCAAAATTTCCATTATCTAGGAAATTTCAAATTGTTTCAAAAAGATCTAATTTCAAAACAATTTCTGCTCTGATCTGAGAAGATCATGCTGATGATAATGACAGTAATTACAAAAGCTGCAAAGGCAAAAAAGAGTCTACTTCTGAGGTGTGTGAAAGAGGAATAACCCATGCAACCTGTCTCTGGAGATGTTTCTGCTGTTGCCTCTGTGTATAAGACTCAGTTGGGGTTGTCAGTACCCAATGGCAGGATGCTCTGTAGTGTAATGCTGGCTCAGTTGGTTCTCTCCAGCTCCCAGGGTGTAGCACAGCTAATCCTTTTACATTTTAATGAAGTCATTCTTCTGATTCCTTTGTGGAGGAAAGATGTTCCTTGTGCTTGCACCTGGGACCTTAGAGTAGAAGGTGCCTTTTTTCCTTGACTTTTCCTCTACCATATGAGCTGTGCAGTCAGTCTGCTCTGAGTTTAGGCTTATTTTCCCTCTGCAGATTTACATCTTTGATCACAGCCTTATGGTTCTGTGCTCTGCAAGAGCCTGCTCTACCTTTGAAAGCTTCTCTGGAGGTTGATCAATAATCATTTTGCTGAAATGATTACATATGGCCAATTTTGTCATGTTCTTCAGTTAGCTGTTACATTTAAGTGCTGATCCGGATTATTAAATGTTTTGGCCATGCGTATGGCTGCAGGGCCAACAGTGGTATTGCAAAGCGAAATGCAGAGAAAAAGACTGTCATCCACAGATAGTTTGAGAAATGCTGTGTCCCTTCACAGCCTCTCAGTAAACTGCTTCTAAACTGATTCAGAGAAAACTCCAGGAACAAACTTGCCAACAAAGTTTTCAAGTTGACAAGCAGGTATTCTTTATTGCAGTGCTGGGAGACATGGGGGATAGCTCCTCCTAACGTGTGTCCCTGTATTGCTGCACAAGCCATCCTTATATAGTCACTGGGTATGCATACATATTCACGAGGTTATGTATGGATTACATTATTTTCCAGAAAGTTCCCTGCATGTGTACAGGATTGTTGTGGTGGTCTCTGAGGGTCGTTTACTTCTTCCAACAATCTTCATCACTTCTGGCAGCCTTTGAAGCAAATGCAGTAGATGCTTATACCAGCTCAATTGGTTCGTTAGCACCACAGACATAATAATCCTCCTGTCCTCTTACTTATCATTTAGTTTAACTGTAGCCCATCCTGGACACCTGCCATTCCCAGATACTCCTAATCCTTGCATCCTGTTCTTCTAGACAGTTTTTTTTTTAAAACTATGTCATCTATAACAATTTATCTTGTACAAGAATTCTCAATATGTTCTCTAGCTGTACTCTGTTTTTTTCTATATATTATGCACCTCAGTAATTTTCCATTGCTACTGTTACAAAGCCATCAAACTTAACATTGCTTAAAACTGATTCTAAAGGTTTATATATTCCATTTTGTGATTTTATGCCCCCCCTTGTCTCAAATCACACAGTTCTGTGGAAAATCAGTGGAAAATTACAAACAGTTATCCATTGCTCTAGAAATGCACTTTACATGCTTTAACTGCATTAAATTCTTGTTTCCAAGACACCATTCTCTTGCCATTGCTTTAAGTAATTCTGATACTTCGTTGTCAGCCTCTGCTGCAGGATAAATCTTTTCTTGAGCACATTCTCAGTTCTTGGAAATCAAGAAGCAATCCTGGCATCATCAGTAAGATTTTGCAATTTATGTCAGTGGAATGAACATTTTGGCCCACGTTTTTCTTACTTTATAGCTGGAGAGGTTTGCATGAAAAGATTATGCAGATGGCGGATCTCCATAGATGCTCTGCAGCTTTCATTTTCTTGTTCTCCTGAAGAATCACTCTCTGTGGGAAAAGGTACCCACAGAATTGTAAGAAAGACAGAAAGACCCTTGCAAGAATTGCTTCTTTTTTTTTTTTTTTTTTTTGTAAACAAACTGGCTCACCATCCCTGAAATCAAGGAAATCAATTAGTCAAAAGAATTCATGTTTGTACGCAATGAATGAAAAACTGTGTTTAAATCCACTATGGCATTCAGGTCCAAGTGTGTACTGGGATCAGGCCAAAAATGTGGCTTTCCCCTGGTAGCTCCAGGAGACAAAGAATGGATTTCTGCACAGGTAAAATAAATCACTGTCTACCTTAAGGGGAGATTGAAGACAGCAGTTCATATGAACTACTTGTTATTCATAGACAATAATTGCTTTCTATTAAAGTTGGTAAGAGTTACAAGTCAGATTTTCTTGGTATCCTGTGGAGCTGAGAGGTTCATAGGAAAGTACATTATTCTGTTTGATTTTTTCTAAAGAAAAAAAGACAGCATTTTGCACTTTAGTATAATGGTAAGTTATTAGGCTTTAGTATGGACCTGTTCTTTCCAAGTCTAGGATGTTTGAACCTATAGACCTGGTCAGTCCCTATTTTTCATCTGTTACTGTCTTGTAAGATAAACTGGCTGTTATGAAATGCTATTTGTATGTGGCATTTGTATCTGTATGCCCAAGGTGGTTTGACTCTGTGACTGACATTGTTTAGTTTGAACTTTTAATTCAATGATGTGGTAATGGAATACAAAAAGACAGCCTGTACTGATCTTTGGAGTGGAAGCATCACCATCTCAGCCATGCAGTTCTGTTTCACTGTATATTAGTTTCTGACGTACTGGAAGGGGTTGGAGAACCATGCCTCTTCAATGCATCACCCCTCATATCCCAGCTCAGAGCTGTATGTAAACAGAAATGTGGCATTTGGTTTGATTTCTTGGCACAGACAGGTTTAGCAATCCCACTATGGCAAGTAAATCCTAATGCACTTAACTTTCATTCTTAGTGTCAGGAAATCCACTGATTCCCAGAACTACAGATAGCACGGTTAGATGTGAGAATACATTTATACATTACCGGAAAATAGGAATTTTTAAAATGAGGTATTTCAAATTGAACTTCACATGCTTTTTATTAATTTTTAGAGTGGTAAACATAGAAGAATAACTCTGATTTTGCGCTGTAGTGACTCTGTGGGGGTAGGTAATCTGGGATGTAAGGAAGCAAAATCACCTGTCTTTGGGACAGCAGAATAGAAAGCCTCATAAACAAAACAGAATAGCTGTGATGCTCATCTGATAAAAATTAAAGGGTGGACTGATATTTTTAGTTAAAAAAATAAAATGCCAGTTATTTTATGGTGTGAAATCCTTTGTGTAAACTCCAGGGGACAGACTGGAGAAAACACTGTTTGGACTTGAAAGATAAGAAGATCTCTGAATGCTTGAGCAATAGGTGACTCAGAAGCAAGTGAGAAAGTGCTAGACAAGTTGCTATCACTACTACTTCTGGTTTTCAAACTGCTGTGTTTCAACATTCCTGCTTCTGCCATACTTACACTGCCACCTCACAATTAGCCAACCTTTACCTTGTGAGGTTTTGGTTTTCCCAACCCTCTGGGATAAGCAAACTGTTCTTTACTCTCTTTTCTTCTGCATTCATGCTCCTGCAGTCAGCTGCTCTGGCTGTTTCCTCCTCTCCCAGTTCAGGACCCAGAGGTCCTTATAGACTCATTTCTGATTTAGGTATTTGAAGAAAGAACCACAAATTTAAGATTATCGTGAGCATTTTTGAAGGTAAAAATAATGATGTTTTTTATGGATTGTTATTATGCTAGGCTAGGTTAGGTTTGGTGGAGGAGCACGTCCCACCCTGAAGGAAACACAAGGCAAGCAGGCTAAGCTAGGTTAATCTAGGCTAGGCTAGGCAAAGAACTAGGCTAGGCTAGGTGCTAGGCTAGTATAGCCAAGGCTAGGCTAGGCTAGGCTAGGCTAGGCTAGGCTAGGCTGGGCGCCAGTGTAGGCTAGGCTAGGAGCTAGGGTAGGGTAGGGTAAGGCTAGGCTTGGCAGAAGAGCACGTCCCACCCTGTGGGGAGCACAAGGCAAGCAGGCTAGGCTAGGCTAGGCTAGGCTAGGCTAGGCAAGGCTAGGCTAGGCGGAGGAGCTCATCCCACCTTGTGCAGTTTGGTGGCAAGGATAACAGTCTAGGAGTCAGAACTGGTAACAACCTTCTCTGCTACTGCCTCTTGCATTACTTAGATCAATCCACTTCATTCCTCCATTGTTTTCAGTTGCCAACAGAGGTAATTTTGGAGGCCTGCTTTTGTATTAAAAGCTCTGATATATGTGGATGAAAATTATGAAAATAACACTGTTATTTTGTCAATGCAATCAGGAACTTTACACTTCTGAAGCACCTTGTATCCAGTGAGCCAGTGCTGAAAAAGAAAATGAAGAATGTTTTTATCAAGTATTGAAATAGTATAAATATTACTAGCATCCTTCAAATTATAAAGAATAATTGAAAATACTTCCTAGCACTGGGCAGGAATTGGACAAATGCACAGATGCCTCTGGAAATCAAATCCAAGCAGAAGGGAAAATACTCCCTTGTTGTGCAGAAAGGAACTGATGTTCATATGTTTGGGAATTTACACAGATCCTCATTCAGTAAGGCACAGTGGCAGTAGCCACCTGCGGATATGGCTGGGGGCACACAAGAGGATGGGTATATCCTCTACATACCAGCTGTCCCTTGCAAGAACCAGTCTCCTCTTCACCCTCCTCTGAATGCCACAAGCTAGCTTTTTAGTCTAATTATCTTTTTTAAAAAAGGTTTATTTAAAAGAGAAAAACTTCCTGCAAATAATTAACTGCCAAAAATGACCACTTGGGAGTTTTATGTTGATATATTCCTCTCTTCAGCAAATTTTTCTGTTCTGTGTCTTCCACTTACTACATTATCACTTGTCTATTTTTCACATTGGGGTTATGAATTTGCCTTTCAGCTAGCTTAGGCTATTTGCATATCTTGATTGTTGATAAAAATATGACAAATTGTTCTTGGCAATGTTAGGGGAAGGGCTTTAATGGTAAACGGGCTTTGCACTGCAAGCGTATATTCCACACTTCCTATGAATGCCATCTCCTGAAAAACTCACTGCACTTTGATGGAACTTTTTTTTTTAAATTTGCTTTAGCCTTAAATAAAAATTTAATAGCTGTATTAAATAGCAGAAGCTTCTTTCCCCCATCACTCTCTCTCTCCCCCAGCTCCCCTCTTCTGCCTTTTTTTTTTTTGGCAGTTTTCTTCACTACTTTTCTTTCTTTAAAAGATTGCTTTTACAACAGGACAGTGCCCCAGATTTCCCAAACCTTAGAAAGCCTGGAAAAGGTTAATTGGAAAAGTCAGGGTTGCAGTTGGATAGTTAGTGCAGCTGTAATTTCTCTGCTGCTTGTTAGCATTTTTTTGGTGCCACAAGGCCCCACAACTCAGTGTCACTGCTGTCGCCAGCACCCTGGCTGTGAGTCCACTCCCCAGCCTCACTGGCTCCTCATTTTTATATGCTTCACTTTGCTGAGCCACTCCAAGCTGGCGTCATCCATCTAGTCACAGCTCTCTAAGTTTGCCATGTTCACTGACCCTGTGCTGACCCTGAACCATGATACAAACTATGGGATTGTAATTAATCTCTAATTACCCACAATACCTCACTGGGTATGGAGCCTGCTTTTCAGTTGTATTCCTAACCAATTCAGTCATCAGTGGGGCATTCAAATTTGGTGCAGCTCAGTGTTTAGAAACCAAGAGTTTCACTAATGTTGAGTAGCTGGGCTACTTAGAGAGCTCTGTCCACCTTGCTTTGCCGAGGCAGAGCCCTCCATTTAGGCAGGGCAGATTAAGACTCCAGCTGTAGCTTAACCAATTGATGGTGCAATGCTTGTGCTCATGTTTCATTATTCAAAAGAAGCTGAGCAGGCCGCGTGTGACACCAGTCATTTGTCTCTGTTAGTCTTCTCTTTCACAGCTAGTATTATTTCTCCTACCAGAAAGCAGGAGACTGGCACTGAGTCAGCAGATCTCTCTAGAATGTATCACTTCTCTTTTAATTTAAGTTGTATTCTTACTTCTTTCCAAGTGGTGGGATCTAGTAAGGGTAATTCACTGGAAAGATGCCCTGAGGATGCTGAGCTGAGGCAGGAAACTAGTGCTGGGATTCTGAAGTGGTGCTGCTCTTGAGGTCTCAGTTAAATACAGCTGTTAAAAGGGGAGATTTGGTTTGGACATGGCTGTAGGTGCTGCTGTGGACTGTAAGTTTGTAAATTCAATTTCACTCTGGTTATCCCACTGGGATGGGATCTTCCACTCCTTTTGCGTAGAGCATATGCAAAGCCAACATACTATGTCCCTCAGTTGCTAAATAGAGCACTCAAGAATCAAAGCACCATGTAAGAAAAGAGAAACCTTCCCTCTCTGATTCCCATTACATCAGCTGTCAAATTGTTTTCCCAAGTGTAACTCTCCTATTTGCTTCTCATGTGTCAATTGGTTTCCCTTTCTCTCCCTTTCCATACAGGCCAGCCATTCACATTTTGTCACTCACTCTCCCATTTTCTAGCACCCAAAAATCTCTGCAGAATGCCTTTCTTGCAGGTGGGAGGGAATATTTTGATAGGACATTACTTCAGTAGAAGAAGTCAAAACATGGAGAAGTCCCAGTTCCAGTGTCATACCTGACAAACAAGACCAAGATTGAGCACACATTGGTGAAGCCCCACCAGCCAGCCAGCCGTGATATCCTGTAGTGGAGCTGGGACTTTCAGGACTGCTCTTGCTCCCTATTGTGCAACTGGTCTCTCTTGGTTTCTATTCACTGGGTGACCGACCTCTCCCTTGGCTCACAGGGATTTCCTGGACTGCTCTGGGCACCATCAAAGAGGGCAGCCAGCTGCTGCATTTCACTCTAAAAACTAGAAAGAAAAAAATTGTCATAGGAAAAAAACCCCACAACTGCTTTTCAGTGAAAAATTCCTAATTTTAAAAAGAAAAATAGTAAATGTATCAACATCAAGTTTAAACTGCTTAGGCTTGTTCTTTCCAGTATTTGCACTATGAAGCTATCTCAAAATCATACTTTCTTGAGAAGTCTCCTGATTTTCAGTCTAAAATTATTAATATTTTACCTGCTTTGTACCTGATAAATGCAATATGTATATCTTCCAACATAAAAATTTGAATGTTCACAATGGGAAAACATAGCTGGGTTAAAAATCTTGTAATTTTTAGTAATTTATAGCCTGGTACTAGCTCAGCCTGAAACCCAACATTGAATCCTTAGTAGCTGTGTTTCTCTATGTGGCAGCTCTTCTGTGCCCAGCATCTAGCAGCCACCTTGATTCTCTGATATAACAGTTTCTGTGGTGACTGCTTTGGTCTTAAGTTGTCATGACATATGTAATGATCACATTAAAACCTGCCTAACTTGTTTGAATATTATATATAATAAATTTATTATTTCCCAGCAATAACTTGCACTCCTTGTCTTGCTGTCATTCACATGGGAGAAATGTGAGTACCAGAGAAATCTTTGTACCAGACATGCTCTGTATGTGCCACTTGATTTTAACCAGGGTGGCTTATTCCTGAGGTGTTTAACAGAGCATTTAAGGGAAGGAGAAAGAACTTGTCAGCAGTCCCACAAAGCCTTCAGCTTGGTTATGTGGCACAACACTCCTGGAGTGAGATGCTGACACCCAGTCAATCAGCCATTAGGCATGTAATTATGGCAACCAACCATGAAACAGTTCCTGATTAACACTTATTTTTCCCAGCAAACAGATATTCCCAATGTCTGAAGCAAAATAGGTTATTAAGACATTGCCTCCATCTACATGATGCATCCATCAGTTCTCTGTTGTCCAACATTCAGCACCCATCTCTACAAAATACCCTAGTGTTCCTGTCAACACAGTCTGCTCACATACCGTCTTCTCTTTTACTTATAGATGTTTGTTTCCCATTACCAGGTGCTGGCAGCATTCCCACCTGCAAGACATAGCAAGTACCAACAGAATACATCTTGAAATTTTTCACTCAGCATCTTGTAGACTTTCTCTCTTTATCTGCAACTCTATCAAGTCTTGGTATTTTTCTTTAGAGGTTGTTGGTTGATAAAGTTGGATTAATGAAAAAAAAACTTCTGCTTACATTTACTTTAGTAATTAATGAAATTACTGCACCTGCAGTTGAGGTCCAAGGAACACGTGTGTCTCTATGAGAACTGTTTGGGGTTTTTTTTTCAGTGACCTTCAAATACCCTTATGTCAATTTGGGAAAAAAAAAAAAAAAGATTTGCCCACAACCAGTGTTGGTGTATGTTATAGGTAAACACTGGTTGACCTTAGGGAACATGTCTCTATTTCCAGGCAAAACCTTAAAGAATGTGGGTAACACTATTAAATAATCTACCCATTTGTAACATATAAATGAATGTTTCTTTCATTGTTAAAATGACAACTGACTCAGTTAATGATACCAACGTGCTAGAGATTCCAAAAGAAAAAAATTAGGAAAAAACCAGCATCCAGTGTTTTTCAGCACCAGGCAATACAAGCATTTGATAAAAATTCAGGGACCTGTAGTTCATATTTGGCCTGTTTTTGACCCCTGAACTTTGTAAAGTGATGAGATTTGAACAGGAGTATTTGTATATTTAAACAGTTGGTTTTGAAAAGCCACATGAGATACACTTAGCACCGCCTTATTTAAAAAAAATCAGCTTTCTCATTTCTCTCTCTTGTGTTTCTTTTTTTGTTCAAGCAGGTTTCTATTATCACACATTGAGGGGTTATTGAGTAGCACTGGGAATCATATTCTATTCTTGAATCATTTACCAGATGTATGACCTTGGGCAGTAAGTGAAAAGTTACTTCACTTATGCTAGCAATGGGCATAGAAGTGAGGTAAGTCCCAGCATGGAGGATGTGTGATGAGGTAATTGCCTGTAGGCATAAGCGGGGGTTTTGTGGATTTGTGTTGTTATTCTGGTGTTCTTGAATAGATAGGAATTATTCCAGTGATACACAATAGACCTTATTGTAAATCTGCTTGTTTTGTAAGTCAGTTTCTCATGAACAGGTACCTCGGTAAATTATTGCTCAGAAGCAATATCATGAATTCTTTTGCTCTGTTTAAAAACAAAGCATTTCTTCAGTTAAAGATTCTCAGGCACTCTTTTTTTCCTTTCTCTAAATGACAAGCAGAGGTAGTCCCAGGTTTTTGAGTACTTTGTATCCCAGTTTTCTTAAATTTGTGTCTCAGGACCAATCTCTACTACTCATTATTATTTTCTAAAAGCCTTAATAACAGTTTGATAAGCTACTTTGGAAACAAAACCAACTAACAATATTAATCTAATTTCTGGAAAAATTACTTTTTCCCACCCCTGCTGAGGCAGCTAGTTGTCATTTATGGCCCCCAAATAAAAGGTCAGCACTTTGGCCTAAGGTGCCAATTAATTCTCTAAATAAATCCTTTTTTTTTTTTCACCGCATTAAGTGATTCTCAACTCTGGAAATTAGAGTTCAAAATCTGTTCTCTAGATTTTAATAAAATATACTCTTGTTTTGGCATCCATTCTCAAATGCTCATGTACATATTTAGTTTGTGTAGAGTTAGTTGTTGCATCAGGTTTGGGCTTCTTGGTCTTCAACAGTATTTTGGCAGGCAGGATTGAAGTGGAAGGTAATTTTAATGACTACACTTACTCATACTGCAATAATCATTGATTTTTTTCATTTGAAGGCTTGAAATATGATCAGTCCTTAAAAGGTTTGCCTTTCTTGAAGTTACAAGCCAGGATGAGAGCTGGGAACATGTGAACCACTGCACTATTTATTTTGATTACTGTGGTTGTAATCACTGTGGTGAACCTCAGACCTTCTAAGGCTTTCCTCATATGCCTTGAGTTTGGAAAAGGACCTTCACCAGCAGAAAAAATCGGCAAATTCCGACTGATTAAGAGAAAACTATTCTCCATGTTGTAATGAAAGGTATATTACATTTCATGCAGCTGGTGGGGAAAAGGTTAAGACAAATCTGGAGGGAAAAGGGAAATACTCTAGCTGGCTGCAGACAGCAGGTATACAAAGCCTTGTCTCTCAGAAGAGAGGTGCTCTATTTAGGGGCTACAGATTTATAGCAAGAGCCTGAACAGCAGGGTTCAGTGCAGCTCAAACCAAAAGAACCTACAAAGGTTTATTAGAGGGTGACTGTTAGATACACAGAGAGCAGGACTTCTCTATTAAAGATAAAACTGAATGCAGGAAAGGGTGGTTGGAGTAAACCTTTCCACTGACCTTTATTGTTTGACAAGGCTGCAAGGAACCAGGTATTTTCCTTTTGGCATTTTCACTGGAGTTTGGGGCTACATATTATCTATCCCAACAGATAAGCTGGGGTAAAACTCAATATGCTAAAGGAAGGACAAGTAGAACTTTACTTTGGGGCCAGAAGCATGAATGATAAGCCCACTATGACCTAGTAAGTCAGCTCTAGTGATGCAATAGAGACCCACTGACAAATACAGTTCAAACAAAGGGGGAAATATTGTCTTTTTTGTTTTGTTTGTTTTTACAAGGTATTTCTGTTGTCAGAATGGAAATTTTGGGTTGCTCCCCATGATCATTCGAGTGACTTTTTATAAAGCCACTGAAAGGCTCTTCTGTGATGTTTCCCTTTCTTTTCTTTTATTGATTTTTCTCTTTAAGACTTTAATTCACTTTTCTTCAGTTGCTACAGTTAAGAGAGAAATTCTGCAGATCACATAGAGATAACATTCCAGCCTACACTGGGTCACTCACACCTCACATAAGAATACAAGCTTCCTGCAGACAGCTAGTCCTTTCCTGCTTTCCAGGCTTTTTTTCTCCTTTTTTTTTTTTTTTTGCCTCCCTTAGTATTTGGGTCTTAATCTTTCTTTAGACTTATCCTTCATGCTGTGCTCATCTGAAATGTACCAATAATTGCTGCTAGCAATATATGTAGTTTGATCATTCTGTGCATTCCTTGTTGAAACTATCAGTGAAATAAGACATCTAAAATATGATTCTGTAGAGTTAAAGTAATATTTTGGGTGTCTGTAATCTCTTATAAATTGTTCTGTAGACAGTTAGTTTTTAAAAGAAAAAATGACAGCAACAAGCCAACCCTAATGACATATTTCAGTGTAATGCTGTAATTTTAGCCCCTGCCATGAACTATTGCTGTTGTACAGTAAAGTATTTTGCTAGTAAATGGTGAAGTGATTTCCAGTAAGGCCCTTTCCCTTTATTCCATCCTTCCATTGGAAAAATTCCCATCTTGCCATTTCTAACATATTAAAAAGAAAACACACATCTGAAGCACATTAGACACCATGTGAGTGCCATACGAACAATAAATAGTAAAGACAAGCTGTCATAGTTTCAACTTGTTTCTCTTCAGATATTTTAAAAAAGATAGAAAATGAAGGTGCTTCTTGCCTTGAAGTGGATAAAGTGTATCAAATACATGATCTGTTTATCTGTGTTAGTGTTTTTACCTCATTCTTGGATGCATGCACAGTAATGTGCAAACATATTTAATGGCCTCTGCACTAATAAGCCTTTTCCCTGGAGGCCAAATATCTTTAATTACCCTTTTTACTCTTCCTGCTCCTCTTCCTCTTTCTTTGGTAAAATCTCCTGCTTGCTGGAAGTGTCATCCTTAAGTGATCTTTTAGTTACCTGTTGCTCATTGCTATTTATTTCCTAGCAATTTTATTCTTAACTGGTGGATAGATACATTTTTGTGGCTGACCAGCTGAATATTTGTTGCCATCAGTCAGCTGTCACATAAGAATTTGTTACAGGATGGGTCAATAGGAAAAAGATGGTCAGTGGCTACAATAATTATTGTGTCAGTGCTGGGGAGGCAGTACCTCAGACCTCTGCACCATTGCAGACTGTGTGCACTGGCAGGGAGGACAAGACATTTTTTTAATTTCATGAGATATGTTATCCAGTATAGTAAAAACATGTGTATTTATAGCCTAGATTATGCTTTGTTTTGTGGGATGAAAAAGCACATTTTAGAGTTGGCCCCTTTCCTGAACAGATGTTACTGGCCTGGGTGAATTACTTACTCAAGCATACTGTTTAACAGAATTGAATGAGAAATTTCGCCAAACTCAATACTGACTAAAACTGAAATCTTTTACCACTTTTCTTCCCTCTGTCTTATATGATCTGCTGTTCAGTTCATCTGAGTCTCTGTCTTCCAGCTGTGACTGTTCAGGGGTTACAACAACTCCTTTGGTTTCAGATTTACATTATTCCAATGCAAGAAAATATGTAAGTGGTTCTCCCCCTCCTCTACCCACTCCTCCCTCCCCCCCCTTTAATTTAAGTATAATTCACCCTAGAAAAAAGAACTGTCAGAGTAACATTAGGGGCTTCAGTCACTGATTTCTCACATCAAATATGTTCATTTTGAGGGTGCAAAGATATTTCTTTCTAATTGACACTGCTCCTAGCTCCAGCTGGCTTCTTTCCTTCTTGCACATTATCACCAGTATTTAAGGTTTTGCAGGTCAAATTAGACTCACAATGACATCACCCCTTGCTTTCAGAGGGACTACCCAGGTGTGGCTGAATGCAGTTAGATAAACAGTCCTCTCTGTGCAAGAAGGGACAGACTGGATTTCCTTCTCTCTTGACTTTGATGGATCCATGGTCTAACAGGTCTAAAAAGCAAAGAAATCAGTTTGTTGTCAAAGCCTGCACTGAATTAGGGGCAATGAACAGAGTTTTTTAATTGAAAGAGAGGTTTCACTGAGCAATAGTACTAAAGCAGCTTGGTAAGGAGCAGGATCCTGCCTGTGGTGTTTTTTCGTTCACCTGAGGTATTATAACTACCTCCTAACATTACTTCAATGCACTAACCCAGGGCTGCAGTGTATAATTAATTCTGAAGCTGTTACTGAGGTAAATCCTGTAGAGAGGAAGAATATTTCTTTTTCCCCTTCAGGGGATGTCCTTAATGTTAGGGTCTGTGTCAGACTGAAGGAAGACAGTCTTCTCATGCCTTCCACCACACCTGCTCATTACTGAAGTCATCAGCACCACAGGTAGGTGAGAGCATAAATGCATGGAGCACTATTTAGAAAATAGTGATGCAATCGTGTAGTGCTGTCAATGGTGCCTTTCCAACAGCTGAAATCATCCACCTGAACTGTCAAAATCCTCCAAGGAAATGGTAAGGATGCATGGCATGCTTACCCAAGCCTGGTGCTGTAGAATGCATATTTGCTCTTCTGGAAGACTGTGAGTCTGGTTTCCCATAAAGACAAAGAGATAAGGAGCAGGTTAGTGGGTGTTTAAGCAGTTCCATATTAAATCTTTGAGCACATTGATTCAGGTCAGAGTATATATGTGATGCAGTGATTGATACATTGTTAGTAATTGGAGCCTTAAA
The DNA here is from genome assembly GCF_012275295.1 of Melopsittacus undulatus. Taxonomy (NCBI): domain Eukaryota; kingdom Metazoa; phylum Chordata; class Aves; order Psittaciformes; family Psittaculidae; genus Melopsittacus; species Melopsittacus undulatus. The sequence continues at coordinate 45,324,308 of NC_047532.1, forward strand.
AAAAATTAAATCAAGGGAAATACAACTAAGCAACTGAATCACATGCATAATATAAAATATATTAGAGTTTGGCATGATTTATGTATCCCAAATTAGGAATGCAGCTGGCTTTATAAACCATTTTACATATACTTCCTGACAAGCTTGGCCTCTATAATCCTGATTTCAGTAAATAGCACTTTTGAGTATTGTTAACTCACTGCCTAGTTGTTATGCCGGCCTTTGATAGACTTTTAACTATCATTGTAATAAATATGGATGAGAAATATTTGAACAGTTTTAGGGTTTGCTTATCTGTGCCATAGCCACAAATTTCAATGAGTATTTTGCATGGTTGAATCCTTGTTGTCTAGTTTCTGTATGTTTGCATGCAGTGCAATTGCATCTGGTTCTTGAGGCTAGTGAGGCAGCAAGTGTGGCTGCTCTGCTCATAAAAGTACATTAGTAGAAGTATTTGAAAATACCAGCACTTGTTTGTTTGTTTGTTTTTTTCTTTCTTGCTCTGTTGATATATTAGAAAACATACTCTGTAAATCTCATGTTTTAGTTCCTCTTTGACGCACAGTTTCATGCTTAAAGAAGCATTTGCCTGCCTATATTGCTACTAAAGCATCCCATTCTTAAAAGAAAACGTGGAAAGTAAAACCTTGAAATTTAAGGAATTTGAAGGAATTCTATTTTTGAGATATTAGGTCCATGTATTATAAGGGTATACAAGCAGATTCTCAGGCACATTCACATACCTAGTTTGGCAAGAGGATCATCTATGTGAGTAGCTCTTTGTTTTTTTTTCTGTAGCTTGGACAGGTTGTTACAGCACTCAGACTGATAGTAGTAATAATTGAAAATTCTTCTCAAATGCTTTAAATTTCAGGGGCTAAATTGTGCTTTACTCACTCTAGTCATGTTTGGAGAGAGCTGCATTTGGTTCAATATAATAATCCAGCTTTAAAATGGGAGAGCATAGAGGAATGAAGTCACATTCCCATATGTTCTGTTCTGATATTTAAACAAATGACATCAGCTGTCAGATTTTATGTTGAAATCTTGTCTCCTTTGACCATCTGTGGCACTGATCCTGCTCAGCAGATCTTGGCAGAGTCCTAGTTCAGTCACTGGGACTATATAATACACGAGTCATTGCTGCCTGCTGCATCTTGCTTCAGCCTGTCATTAAATGTGCCTATGTGCTGCCATTTTTACTGTGAGCATCACAAGTGTGTAGAGAGAGAGATGCAAGTTTCCAAGGATTCTTTTGCAAACATGCCCTGGATGAAACAGCAGTTTAGAGAGTCTATTTGGTCCACTCTCCATAGTTCACCTTAGTCAAATACCTACTGACATGTTATTTTCCTTGGGGGAGGGAAACAGATTTAGCCTTTGGAAATAAGCTGTATAAAAGAATGTAGTTCTTCACCAACAGAGGTTATTAATTTGCTTGTTGCTTTCCATGTTCTGGATGCTCTGCTGTTGACTGAGGTCTGCTCCCACTGACTCTGCAGGGTCTTGACTCTCTTTGTATTGCACTTTGCATAAGATTCCTCCTATTGAACCCCACCACCTATTGAACCCCAGCTTCTCCCAGAAGCTAGCTGTGGAGACTAAACTGCTCAGCAAAGTTGTTTTTTATTGATAAAGAGAAACAGATACTTCCCTAAGGAACTGCATCCCATTCTAAGATACGCGTCTAAATAGCTGTGATGAACTGCCCTTTCTGAGGTTTTCTCTGTACAGCCACAGACTATAAAGGAAGCAGACTAGCTTAGACCAAATAGCTGATAAGAGGAAAAATGACTCCATGTACAGGCAAGCACAGTGGCAGCAGGAAGCATCTGACTCAGGATGGCAGAATTTTATACCCATATGAAACAGCTTTCTATAGGTAGTTAGGCAATGACAAAACTCTGTCTGCCTTTGATGGAAGCAGTTATAGGTCCTAGTAACTGCTGTGCCTGGATGAGATGAGGGATAAGAGGAAAAAAAAAGCACCCACACTTTAAAATCATCTGTAATTCAGTACATTGTCAGGAACCCTCTATTTTTTTTCTGAGTAACTGGCTTGAGAAGCTGAATAAATGATAATGCACTTTTAAATTAACCCGAAACATGCAAAAATGCAGTTTCAATGTTGCAAGAGTTCTGCCCCCTGCTGTTTTCTGTACAGTGAAAGGATTTTGTAGAAGTCACTATGTAACAGCACATAAAATGAGGCAAAAGATTACTAAAACATTGCTTCCTGTGATATTAAAGTCTTCATCATGATGTATTATGGAGCAAATCCGATGTGATGCAGTTACTGAGGTGGGCTCCATCACTGTCCTAAGAGAAGCTGTTTGGAAGAGGCTGTCGTACAGGTCACACAGTGTCCGTGCTCTGATGTCTTTGCATTTCCACTACAACAGCTTCACATTTCCTCCTGAAGCTTCCAAGTCTTTCATGAGATAGGAGGGTTTTACATCCTGATATGGTGATTGAGGAAGAGAAAGATGAAGCAGAAGTCATGAAAGAGCAAAGCCACACTTAGGGCCAGCCTCAGCTCATTCCATATCTGTGCTCACTTCGTTAGACCCAACAGGAAACTTGAGGGGGAAGCTTTTAATTTTCCACTTAGGTTGATACATACTCTCTCAGTAGTGTAACTGGTCAAAGAAAATGTAAAGCACAAAGTCTTCAGTTATCCAGGAAACAGTAGGTCAGACGTGTGTCTTGAGGCACTCTGCCCCTAGCTCCTCCTAGAGTCTGTGATACTGAAAAGTCAGAAATCTTACTTGTGTCTCATTTTTTTCTGATTTTTTTTCCTAGATTTTGTACTCACTTGGATGATAAAGCCAGACTTTTTTACTTTTTTATTTTTTTATTTCTTAATTAGTTTCACTCTCACACATGGTTGCAGAGTTTGAGCTGCCACATCATTCGAAAATGTTTCTTTTTAAATTAAACATTTCCATAAGAATTTTAAGATATGAAGTAGCTAAGTATTTCACAGGGCTTTGCACTTGTGCAAGTGGCTAGATTTTTGGTCAAAATAAATTTAAACATTTCTTATTAGCATTTTAACTCAATAATAGTGTATCTGGACTGTTTTCTTAGAAGTGCTACTCCTTGAACAAGATAAGTTTACATTCATAGAATATTTTGGAAGATATTTCTTCATACTCTGTGGCAAGGTATCAACTTCAGCTGTCTGTTGATTCAAAAATTAGAGGTGTGCAGTAGTTGCTCTGGCAACAGAGTCTCATTTTACCCCTTTGCTCATTTCCAACCTGTTACTAAATTACGAAGCACTGGAAGGATGCATCAAAGAGCACCTAGAGAAACTGCTAATGTAATGAAACTGAGTCTTCATCTACTTAAAACATGTTGTGTCAGCTTGCAAAGAAGGTGATTATCCCCAGAAGTTGGCACCATGTCAACTACTTAAACTTTTAAAATTCTGAAAGAAAGTCTACACACAAGAAAAAAGAAGAAAAAATCCTTCTATGGAACTTACTGACATGTTGTACCTGGCAAAATTGATTTTTTTTTTTTTTGGTTAACAGATTATAAAATATCCTTTTTACTTTATTGGGCATAGCATCTGACAGGTAATTTTAGTATTTTTAAGTACTTCAGTTGGTATTTTCTGTGTGTATGTCATATAATAAATGTGTAGATTTATAGCTACTGTTACGAGCATTTAGCAGTAAGATTAGTTCTTCAGATGGGAAGAAACTAAGGACACGAATCTGTGTTACTGAAGGTAGTACTGTGCAATTTGTGATTTTTCTCACACGGGCTTTTGGGGACACTTTCTAAAAAGAACAAAACGAAACTTTTATTGGTCTCATAGAGCACCTACCTATGTGTTGCACAAAAAAAAAAAAGGTTTATTTTTTAATATAGCAACAGTTACAACGCTACAGTAAATATCTAAAGCTAAATATCTAATAGCAGGGAAATGAGGAGGTTTGGGTTTATCAGACTTGCATCATTGTGCATGATTCAGCTGTGGTTGCTGCCAAGTCCCAGTGCCCAGGGTCCCCCTAGAGCACTGTCAGCTCCAGGAATGACAGAAATTATAGAAAGAAGCATAATCCCAAGAAGTATGTCCTTTGACGCCTCACACCCTATCATACAAGTGTTCATGATACAGTGTGGGTTTAGCTAGTGTTTTGCTCTCAAGAACTTTCACTCTGCTTTGACAGAAGGGATAAAATTAAGGAAGAAACACATTCTTCTAGAAAAAGATGCCGTTTCCAGTATGACACCATGAGACCAGTTTGGCTCCCTGTTTTTCAAGTATGAGAGTGCAAGCTGAACCCTTGTGTCCTGATCTCCCCAGATAAAGTGAGGAAGAATAAAAACAATAAGGTTCAGTGCTATTGGTGGAGTACCCTGACAGAGAGTCTCATCTCGGACATGACACTTTACCAGACACTATGCTTGCAAGGCATCTGCTATGCCAGCACTGGGGAACCTTTTACATAGTGCAGAGATGCAAAGTGAGATGTAAGTCTCATCTGGATACCTCTCTGTATTATTTATAAAGACTTTTGCAATACATAGCATAGGTTACTGTACTTATTACTTGTGTGAAGTCATGTTTGGCTATGATTTGAGAAGTTAAATATTGAGAAGTTATATACATAATTTTGATAATGTTTTTTCCCCAGCATCTGTAGAATATTATCAGGTGGTAGGAGACCAAGTAGTAAGACCTTCCATAATGTCAGCAAAATTCCAGCTCGTTAATGCAGAGGTCTTATACTGTTTCCCAGCTTGAAAAACCAGTACTAAGACTATAAAATGACACTATAAACTACAGAGCCTTGTTTAAAAGTAAGGTGCCAGATAATGCCTATAAACATAGGTGTTTGTTTTTAGCCTTACATTGCAACCTTTTCATACGTAATTTTGTTATATTTGCAGCAGCTTCTTTTGACTGTCATTTTCAATGTGTAATGTTTTTACCAGATGGGCTATAGAGCTGTGTTATCACTACAGTAAAGAAGTCCACATGTACTGTGCTATAAAGTGCAGAACATACTAGATATGATTTCTGAACTGGGTTTAGTAATCAGACGTTTGCATAACTTTGCTCCAGATGCAAGATATGAGCAACAGATACATTTCTTGTTACAGGTTTTACTAATGCAGGTTAAAAATAACATGACTGAAGTTCTAAATCGATATGACAGTTATACCTTCTCTGGATAAAAGAACTGGCTGCAATGTTATGCCTGGTTTTAAAACCAATACACATGATCTGAACCAGATTTTTTCATCATGGGTTTGAAAATTTCCTTTCAGACAAGAGGGAGTGTTTAGGAACACTTCAAAGAAATGTAAATATGTACTTACACCTGATAACTTGTGTCCAAACCAAATCTCAGCTGGCGTATTTATTATTTTCTACACCCTTTCAGGATTTCAGTGGCACTTTACTTGTGTTCTCTTTAAATTTTCATACTGCTACAGTGTAGCTGCATGTAGTTAAACTGCTAAAAAAGTGCCTCAGCCCTGAGGAAGCTCAGGTTGGTGAAAGGTTGAAAGGTTTTCCTAGTACTCAGAGCTCTTTCCTCCCATCTGGGAACACCGCCAACAGGCTAATGGTACAGAAGCCAGTATGGTTCCTTTCTCTGGTGTCTGTCACTGGGCAAAAAAGGGAACTTGATGTGTGGCTGCATGAAGAATGGCACCAAGGAACTTGTCAGGAGGGTAGGAGCAGCGCACAGTGTTGCTGAAGAGGCCAATTTATTACTTCTGATTCCTGAGGATGTTTCTTCAGAACACTGAAGAAAGGAATAGAATAGCATTGAAAAAGGAAGAAGCTGAGGCTGTCCTTGGCAATGCTTTGCAGCTGACATGTTAGAAAAGGATCTAAGGAAGATCAAAATCTAAGAGGGTGGTATCATTGCTGATGAATGAAAGCTCATAGCTGTCCACAAATACCACGTATTGTAGGATGCTCTTTAGCATATATGCCACACTATATAAACTTTCCTGTATGCTTTTTGGCATACAGTTGCAAACATTTTGCAAAAAGAGGCATGAAGCAGCTTGTTTTGCCTACAGCATCAAAGTCTTGGTGTCTCACAGTTTATAGTGATTCATGCTTTTCTTTGCAGGTTGGTTGACTCCCCACAAGGCAGCATAGTGGGGCCTATAGCTGATTAGTAAGTTTGCTGGCTGCATTCATGTCCTTTTGGTTGAAAGGATCATATGGACAAACAGTAAGATGAGCAGCCATAGATAAATAGATGATGTTCAGGATAATGCTAATTGCACTTAAGCAAAGGAGACCAGCAGAGTAAAGTAAAAAAAAAAGGAAAAAAATCAGTGACAAATTCTGTTGTCTTGTCCCTGTTCTAATTCTTCTTGTACAAACAACTTTGCAAAAGAAATAAGAACAAATGAATCCAGTATCACTTTGATTAATTTTAGATTGGCATTGATATGCTCTGATTCTTTTCTTCCCACATAACATTAGGGTAAAGGTCAGTGCTGTATGATTTTTTTTTTAATTGAAAGACCATCAGCTCAATTTGGAAACAGAATTTTCCAGTGAACAACATACCTTCGAGAACATAAAAGCAAATAATAACAATACAGTTGACCTCAGCAGTTTTTCAACATTTTATCAAAACCCATTTCTGGGAATGGTATCACAGAGTGTATGTAAAACCACTGGTGCCTCAGAGTGCTCTTTGCCTGGAGGAAATAAGCAAAAATGTAACAAACCTGCTCTAAGATACACATACCCTTCTGACCAGCAAAAAGCATCTTACTGGAAATAGGAAATATTTACAAACACTACATGTATCAATATGCATTTTAATAAATTTAAAAAGCATACAGCAATGAGGTACTCTAAGTGTCCTGTTCTATCTTCATATACCAGTGTACCTATATGAGATAACTAGAGAAAAGTTCTAAAGTGTCTTCATGCATACTTCAGGAATTTTATGAGTATCAGTGACCTTGCACATAGAATCGTAGAATCATGGAATAGTTAGGATTGGAAAGGACCTCAAGATCGTCTAGTTCCAACCCCCCTGAAAGTATCATGGGCCAAAACTTCACAGAGATGGAAATATTCTTAGGAATCTTTTTCTCTAAAATTAGAAGTTCTTAATGTTTTAGTTGAAGAACCCTTCAGAAGCTGTCAGAATAAGGCTTGTGATTCTCTGTTAAAAATTGCCAAGTCTGCCTATTAGCGGCCTGTCCTTCAGGGACTTTAACAGTGTAATGCACAAAGAACAAATGTACTGTATACCTGTGTCATGGCTTTATCTTTTAGACACAGAGAAGCAGCAAACATCAGGACAGCCATTTGAAAGCCATTGGGCAAGTCATTTTGGCAGCTGTGGGAAACTACTAATTATGGGCTAAGTACTAAACCAGGACTGGGTCCCCAGTTGAGAGGTCAGGGAGGACACACTAAGCATTGGCTTTCCCCCCCCCTCCCCCCCCCCCCACTGAAATTTGAATGCTTGCTCGTGCAGCACCAAACGTAAATAAAGTAAGGAAGTAAAATGGTGGCCTTGACTCAGCCTAAAGTCTGATTATTTTCAATCTCAGCAGAAGCTGGATCCTTATCCTTAGATCTAATTTTGTGTTATGGGCTCTCGCTGGGCACCCAACTCTTTATTGTCTTATGTGCAACAAAAGCATTGAACCAGTGTCATGGAAATCCAGTGACAACAGTCTTGAAACATTTTCAGAATTTAGGGAAACAACTTCACATACAGAGCTTAACCATGAACCCCAAATCTGAGTGCAGACCTCCTGTGCTTCTCATAAAATCTTGTATTAAGCCTAATTAAAATCTAAACAAAATCTTCTTTAGTCATCCTGTCTTCAGTGAAATCCTTTGCTGATTCCCTTTTCAGCTATAACAGAAGATGAATCAAGCAATCCTTACCCTGCGGGCACTGCACAACCCCACCCTCTAATATCAGCAATTCTGCAGCATGAGAAGGTCCTGAGATCCAAGGATTTGAAATAATCTTATTTGTGGCTTTCTTATTCTTCCTTTTCTATTAATGACAATACAGCGAAATGTTTATTCTTATTAAATGACAAGCAAACATTAAAGTGTCATTTAGACATTCTTCTCTAAATTGTACTGGGTATGTTAAAGTATATCAAACACTTAAAAAGAACATTATCTTGTCAAGTGCCTCATATGAAAAGGTCAGCACCAGTCTTCTTTTTTCTACATATGAATCATAGACAACAAACAAAATGTAACATTTGCATTACTGTTTTAATCTGTACCATTATTTATGAGGGTTCTCAAAATACTTGTAACCCTCAGAAAATATTCTAGCGTAGGCTGATATTATTACCCTCTCATGTTACAAATGAGACACAAAGATAGCACAGCTGAAATTTTTCAAAGTAACTACTGGCTGGGGTAAAGAAAGGGCATCTCAGTTTCTCAATATCCAGCCTCAGTGACACAAGGTTTTATTATCAGACATGCTCTCACATACCAGTGAGAGGTACAAATATTTTGCATCTCTGAAAAATAACCAAACCGTTCAGATAGACCAGGTTTTGTGCAGCAAGTAAGCAAAATCTCCAGAAAAGAGAAATTCTGACTGCATTTAAAGATAGCTGGGGTGATAAAACCAGTGAGATAGCTTTAATTATCACACTCAGGCATTCACCAACAGACGTTGCCCAGGCTGCTGGAGCAATTCTGTGCAACTTCCCTTTAAATAACTTTGGCAAAATCAGACTCATATATATACTGTGCTCTCTACCTCAGTGTTGCTCGGGAACATTCTTCAAAAGGCATTTTTGTGTCTTTATAATTGAATTGATTCTTAAGTTGTGCCACGGGTGTACAACTTATCAAAGAAGAGCTAGCACTCCATTTGTTCATAATGCCCTCTAGGAGGAGGTTTAACATGCAATGTTTGTTGTTTCTAGCAGGTCTCTCAGCAGAGAGAGAGGTTGCTACTCAGGGAGGCACTTTCCTCCTTGGAAACAAGAAAAGAAATCACCGGGAAGGAGGGGAAAATGCATCTGAGTAACAGGAGGGGATCTTGTCAATCTTAAAGCCACTAGAAAATGATCATGAAAGTCTTTTGTTAGAGAAGCCTATAATGGTACTATTGCTTGTCTATTGCGGCCACTAACAGCAAATAGTCTGCAAGAGCAGGGGAGATGTAGGATTAGACAAATTATGAAGAGGGGTTCTGGGTGCTTGAAAAGTACATTCCTGCTCATCAAGGTTAAAGGACTAAAAATAGTGTCATCAATAATCCTCAGTGGAAGTATTTCTATAAACAAATTGACCTTTAAAACATCCATGGCATATATGGAATAATGCTAATGATGTACTATTGGATTTCTTCCACAAGTGGAAACAGAAAAGCAACTGTATTCACTTATGTTGAGTTGGAGACTGTGTTGTACAGTACATTTTCTACTGCTAGAAATTGCAGCCGTTGTGAAATTTTTTAGAAAGTTTAATTAGTATCATATTTTTGTGCATTTTAAGAATAAACCCAGTTAGTAATTTTTTTTTCAGAGGGCTCATCCTTACCCACATGTGTATTTCTGGGGATATCATTGAGTTGAAGCTATATGCATGTATATATCTATCTCAAGTAAGCCAAAGCAGGGGACTAGATCATTCCTAATGGAAGAGGGACTGAGTACCAGCTCCTCCTGTCCATCTCAGCAATTTCATTCGTCCTCTCAGTTTTGATTTGCCAGGGTCCTTGCCCTGTCCATCCTTTGGCTTCAATACTTGGTGACCCTATTGCTTAAGTAACTTAATCATGGTTTGCTCATTAATAAGGAAATTGTTCCATAATGCAGTTGCAATGCCTGAAAAGAACTTCAAGAAGACAATGATAGACACGGATGTTACACTGAATGGCAGCTGCTAAATATGTGTGCTGATAAATGTGTGTGAAATAACTTCATATGGTAAGACAAGTTAAACGTTTATTTCTAGCTTTCATTAAAAGTTACCTTACTAAAATTTTCAAAAGCATCAAAGTTATTAACTATTTTGAACTATTCTTACTCTGTGAGCAGGCAGGGACATTTTTTCTCTACCATCTTGTAGCATGCACATTATTAGTTCACAGACTCACAGTACATAATAAGTGACCATAGCTAAGAAAAGTGTCCTTGATGGTAGCTGTCTACTCTGCAAAGTAACATTGTTTCCAAACACCTGAATAAAAGCACATTAACAGCAGGAGTCAACGAAGGTAGTTTTATGATTTTTATTTTTAAAGAAAGACTTTAAAAGTGCCCCTGAAACCTTTATAGAATTTTTCTCAACTGGATTTTTCTTGAACAATACTTACAACATCCTGATCTTTGCGGTCAAATCACTCTTTCAGTTCCATGCTGTGCAGTTCTGAAAATTTGGAACAAGTCTAGAAGTTTAAAGGACTGACTTTAACTGCCAAGCTTAAACATAGAGAGATTCAGGCTTTCCCTGGCATAGCTCTTTCTGCAGGTTTCTATCTCTCTTTTTTTTTTTCTTTTTTTTTTTTTGAGATGTATTACAGTCTCTACAAAATGGAAAAGAAATCAAGCTTAATACCTAGCAAAATAATCTACTGAGCACACATGACAACTGATAGGAGAAGAAAGGCTTTATCAATTCAAAGTACTGAAGATCATCACACAGTTAAGGCACTGGCCTGAGTCTTAGAAGATATGATGTTAGTTTTCTGGTTTTACGCCCGGTATACATAAGCTTGGGAAAGTCACCTGAAAGTTCTGTGAACCTTCTGTAAAATGAAGACAACACTGCCTCTTTTCTCTTGTTCCTTCTCCTGTAGGCTTAGACTGAAGCCCTTTCAGGCCCAGATCTAGCTCTTATGTGGGAATGGACAAGAGGACTCCAATTTAATTTGGTACTTTGAAACAAAAAAGGATGATCCAAATGTTTTTATCCTTAATCCTTTCACAGTAAATGAAGAAACAATGCAAAATACAGCCCAAAGGGTGTATCACATGAACTTGGTCACTTACAGGGAGATTTCTAGATAAAAGAATAAAAGAATTAGTTACCAATTGCTTTTTCTGGGGTATCAGAAATGTAGTTAAAAAAAATATTTTACTGTTTTCAGGTAGAATCTGAGTATTCTGAAAAACACTATGGACTTGATATTCATTTGCTAATTTTTTTACAGCAGAATATATTGCATCCATGTCAGCAAATCCTAGGTCTTGTCCTAAAAAAATAGCATAGTGTGTTTTGATCAAAAACTTTATGTTCTGGTTGAGCTGTAAGCCCTCTAATGTCAGTGATGGGGATGAGAGCCATGAGAAACTCACACAAAACTTTCTGATACTTGATTTTCCTCAAGATCAGATTTAGCTTAGAGATTGAAACTAAAGGTATCAATATATGTTTCCTGGAATTAGCAAAGTGATTTGAGCTGAGTAAGAATGCTATGGTCCTTGCTATGTTCTCAAAAGTCATTGCATATTTGCTTCCTTTATAGCAGGAAGTGGAACAGGGCAAGAAAGAAATGGAGTATTGAGCCTGATGCTCATTACCATTTGTTAGCAGTTATTGAGAAAAGAGTGTCTTTAGGGTACCATATTCTCCAGATCTCCTATAAAGTTCATATGCATCCAATTGTGTCAGTGGTTTAAAGAGAGAAATTGTGGAAAGAGAGCATGCATTTAAAAAGTAATTAAAAAATAAGCCTAACAATGGTGAACAGCAATTCAGAAAGCACTAATGCAGAGCATCTGAAAGTTAAGTCTTTCCACTGACTTTGTAAGTTTTTGAGAGTTCAAAGCTGCCTTTAGCTGGCAGGGGACCACCTTTGAAGGTGCCTGGAAGAAGTCAGTCAAGAGAGATTTGGAGAGAGGAAACATTAAACTGAAGAAGAGATTTCAGGAACTTCATATCAGGAAATGAAGCATACACTGGTGTCACTTCTTGTCAAAAGCTAGAGCAAAATAGAAAACTTTCAAACAACTGGGCTGTTCTTTTCTACTGGGTCTTATGTATGTAAGATGTTAGCACCTCAATACAAGTACATGCATGTAAGACAGTGACTTGATTTAGATGTCAACTGCTGGAAGTTTTCATTTCTGAATGTGTGTCTCCTCTTCAAAGAGTCACAGTTTTAACTGATAGGGCATCCAAGATTAAAAATTCTGACACTGAACCCTCTATTTGAAGGGGGTATCCAAATTCTAGTTCACCATTTAGAGAAATTAGAAGTGAGGTTCTCATTCTTACAGTTTGTAGCATCCTAGGCACAGTGGTAAAAATTACACACCCAAACCTGCTCAACCTACAGTTCTTGTTGCAAGGCCTTGAAAGATGCCATGGAGTAGAGGGCTATGGGATAGAAGCACAGCACCAGGGTTCTAGGTCCAGCTCTGTACCTAACCTGCTTTGCAATACTGGTCGTAAGGTTTGAAGGCAACAAAACAAGAGCAGTAGTGTAAGGTGCTGTTCAGAGAAGATGGCTTGTAGCAGAGGTGCTGTCAGGGTACAAGCCAACAGCTGCATTTGCTGTCAGTGTGCCTCCACCAAAGTGCTTCAGACCAGGTGCAGCATTGCAGACTCACCCAATGCCAGCTCTAAAGGTGACCTAAATGTGAACTTGCAGCTACAGACTCACCCACCCAGCCTCACCTATGGGTTCAGATGAAACAGTTGCCTTTCAGTCCTTTAGTGTTATTAATTGGTATTATTTCTTTAGATTTTATGTAACAATAAGAGGCAGACTTCAGTTCCTGGATGCAGCAACCCCTCCCACAAATCAAAAGAATATGCCTTTCATTTTGAAAAGACTGAATAAATATGTCCTGAATACAGAGGGGCATGGATTCTAAACACCCCGAAATCCTGAAACAATTGATCTTTCTTTCATTTGACTCATCCCCAAAGGTTCAATATGTGTATCTCACAGAGTCTGGGTGGTTTTTAGAGTCAGGGCTTTGTTGCAGGGGAAGGTGTTGAAAGATGTCATAAGAACAATGAAACAGAAAGTGTAACCAAGGGATTGGGATTTTGGCTTTCAGAAAGAGGTGGTGGTCTGTGAGATCTACATTATCTTGAAATGACCTGATTTTCAGTGTGTTGGATCCTCTGTACTTTCTGAAAGTCTGTGGAGGGGTCTGAAGTCAGTTACCAAAAAATCACTAACCTGCTTCCAGTCGTGTGGGTGTGTGGAAACTCTCCCTGGCAGAGTGACCCAAGGGCTGAATGCTATCTCCAAACACTTGTTCACCATGCTGACAGCCCATTTTAACTTTCCTTAACAAGAAAGGAAAACTTGCTTTGTTCTCTTAAGCCCTTTCAGCTTTCTGAAGGAGTCTTTGCATATAGATTCATGTTTCACATGGATGTATTCATGTTGCATATAGAGCACATTTCAGCTCTCCCTGAAAAGCACCAGGGCCTTGACCAGGCTTTCAGTTTCCTAGCCAGGGAAGAGCACCTTGCTGAAGGGGACACGGCAGTGCTTTTGCTGTCACTGAAGACAGCTAATTTGGGAAGTCTGACCTGGTACTGTAGCCAAGTTTGAGTCCTCACAGCATCATATTTAAGGGTAGGGAGCTCCTCACCCAATTGTGCAACCTGAACAGCCCCTTTTGCCCCTTTTGACTTTATCAGAGAATCCCCCAGGTACTTGACACACTTCAGGGCTTCAGATCTGCAGAAGCACAGCTTGACTAACCACTTTTACTGTCAGCTTGCAAATGCAGTACTTCCTGTAAGGCAGACAGCAGTTCCTGACAATCTTTTTGTATTTTATTTTGATTTAATTAAATAGGTGCAACCTACTGGGGGATGGGGAGTATCCTAACCTGAGGGGGAGGGTTGTGTGCCTGCATGATGTGGAGGAATCTTGATCATCTAGAGAGAATTAATGGCCACTTCTGTACTGTACCTTGTCAATTTTTGGAATAAGCAACAAAGAAATGTTCCCTTCCTTGCTACAGTCCCAGCAATAAGAGAGAACTTTATTAACCTCTGGGCTGTCTCTAATTGCTTTTGGGCTTTGTGTTAATTGGATTGAGTATTCCCAAAACAAAAACTGTTTGGATAATTTTGTTCATTTGGTGGAGATCTTGCTCTTGCTTTGCACTGGAGGTTCTTCAATCTTGGTAAAGTTCTTCAATAGCCAAAGTTGCCAAAGTTCTTTGGTGGTCAAAATACCAGCAGTTCTATCTGTATCATGATTTATTTATTTATTTTTTTCCCTGTGGGCCAGTCTCAGGGCAGTAGTAATTCCTCTTCTCCATTTTTTTTTATTTCCACTTCTAAAACCTAGAATATGACTGAGCCTTCATGCCCCTTTTGAAGCACAAATCCCTCCAGAGTCTAGGAAGGAACAGGTTAATGTTTTGTCCCTGAGCTACCACAGGTGTTTGTCCTCATTCAAGGATTACAAGAGAGCCCAGGTATGGCAAGGTTAAGCTGGAGCAAATTGCTCCATAAGGAGGGTCTATAAGAGAAGAGAGACCAAGTAGAGGGTCAAGAACCCTGGGCTAAGGGGATGGCTTATTTATTTATTTAATTCCCTTTTTAGCCCAGTTATGTGAATTTTTTTACTTTTTGATAGTACCTTTTTCCCCTCCTTCCTTCCCACTCCCTTCTACTTTAATTTGAATAGGCTTTTTTTAGCATCCTTCGTTGGCTCCCCTGACCTGTCACACTTCTCAGACTCTTTCTATCTCATAATCTCCTTTCTATTTTGCATGTTTCAGTACGTCTAATTATTTCCATACTGGAAGCTCTTTAAGCTAACAGGTCTAGAAAACTTGCAAAGACTATTAGACACAAATTATTTTTTTTCTCTGTGGTCCTTTGTATGTAAAATTTGCAAGTCCATTTCATTTCAATGAAAGACAGTTGAAAATTGACCTACATTTCTGTTGGGAACTGTCTAGTGTTACATGGTACTCAACTTTATGGAAAGATAGGGTTTGCAGGATGTTGTGAATTTGTTTGAGAAGGAAAAATGTAAAGAATATGTAGTCAAAAATATAACAGGCACTTGCTCACCACATCATGTAGACTGTCTTGTTCCTTAGCTCAGGTGAGATGACGATTAGAGGTAGATAACTCTTTCAGAGATCTATTGTTCTTTTAGGTTTTTTCTTTTTTTTCTTTTTTTTTTTACAAGATAATTACAACAATTATACACTGTTAGATTTTGATTCATAGAAAAGACAAATAAATTGCATCAGTAAGAACTTTATGTTCATAATATTAAGATATGTTTCTGCTTAGGAAAATAACTACATATTTTACAGTAATATCATGAATTATAAGATCTGATGGTTTAAAGAGTGGGTCTAGCTACCAGGAATCTTAGTGTACATAATGACTCTGGATATTTCTAGGTCTACAGTCACTCTTGTGTCTTGGCAATATATTCTCAGCATGCTCATTTATCCTTCCCATTTGCAGGCAAGAATTCAACCATATACCTTCAAATTAATTTGGTTTCCTCTTAGTGTAATTAATGAAGTAACCACTTTGATTTTTTGGGCCAAAGAGATTCATTGATCTGCTTGAGGTGGGAGTGGAAATCTGTAGTAGATCTGAATCTTGGTTTCCTTCCTTGTCTCCTTTAGATTTGTATTATCTGTCTGTTCTAGTCTGCTAGGTGATGGATCTAACAGTGCTGTTTGTAAAGGTTGCAAGGCGTAGTCAGTGTTTGCAAAGAAAATGTAGTTTCTACATGCTGAGTGACATCACTGCTGATGGATGACTGAGGCATTATGTTGTCTTTATGCTTCTGAAATAACTCAGTGAAAGATCCATAAGTTAAAGCTTGTAGATGGTTGTTTTTTTTTCTGGCTTGCAAAGGATAGGGTAGAACTGCAGCATGGCAGCCCGAGTACATACTTAGTCCTTTTCTTTGTGTTTGGCTTAGGAATGTATGCTAGATACAATCCTGTGCAAATTTAATAGGTATTTATATGGTGTAAGGATTTTATTTAATTGTTGCCCAAGTGATTTTTAATTCATATTTCCCTATTCTCTTTCACAACACCTTCATTAAAAAAAAAAAAAAAAGAGGTGACTTTTTTTTGGCTCTGATTTGATTACAAAGTCCACTACTAACAGAATAGCAACCAGTGTGCACTAAATGCCTTTTAAAGTCATGTGTTAAAGCTTCCTCTCCTTACTGGGCACCTTTACACTAACTTTTCCAGCAAGATTTAATTTTCTGTACAGTTATATTCAAATAGCAGCAAAGGCCAGGCCTCCTTGATGTTCAGGCTCAAAATTTGCCTTGCCTTGAACTTAACAGGGCCAGAACTACCTCTTTCATCTTTGGGAGTTTCCAGGTAGTTTAATCAGACCAAGGAGCCTTCATTCCTTGCTGGAATCTCTGGAGGGATTTTGTAATAGATAAGTAAGTAACAATAACTAATAAGCAGCACAGCAGTGGATACCCATGAACTCATATGCACAGGCTAGCAAAGCTTAAGCTATTGATATTGCAGAATGGAAGAGCTTAAGGGAAGGGATTTTTTGCTCAGTAACATGAAGTGACACCTGCAGAATATTCAGCTGAGCAGTTCAGTATCCTTTACTGCAGATGAGGTTAGGGACAAACTCAGCACCCCAGTGCTTATTGTAACTCATGTATACTGTTAATCAGCCAATTTGACTCTGCTGGCACTTTGAGCTGTTGTTAGGTCCCCTACATCCATTTTTTACAGCAGCTTTAAGTCTTTCTGTTTGGTCTTACCTTCTGTATTGAGTCATCACTTCTGGAGGCTTTGCTTTTAGAGCAATTTCAAAAGCTGTTTTCTAGAGGACAAAGACTTATTGGTTGAGACAGAGAGAGCTCTGTTAGGTGTCATTGCTTTTTAGTATGAAAATAATGTATAAAAAGAAAAATCGGGGAATGGAAGATTGTAAAGTGTGGGATGAAGATTTAAATGTAGGGGAGGAGACTGTAGAAGATGTAAATTCTAATTAGGTTTATAGAAATATAGGTCAACACTCATTTAGATTTTTTAAATGTTTGATAAAACAAGAAAATGCATGTACAGAGTTCAGTACAAAAATACATCTTTTTATAGGTCATGAAAAACATTAATGCTTTGTTTCATTTACTGAATCCCTGCTCCCTGACACACTCTATGTATATTTCTCTGCCTGACTTAAGAGGCGATTATAGGCATCTACAGAGTGAAAAGATTTTTTCTTTTTGTATTTGTGAAGTTTTTAATCTTGCATGGAAAGATACAAAGATGTGTGGCTTGAAAATAGAAATTAAAGAAATTCAGAATAGAAACAATTTACGTATTTTAAGAAGGATAATGAACCTGTGATACCTGGAGACATAGTGGATTCTCTGCCATGGCAAGTTTTTAAATCAAGTCTTGGTATCTTTTTCAGATGTTATAGAACAAAAGACAGTAGTCATAATGTAAAATTATTGGCTTATAAGATAAAGGTGATCAGGCTGTCAGGGACAGTACTCTGCCCTACTTCTAGCTAAGAAAACTTGCTTTTTTTATTTCCAGTTAAAAAAAAATACATCATTTACCTCCATCAGACCCAGGGCTTAGTTCTCTATGGAAACCTCTCACTCCATTTGCTCTGATCCATATTTAGAACAAATATGTGGAAACATCACACAAAGGTGCTATAAAAATATTCAATCAGAAGGAAAGAGATGAGTGCTGCTACTTGATGGCTCTAAAGCAGCAAGACCGGGGTGAGCAATCAGATCCTGATCACAAGAGACTGGACTTCTTTAGACAATGTATCTTGCTGCCCCGGGAGCATGTTGACCCTGAAGAAACGCAGAGGGTACAAAGCTCAGGTACAAGCCGATCTGACAATCAAGTCCTAACAAGTAGACCCTTTGAAAAAGATCTTTTGATGCAACACATTCACTTTGTGTCATAGGTTGCTATTGCCTTACATCATGCTCCTGAATTATGTTGCAGAAAGTCGAGTAACACCAATGTAAAATAGTAATTTATGGAAAAAAATTTTGAGACAACATTTGTGTAGATTTTGCTGTCAAGTCCTCATTTTGGTTGTCCCCACTTCAGCAGTGTTTTGAGTAGGGAGATTCTGCTAGAAAGCTGGCATCTTAAAGCTCATGAGTTTGATGCACAAGGAAACTTCCAGTGTCTTGTTCTTCCGTTAACAGGAAGGTTCCACAGCACTGAAACAGTTAATCATCAGGATGTTTTCACCAAACCTGACAGCATGGCTGGAAACTTTTTAGTTGTTCTATTCTTTTTTGTCCTTATGACCAGTCATTTCCATCCCTCTTCCACATCCTGAAAAAGAAAAAAATCAAAATGTAGATTAAAATTCCAAGTAAAAGTATTTCTTAAGGAAAAATAATAGTTGCCAGACAAAAGTACATCACTCACATTCTGACAAAGAAGCAGACTGTACCCTGGATGTTCACTTGTTTCTCCTCAATGCTGTTTATAGTGGGTTATTTCCTTTTCATTTTTGGTATATTCCAGTTGGAAATTCCTCATTCTGCGCATTTGTTATAATGAGTGTCATATAAATCTGGAAAAAGAAAAAAGGGTGGCATGCCAGGATGAGTAGGTTAATCCCACCCAATAACAAAATAAGGTGTCTGTCTCTCTGAGTTTTATGAATGAGTATATAATTTGTCAGTGCTGGCTTTTTTTTTCCCCTTTTTTTTTCTTTTTTTTTTTGTTAAAGTTGGTGTTTTGGAAGTGGCGGGATCTAAGGCTGATTCAACCCTAGCTTTCCTAAAAGCCACTGATCCCATGAAGACACGTACAGATGTGTTCAAATATATTTTAGTCGTTAATGGGATTTGAAATGTTTCTTAATTAGAACTGAAATTCTCTAACCACAATGTTGATTCAAAGGACAGTCCATGGTAGTATGATCTTAGGCCGACAGTCTGAACACTTAAGAGCTGGCTGGGGGAATGCTGACTGGGTAAGGCAGGAGACGCCAGTTTGCTTTTGAGGCTGTCAAGAATAATTCTGGTTTTGAGGATCTCTTTTGGGCAACCATCCATCAGGGTCTGGAGTAGGATGGCTGATGAGCTCCTTCCATATAGAGTTCTGACACCTGTCAAAAAGTAGTGGTTTTCTGTTGCTGCCAACACATGCCAGATTCAAACCAATGGCCAAGAGGTGAAAAGGCTCTGTATCCCATTTGCAATTTTCCTCTGTACATTTCTTCTATTGTTAATTTTTAATATCCTTGAAAATTTACACTGCAGAACTTCACTAGCACCAGTCGATCATAAAATAAGACATAAGAAGTTTTAGTGCATCTATTTTGAGGGCTAGGCAGATTCTTTAAGTCTGATATTTCATCTCCATTCTCAGATATGCTGCATAATTCTTTTGCCTGCTTATGTAAATAAATGATATATCAAAGCCTTCAAGTTTAAATTTCTTAAAGTTTTTTAGACATGCTAAAGGGTGTGATCCAAGAAACTAGAGTGTAATTACAAATTATGCATCTCCTGTATGATCTGTCAGAAGTTTGTTATCTCTTATAAAGCCATTCCAACATACACTTAATGTCAGCTTGATAGAAGAAACACTCTCATAGGTTCTTTTAGACTGACACATGCAAAATGACATCAGTTCCTAGTTTTAAAACCTATTGTTATTAAGTCTCTGTTGCTATTTATGTTAGAAATATGTTCATGTATGTCAAAACAATGCATCAACTGTGCTGATTGGCTGCACCTATATTGTGTTTCCAAGGTAACGGAACAATTGCTTTTCATCTTTTTTAAATTGTCTTATTTGTTTGTTTCACATTGCAAACTTCATATTTAATTTTCAAAAGTTAGACATGAATTATTATTTTAAAAATAGTTTTTAGACTACTGGTGCATTCTGCATGTTTTATGCGCACAGACATACACATAAAAAGAGTCAATAATTAAATGGTTTATTTGAGACAATTATTTATTACTGTGTTACTGGATACTCAACCAGCTTTTCCATGTAGTATGTTTGGTATTTATTGGTTACCTCTGAAGCAGTAGATAGTGGTTCCATCTCCTTCACAATCTGGTTATCTTCTTAATGTAGGACCTATCTTTTTTTTTTTTTTTTTTTGTGTAGTGTTAACTGCATTGCTGTTACTATCAAAATAAGAGTAATAACTGTGTTGCATTATTTTCATATTTTAACTTGGAAAGATACCTCTCCACTCAACTGGAAAAAGTTTCACTATTTTTGTAATTTATTTTGGATTTGGAGATTCTAAATCTCCAATATATACTGGCCACTATTTTTATCATAAGCATTTCCTGCTCATGTCTGGGAGTGAATCTTGTTTCTTTGGTATGTAACTCACATAGGAATTATCAAAGTTTTCTATTTGCTTTCCTTTTCATTATGAAGCAAACCTAGTGGGGTCAGGCTAAATCTGGAGATCACCAGTAAAGCTTCATCTGTTCAAATGAAGCCATCAGTTCAGACTTAAGTGGGCCTGGGCAAGACATGATTTCCCCACACACACTTTTCCAAAGTAATTGTCATACTATGAAAGTGTTAAGTGAAACACAGACAAATGTATAACTTTGGAGCAAACTTTTCAGGTGGCTTTGTTGTTTTTTTTCTTTCTTTTTTTTTTCTCCTAAAAATGGGAAGCTCACATTGAATCCTTCCCCTATAAATTTCCCTAATATGTTAGTAAATAAAAAGTTACTTGTATGAAGATTATTGTCCCAAGCTTTGCTGATGGTTTGTCAAAGAAATTACTGTCTCCGTCAGAGGATAGGAGTGGCTATGTATCCAGGCATAATTCCAGCAAAATCGTACATTAGGTCTGTCAGTTGATTACATCAAAAAGGTTATGAGAACAGTGTGTGTCTTATGGTTAAGGATGTATCATCATGCTTATTAGGACACATTCCAATCATATTCAGGTTCTTTTTAGTAGATGGCAAAAGAAGATCAGAGAGATCTCATACCTGTAGGCTCTTTTTAATTGATGGCAAACGAAGATCAGAGAGATCTTGCACCTGCACAAGGTTTTATTGTCCTTTGCCATATTATACTGAAATGTTCTGTAACTGTAACCTCAATAACTTAATAAGTACTACACACAAAATGTAAAAGAGCATATGTTCCAAGAAATTTTATTGCTAAAGAAAGCATATTGTTGGTATGACTACAGTGGAGAGATTTATGTTGGGAAAGATCAACAAGTGCAAATACCAACTTCTCAGGTTCTACCTGAAGAATGAGAACAAACATATTTCAGCAAAAGGGAAGAAATGCACTTAGAACTCTCTTGGCCTGTTCTTCAGGAATCAGTTTTCGCAAGAACCCTGGTTTGTGTTCCCAACCCACTGTTTGATACTATCTAACCATTGTATCAACTGTTTTCCTATTACATTATTTTGAAATGCTTTCCAGGGGTTTGTCTAAATGTAAATAGCTAGGCATTTTCTGAGATCAAATTACACTTAAAATACTTTAAACAATAGTATTAGTTTTAATGAATAAACTGCAGTGTATCAGCATTTCCAAATAATTAGATTTAAAAAGTAGTATGTGAAAATAATGAAGTTCTGTAATAATTGATTTTACAAATAGTATCACCTACCTGAAAACTATGGTAATATTAGAGACTATGGCTGTGGGATGGAGCATTATATCATGTTAATAAGATGCTATACTCAATGAGCAGCTGTAAGTAGAAAGAAATACCATATAGATTCTTTCAAAGTGTTGTGAAACTTCATAACAAAATCTATATCCAATGACAGCCACAGAAATATATTGAGTTGAATATAGGCTTCAACAGGAGAAGCATAACATTCTCAGGGGAATTCTTGGCAAAGCAAGAACTCATGAGCCATGTCCTGTCAAGGAAATAGAAAAAGGAGTGTCTGTACAAAGAATATACCAACACCTTCTTGAGTAATTTGAAGGTTATTTCACAGTCTGAAAGAAAATTTTAGACAATTTGGCACTCACACAATTTGATGACAAGGGGCAGGTGCTATATCTACCTAAGACTGTGAAGTATTTGTCTGCTATTAATCCTGGCCATAAAACAAAAAGTGGCTCAGGTAGAATATAGCTCTATTTCCACATCGGTGAACATACCGAGTATGGAAAATGATACAAACCTAGCCCTTTCATGTTATATTATTAATCTGAACTGGCACAACATGAGTCCACTTTTACAACAAAGATTGGACAGAGAATGGGAAAGGAACATGTTGACTATTCTCACAACAAATCTAAATAATCTAATCTGGTGTGTGGTCCTTCTCAGAAGTTTGTCCAAGTCTGGTTACAAGATTACGGTGTAATTTTATATTTATTTATTTATTTCTTATTGTAACAAGAAGAGACTCAGTTTCTCTATCTAAGAAAAGGCTCAAGTTTGCAACAATTTCAGTTGCTATTAAGAACTTCAGTCAGAAGAGCACTTAACATTTTTGGATGTCAGAAACTCTTTAATTGAAAAAAAGTCACAGTTATATTCTATACTTGAGTGGTGTAGGTTTTTTCTCATCCTTTAAATGTACCAAGCACCAATCTTTAGCACACTGTGGGTTGGAAGAACCACTTCTGAACACTCTTTCAGAGTACATGTTCTGTACTTTAAAAAGCAGCTGATTCCACCCCCTTGCTGTTTGGCTTTTCACACTGAATAGAATACAATATTCATGAGTGAGACCAGATCAACAGCCTCCAAGAATGATGCCTTCTCTGCACAGAGCAGCTGCTCAGTGGTTTCCCCATCCACCCTCCCCAGGCTTGTGCTTCAAACCTGTTCTGAGGATATGACTTTAGGGAGTGTGGGGGCAATGGAACCATCACGTCCCTCCAATTCCCCATGTCTCTTCTGACACTATCAGTTTGTGACAGCTGTGAGGGTGACTTTAAAGATACACCCTCCCTGTTGGGAAC
This sequence comes from Melopsittacus undulatus, assembly GCF_012275295.1. Classification (NCBI taxonomy): domain Eukaryota; kingdom Metazoa; phylum Chordata; class Aves; order Psittaciformes; family Psittaculidae; genus Melopsittacus; species Melopsittacus undulatus. Next base: position 45,347,177 of record NC_047532.1, read on the forward strand.
TGGCCTGTGAACCCTTCGATGCATGTCATAGAGGCCGTTCAATGTCTGCCATATGGTGCTGCCACTTTGGCACGGTTGCATTGTGTTTAAACTGGTATCTAGAACTGCTTTTAGCTGCTTTAAACTTGCTGATTCACCCTTGTGACTTGCTTACTTCATGCCTTGTTAAGGAGGTTCTTTGTGACTTGCTGACTCACCACATCCAGACCTCAACTGTGTGGTGACACCATGACTCACTCAACCAGTAGTACCTCAGGAGTTGCTAAGTTGTAGCTTGCTCAGGTGCCACTTTGCAGAGTCACGATTTTGCAAAATACTGAGTTGTGACTTTGTGACACATCTGCCACACTACTCATTGCAGCATGTCTGGGTGCTTGCTGTGGACTGTGCACTGTCCTCTGTCTCTCTTCAGTACAATTTTAAGACTTTGTCAAGAAACCTGAAAGCTATTTTCAGATTGATGCCAAAGTGCAGGGGGCAAACAGAAAGTACAAGTACAGGCCTGTTTGTTACCAAGTGCAATAGGTTGTCATTTTTTAAGTTGGTATTGTCTGTCACTTGCCCTGCCTGTGCACTGTTGTTGTCTTGCTCATTTTTGTTTCTACTGGTGCTTGTATAGTTTGTTTCCAAGAGTTATCCAGCAGGCTGTTAAAATCAAATATTGCACTGAAAACTGACCTTGTAAAGTCTCATCTGCTCATGGTACCACAACCGGGGTGGGCTGGACCAGAACTAGTCCTTCCCACACCTAGGACTCATCTTGCCATATTTTCTTATGCCACCTAACAGCTACTTGCTCACCTCCCTCACATACTACTGCTGAAGGAATCGGTCTTTTACTTACCTTTAGAAAACATGCTCATCTTTTGCATGAAGTGCAGTGCCCTGAGCAAGCAGTAGAAAGTGATGGAAGCTGTTGGAAATCTGGTGTAAAAACATGAACTAATATAGGACACATCCTGTGGCCTATTCACAAAGGGATAAATGTCTTTTTTTTTTTTTTTTTCCTGTAGAGTCACAATAGAGCATAATGTCTCACATTTCGTACAGTACTGATATTGCAGTCATCCTTGCACTCCCCACGGCAATGACCCTCAAAAAATTAGCTACTCTAACCAGTCCAGTCTGGCCATGCAAAAGCAAAATTCTCTTTCTGTGTTCTAGCAATGTAAAGGTTAAAGGACTCCCTAGAGTTACCGTGCTGAAAAGCAAGGTAAAGCAGCAAAGCACCAGGATGGCTTTTGTGGTTTATAATATGTCAATTTGTACAGTAAATAGGGTCTGTGTCTACTGCTTCCCTGCAGTGATGACTATTAATAATAAAAGGCCTTGAAAGGAACTGAACTTTCATGATAAAGTATTTCTGACAGGAATCTTCTCAGCACAACAACTGTTGTCCCCAGAGACTCATTCGGCATTCATTTAAATCATGGAGAAAGACAACCAGCATGGAAGATGTTTTTTCTGGAGTGCAGAGGGGCACTTTGATCCTAGCTCAGATAACAGCTGCTCTACCTGGGCAGATTTTCGGGTAGATGTATCCTTCAGCCCAGGTAAGCCTCAGGGGAGGTGTCTGGTTGACCTCAAAGCTCAGGCAAGGCACCTGATATACGAGGGAGGGTCTTTGAATGGGCAGGAGGACCTGGCATCGCATTTTATCATTCTGTCAGTCTCACATTTCTGGTGAGAGACAACACACACGGGAAGGGAACTCCTGAAGGGATTCAAGTCACACCTTGAATTTATTTTTTTTCCCCTATTGTAAAATAAAAAGGAGGCAGAAAGCCAAAATACTTTGATTAGATTTTGTCTGTACTATTGTGTTTTCTCACTGCCCCTGGAGAGTACAAAGCACTTCATTTGAAATCCATGACCCTGATTTCCTGAAGCTGGAGCAAAAAGCAAATACCTGATACTTGATAAACTTCTCAGAGGAAAATGAAAGAGTTCATATCATGCCTGTAAGACCTACAGTCATGGTTATTATGGATATCTCTAAAGTAAACAGACATTACTAGTTACTTCAAATGTGCCAAATTATTTAGTACTTATGCAGGCAAAAATCCAACTGAAGTTAATTTTAGTTTTGTTTGGGTATGATCTGATAAAAATTACTGTAGTTTCTTTTTGTTCTCTCAGCAGGATCTATGCTGGTCCGTGTAAATGAATGTGCGAGGTATGTGGGATTTTTTGACTGCAGAAGTGAAAAGGTACTAATTTTTAAAAACTGAATAACTTTAATAATTCTTTTTTCCCATGCCTGTCTTTGTGATACTGAGGTAAATGCAGGGTAAGCCAGATAGAGATTTCACTAATTAACTTTTTCATTTTTTACTGCAAGGCCATTGGGAAACAGCTTCCTTAAGTATTATTCCTTCATTTATGAATTTTTTTTTCTCACCATGGGCAATTTATTATTCTCACTCAACCTAAAGTGGGAAAGGCCTCAAGATACCCCTTGATGTGGAATCTCACATTGTAACCTCGATACCTTTCATTAAGTAATAAATGAAGTAATACTTCTTTATTAATACTTCTTTCAGTCACTTGCTGAAGCTAGTATCTTGTAAAACAAATCATCTCCTTGTGTTGATTGTCTTCTAAGCAGCTTCAGAAGATTTTCAGAAGAAATAAGAAATATATAAATAAGCTCATCATAGGCTTTCTGAGCTTAATTAAAAGGGTAAAAATAGTGGTGCCATTGTGGAAAAACAAATGGAACAAGTGCTTAAAAAAAGAAGCTAAAACCGTCTCAGTCAATACAAATGGGGGTAGCAAAGTTGCACCCCAAATTACTGTTGAGTTTTCAGTTTCTTGCTTTGTGACATCCCAAGGCAGAGACCTTGTACAGCCCCTTTTGCTGGGCTATGGCAGTTCTCCGTGCTATTATAAGCAGGGGCAGGGAGAAATTATTTCAACTGTAGAGTTCATGAGATAAAGATAGTGGAATATGGAGCTAGGATGGGAGCTCTGCACAGAGGTGGCTTTTGCTGTTTCTGAACAAAAACCTGCTTGTGAAGAGAACAGATGTGCACAAAGTCCAACCCTGCAGCCAATTTTTAGTGGCTTTTACAAGAGCTTTTGTTGCATAAAGACGAGGGACATGCCAGCTGCAGTGCACACACAAGAAGGTGTCCTGTGGCTTCCTGTGGCATTGAGATGTGGCAGAAAGGCAGGAAGGTAAAACAACCCTGCTTTGGAAAATTTCAACTGCTGAAAGAGGCTTTGGAGAAGATGTTTGAGGATGAAGGATTTCTCTGGTGCTTTTGTACATAGTTTATGCAGCCAAAGTTTTAAGCTGCTAACAGAATACAGAGCCTAGAAATGTTCACAGTTGCTCCAAACTTAAGGGCTTTGTCCTGTTGAGTCATTACATTATCTGAGTTTAAACCAAAGAGTTTTCAGCTCTGAATAATTTAGGTGAAAGAGTTAGCCCTGGGCCAGGTGCTCTACTTAGGGAGATGGTGAAATAAATTATTCAGAAGAGGAGACAGGTAAAGCAGATGGGAAAGGCCGCCAAAACAAGACACTAAGAAAGCAGCTGTTTTACAGATCCCCTGTGAAGCACCTCACTTACTAGGAGGGATGTGGTAATGAGTCAAGCAGTGGTGTTGGAAATGAACTTTGCTTTGCTAATTTGTGTGGTGGTCACAAGGAGCACGGGTCCTGATGCCTAGAAGAAATCACCACTACATTTAAGCTTGTGCAACCCATGCTTTAATATTAGCAAGTACATTTTTAGAGGGTTTAGGACAGAGGTTCCAAAATAATTTGATTTTGAAAATTAATTTCAGTGAGAAGGAGAAAAATACACTCCTCAGGTTACCCTGCACTTGAAGAGGGTTGGACTAGATGATCTTTTGAGGTCCCTTCCAACCCTTGGGATTCTGTGATTCTCTTTAAACAATGAAATTTTCCAAGCCACTAATGCTTGGGTTTTGTCTTTCCATACATATCCAGATTTTTAATTTTGAATTAACTTGTCCAATTTTGAGTACATTTTTCAAGCCAGTTTGGGATTCTTACTATTTCTGTTTATGGTCATATGTGCCAATTTTTATAGAACCCATCATTTCAACTATGATAAATAAAGCCCTTCAATATTAAAAGTGCTCAAATAGTCCAGGAACTTATGCGAAAACACTGAAAAGTTCTAAATTAAATAGCCGTTTTTACTGACAAGTGAATATTTAACTGGCTTTTACTGTCAGTCAGTGTTTCTTTTGCTAATGACAGTCAGTAACTTTACTGATGGCTGGCAATGTAAAAGAAGTGTCATGAATGTATACAAAAGCCAACATAAATTATTTTTAATGAAGATAAATAAACATATCTCTGCACTTCTGGTTTTCATTCCTGTAATAGAGCACCTACTTCATACAAATAATCTCTCTGGTTATGAGATAAATTGCATGTGCAAATAGCAACTTAGATGTGTAATTGTCCATGTTTGCATATGCAGTTAATGTTTTTGTGAATAGGATTTTGCTACTTTTCTTTGCCCTGGAGAAATTGTCTCATTAAGGATAAGCTTTTATGAAGAAGATTCTCCCTTCCTTCCTTCCTTCCTTCCTTCCTTCCTTCCTTCCTTCCTTCCTTCCTTCCTATCTTCCTTCCTTCCTTCCTTCCTTCCTTCCTTCCTTCCTTCCTTCCTTCCTTCCTTCCTTCCTTCCTTCCTTCCTTCCTTCCTTCCTTCCTTCCTTCCTTCCTTCCTTCCTTCCTTCCTTCCTTCCTTCCTTCCTTCCTTCCTTCCTTCCTTCCTTCCTTCCTTCCTTCCTTCCTTCCTTCCTTCCTTCCTTCCTTCCTTCCTTCCTTCCTTCCTTCTTCCTTCCTCTCTCTTCTTTCTTCTCTCTCTTCTTTCTCTCTCTCTTTCTCTCTCTCTTTCTCTCTCTCTTTCTTCTCTCTCTTCCTTCCTTCCTTCCTTCCTTCCTTCCTTCCTTCCTTCCTTCCTTCCTTCCTTCCTTCCTTCCTTCCTTCCTTCCTTCCTTCCTTCCTTCCTTCCTTCCTTCCTTCCTTCCTTCCTTCCTTCCTTCCTTCCTTCCTTCCTTCCTTCCTTCCTTCCTTCCTTCCTTCCTTCCCTCCTTCCTTCCCTCCTTCCCTCCTTCCCTCCTTTCCTCCTTCTCTCCTCTCTTTTGCTTCCCTGCCCTAAGAGTGAGTGGTGAAGGGTACAAGAGAGGAAGTAAAATGATAATGAAGAGTAGAGAAGGAAGGAGAAAGGAGATACCACAGCAAGAGAAACAGTGAATCACATGAAAGATTTTGCCAAGGGAAAGCACTGTGAAGAAAGAGTACTGCTGTGACAAACACTGGGAATCCTCCTTCTTTAATTCAGTCAGCCTAGATGCTGGCACCCTATTAGGAAAAGGCACCAAAATTGCCACATCCCCACTGTTTTCCTGGAGAATCTGGTTCACTACAGGATCTTGAAAATTTCATTGCTGTATTTTCTGTAACAATTCTTTGTCATGTTACCCAGTGTGACTGAGTCTTGATATACTTCCTTCTTTGTGACATTATTGTGGCTTTAGGCTTCTTTCATGTGGTAGCTAACATATATTCTTGAAGTATTTACTCTTCCTTCATATCTCTGTTTTCTTGCCCCTGTTCTCCTCTTACTACCATTTTAATTAGCTTTCTTTTCTGGTTTTTTTTTTCTAAAAATGCAGACAATTTTGGTTTTGGCTGTCCTTAAAGACCTGTGCCCTAGTTCTACCTAGCTCCAGAACTGCAACACCTTTTCCCTTCACAGTCCTCGACTGTGTCCTCTGCCATCATTAGCAGAGTTCTACTCTTCTAGTGTTTTCTTGGATCCTCTTTGTTCACCCCTTCGCTGCTACCTTATTATGAAAAAACATCTTTCCGGATAAAACTCTCTCTTACACCTTAAGACTTTTTTTTTTTCCTGTTCATACCGATCTCTTCCTTTTCCCTAGGTGACATCTTTTTTTTAACGTAACGATATCCTGTAAATACTACTAAGAGACTCTTTTCTGAATCATGTAATCATCTTGCAATTCTGTCTTTTATGTATATTTGGTGTTTATTTTAAATTTCCATCCTAAAGCAAAAAAGCTTTTATCTGTCTATATTAACAATGTGAGTTATATTATCCAGTATCTCAAGAAGGAATTGTGGTTTCACCTCATTAAAAGGTTTTTTTCTCATCAGACTTTAAAATCAGTAAATGAGAAAAATCAGAAGTGTCATCTCCCCCATCCTGGAGCAGTATGAGGCAAAACAAGAAAGCTGTTCTCTTAGCAATTGCTTGCTATGTCAACGCAGATAAAGAAGTCTGTATTTAGTTAGTTGAAAAATAGTATCTTCTGCATAGAAAAAAAATAATGTGGCTAACAATTCTGGATTGACACAGACTATGAGAGAAATGGAATGTACCAGTAAACAGTCACCTAGTTATCAATGAGATAGAAAAACTCGACATTTCTGCTTTCTTGAATGTCTGTTCCAAGATATTAAAATATTTATTAATATAAATTTTTAAATAATATTTATGGCATGATGTTAAAATAAGCTAATTTAACTGGAGTATATGAACAAATGCGTGGCTTTGAGACAGACATGGTTTTACTAGTATCCATCAATACATGGTACTTCTTATTTAATAGTTGCAGTCAGCATTGACTGGGATGTTTCATCAGAAAAGAGGTGTCATTTATCCGTTTATTTTGATGGGTTTTAATACCTATCAGTAAATCAGGTTTTTGTATTTGTCCTCCTCATTTAGTTGTATTGAGTAAAATTCTTTGCTTTTGAGGTCAATGCAGTCAAGATCTCACTCACCAACTCCTACAAAATCATCTGTTTCATAGATGCTGAACATCGGGATTGAGCTAGTGGAAGTTTTTCACAGATGATTTGATATCATAGTACTGTACAAACACTTGAGAAAATAATTTTGTTCTTACTTGGCTCACTTTCATGTAAATAATGCATTGATTAAATAAAAAAGCATTATTTTAAGTGAAATTATTCTAAAATTTCTGTTAGAGTTAATGAAAGGTTCTATTAAAATTAATAAAAGGCTATATTGCAATTGATAAAACTCAGAAAACAGTAATATTCCTGATGAGATGTTGTGTACTCTTTCCACTCAGTGTGTCATCAAAAAGGAGGTAACTAGTTATGTTCAGTTGAACTGAATTGTGAATCGTAGAATCATAGAATAGTTAGGATTGGAAAGGACCTCAAGATCATCTAGTTCCAACCCCCATGCCATGGGCAGGGACACCTCACACTAAACCATATCACCCAAGGCTTCATCCAACCTGGCCTTGAACACTGCCAGGGATGGAGCATTCACTACCTCCCTGGGCAACCCATTCCAGTACCTCACCACCCTAACAGTAAAGAATTTCTTCCTTATATCCAATCTAAACCTCTGCTGTTTAAGTTTCAACCCATTACCCCTTGTCCTATTACTACAGTCCCTAATGAAGAGTCCCTCCCCAGCATCCCTGTAGGCCCCCTTCAGATACTGGAAGGCTGCTATGAGGTCTCCACACAGCCTTCTCTTCTGCAGGCTGAACAGCCCCAACTTTCTCAGCCTGTCTTCATATGGGAGGTGTTCCAGTCCCCTGATCATCCTCGTGGCCCTCCTCTGGACTTGTTCTAACAGTACCATGTCCTTTTTATGTTGAGGACACCAGAACTGCACACAATACTCCAGGTGAGGTCTCACGAGAGCAGAGTAGAGCGGCAGGATCACCTCCTTTGACCTGCTGGTCATGCTCTTTTTGATGCAGCCCAGGATACAGTTGGCTTTCTGGGCTGTGAGTGCACACTGCTGGCTCATGTTCATTTTCTCATTGACTAACACCCCCAAGTCCTTCTCTGCAGGACTACCATGAATTTCCTTTTTGCCCAACTGTAGCTGTGCCTGTGATTGCTCCCACCCAGGTGTAGGACCTTGCACTTGGAATGGTTAAACTTCATGAGGTTGGCATCAGCCCACCTCACAAGTGTGTCAAGGTCCTTCTGGATGGCATTCCTTCCCTCTAGCGTATCAACAGAACCACACAGCTTGGTGTCATCGGCAAACTTGCTGAGGGCGCACTCAATTCCAATGGAACTGAGGAAAGTGTACTTTAAAACATGAGAAATTTGATCAGTATCACCTTGGGACTTTGTCTGGAAAAGCAGGTAAGGAATGCCATTCAGGAAGGAACTCACTGCATTATAGGGTGTAGATACCACAGACTTTCATGGGTATAAATTGACCTTTTTAGATGTCTTTATGTAGATAAATTTGAATCTGTAGTCGAACTACCTTTAGTACCTCATACAATTTTTACAGTAATATTTGTGGTGAAAAAGAGGTTTGTACATCACCTAAGGGGCAGATCTATTAATTTAAGATGTTTTCAAGAGTTTGAAACTTTTGGCCTTCAGCTGTGAAAGAGAAACTCTTTGTTACTAGATGCATAGCTCGATATCTTTTTTCAAATGTCTGGAAATTAAGAGGTAATTACTTTTTTGTAAGTCATTAAAGTAGAATATTTTTTTACTCTGCTGCCATTAAAGGGGATGAGATTCATACAGCTGAGATGCTGACAAGACTGGGGTAGTTCAATGGTAAACTATACAGCAAATCTTTAATAATAAATATAATGAACAGTACTACTGACCTTTTAATTATATAGATTCAGGTTTATCCCAGTGCACCCAATGAACATGTTTATTATATGTGCTCAGTGCACAGCAGTGAGCTTCATTTAAAAAGCATGTATTAGAAGCACATTATATACACAAGGAGTAATTACTAAAAGTCTGAACTTCATGTTGAAATTTGAACCAAATCCTGTGTCATGGGAAAGGTAGTATTGTTTTAAACTTTTTTTGTTGTGTTTTTTTTTCTTTTGGGGGTGGGGGTGCTAGTGTTTGTTAATTTTTTTTTTTTTTGGGGGGGGGAAGTGTTCAGAAGTAGAAGTACAGAAGAGGTTGGAATTGTGAATTTCTTTTCCCCACCTGTTGTGAAATATTTTAAATGTAGTAAGTAGGCATGGGAATTAAAATAAATTGCTTTTATGAGGGAGTATAATTTTTTTTAAACCTTTTGCGTGAACGAATTTCTTTCGGCCAGTTCTGATTATGGCCTGCATCTTTCTTGAAGCCTCTTTGGGTAGATGAAAAGCTTTGTACTATGCAAGCACCAGCTGTCATTACCAGTCATCTAATTTTCCTGTCAGTTATTTGCTAATATTTTGTAATATAATTGGCATGAAATATGTGGTTTCTACTGTGACTAACAAAAATTTCAGTCTCTTTGCTGTCAGTAGTAGGCAAGGTTTGCAAAGTAAACTCCAGTGGGCATGTGAAATGGCCCAGGTTTTGGAAGAGTTTCTGTGAACTAAATTATCTAAGACAAAATTCTATCGCACATAACCCAATAGTTAAAATTCCTTTAACTTCTATGGTCCTGATTTTGGCCTGAAACATATCTTTACAGACTTAACCAAGATCTTTTAAAACATGGCCTCTGTTTTAAGTATGTCTGTGTGAAAGTCAAGGTGGAAGGGGCATCAGACACATTACTGAATGAGTTTCAGGATTTTCACAAGTCTGATCCAAATCACAGTGGTGGACCTTACTGCGGTGAATGACATGTTTTGTCCAAATAGGACACTCCAGGACTTATAACTGAGTTTCTTTCCTATTCTGTCTTGTGGCTCTTGACTAGGAATAGTGTGTGAAATATCTTTTAGTCTCTGTGCAGTAATGTGGAGGTGCACTTAGGCAGGCAGGCAGAACAGGTAATTTAATTCAAGGTACATGGATGTTTGCATCATGTTCATGGTACACATGCTTGCATTACACACCTCATCTTTAGTTTAGACTCTCCCTTTTACATCTTCATATTAATAGAATCACAGAATTATTTGGGTTGGAAAGGTCACTTGAACACTGCCAGGGTTGGGGCAGCCATGACTTCTCTGAGCAACCTATTTCAGTGCCTCATTACTCTCACAGTGAAGAATTTTCTCCTAACATCTGACCTAAATCTCCCCTCTTTCAGTTTAAAGCCATTCCCCATTGTCCTATCCCTAAATACCCTGGAGCATTGGGGTTGTGGAAGGGTTGTGTAGCAGTGTATAACTTCTATGTGGTCTGCTGAGTAGTGCCAATCTGTGCAATCTGTTGCAGCAAAAAGCCAGCAAAGAGGCCATAAATACTGGCACTGAGTGAAGACACAGTATTACTGCCTGGGTAGAGCTTGACAGGTTTTAGCTCAATTCACAGTAAAAGGAAAGGAAGAAATCATGGTTTCTCAGTGCATTTTTCCATGCACAGCCTTGCAAAACAAATTCTGACTGGCCTGTTACAAAATAAAATGTTTGTGTTTCACCAAGCTATAAGGAAAGAACAGTTATACTGACAGGGGTTAATTTTATTTGGGGAATATATATAAGATAGAGAAATAAAGAATGAAAGAAAAGATTACAGAGGCTCACTTGGATGGATCTGTGAATCTCTAAGGACAGGGTCACATCTCTCTCTCACTGCCCCCCAGTTCTGGAGGGAACAGGGCCAGGAAAATCCACTGGTAGAGTCCACACATACATTATGTGTGCCAGGAGACAGTTTGGTCTGTTGCCTCATAAGAATTGAAATGGGACTGGTGATTAGCTGGTTTTGAGATCTATTCCTGTTCTCAAGAGCTGTCTTTACTAATACTGTCAGAAGGAAGTTTAAACATGCAGTCTCTCTATCATGAGGTTTTAAAGGCCAGAAAGCTCATGATTTTCAAATCACATGGCATAGGTTGATACCACTTATGAACTGAGACACAGGTGAATGGAGGGAGAGAACACATATAATACATGAAATATTTTAAAAGTGTTTTGTTTTGATGGGAAAATACAGCGACACTTTAAATCTACTAAAATAAGACAGCAAATATTTTAGCTTTTTATATATAAATGTATATGTGGAAGCTATTATTAACATGCACCTTACTCTAATGATTCATACAAATTTTAAGCAGGATTATGAGACTAATAAAGGCATAACCATTCTTTTAAATCATGCTATACTTGATCAAACAGTTCTGTGCAATACCCTAGCTATTTACTTACAACAAGATAAAACATGATTAGTGCATATTACTGGTGTGGTAAAATGAAAATAATCTCAAAGCACACATTACCCAAGCAAAGAGTACTGAACTGAAATAGAGCCAAGTAATAAATTTACACTCATCAAAGAAGTTATTAAAAAAATTATTATAAATTTCATCAAATAATTAATGTATGTTTGTATTTGCTGATTAAACAACCCTCTAAAAGCTGCTTATTTTTAAGCATGTAAGTTAATAGTTTTCCAGCTGGGGTCTGCAGATGCCTGGAAGTCCATTCTCTCTTCCTAAGAGGACCAACAGAAGCAAGTAAAAAAAGGAAGTATTTTAAATTCAGTATTTTGCTGGTAAACTCAACAAAAGCGGCATATCAAAAAAAGACTAAAGACTGTTAATATAAGTAATCCGCCTCCTTGTTCATCCAAAAACTTAAGCATGTGAGATTATGGAATTAAAGGCCTGTATGCAAACTGTACATTCATTAAACTTGTCATCATTACACATACTAATTTTACTGTTACAATAGTTATTATAATCATTTAAATGTTGGCTGTAGAAATCTCTTTATTCCCTATGTTAGACAGAACAAAAGCACAAAACACCATGGAATACAAATAGATTCAACACTGAGTTGGAGATTATGGAAAACACACTGTGGACATTCTTCCCAAGAGATATCGTGACACAGCAGTTAGTGCAAATGTGTCTATTTGAAACCTTTAAAATTTTATAGGGTGGCAGCTACTTTCTCTTATATAATTCACTGTGTCCTGTGTCCTTTTCCAATTGCTGTGTCCAACAAGCCATTTGATTAGTATGAAAACTGATGAGCAGATTCAGTTTATGTTGAACTCCTTTACAGCAACAATATGTATGACAGCATTGATGTGATAGATGCCCATAACTTGCAAAGAGGTGTGAAGAGCATTTTTGCTATAGCACCATTGTGTATTCTTACCTGGGTAGAGAGGTAAGGCAGAGTTAGGAAAAAAATATGAAACACAGTAAAGATGTTCTAGTTGATTGGGTATTAACCAGTAGTTGGAAGTCATGAGTTAAAATTAAATTTGGATAAAATTTCCTGCTGGAATTCTTCCCTGTTCTGCCACATAATTGCCATATGAGCCACACAGATGTAGAAAATCTGAAGGTGTTCAGGCTCCTAACTTCCCATTAAAAGCAATCAGGATATAAGTATCTAAATACGTTGGTGTTGTGGTTTAAACCAAGTCCCCCAACTCCTGGAGAGTTAGGAAGGAGAATCCAAAGAATGTAGCCCCCATGGATTGAGATAAGAACGGTTTAATAGCTAAGGCATAACACAATAGTAATGATACAGCCCATAACAAGCGAAAAGAATACAACACCCCACCAGCCACCGACCCATAACTCACTCCACCCTGCCTGGCCGAGCACCGCGTGCTCCCTCCTCCATTTTCCTCTAGAGCACCCCCCTCCAGCTCTCTCTCTCTCCCAGTATGCATCCTGGGCATCACGTGCTATGGTATGGAATACATCATTGGCTAGCCTGGGTCAGGTGCCCTGTCTCCCCTTCCTCCCGGACTCCCCTCCTCCACCTGGCTGGAAAAAACCTTGAACAAAAACACCCTCAAAACATGCTCAAACCATGACAGTTGGTGATAAAGCCTTTAATCTTTGTGTTTGCTTCAACTCCACTTGTATAAAATTAGGATAAGTAATGCCTCTTTGAGAGTGTGATCATTTAGAAGGCATGAGTTTTTGAGATTTTATGGTAAAGAGGCCATAGAAGTACCTAGACCAGGTGCATTTCACCAGGCAGAACTTTCAAGCCAGCATAAAGCTTTAGCTGTTGTACTGTTTGGATTTCTCAGCAGTAGTTTTGATTTTTATTCTGCTTCTGTGAGCACTCCAGAGACTATCTTAGTGTCAGTTGTCACTACAGATTTTGCTTATGTTTTGGTGTCACATCTAGTTGGTGACAAGTCACTAGTGGTGTCCCTCAGGGCTCGGTATTAAGGCCAGTGTTGTTTAACATCTTCATTGATGATCTGGATGAGAGGATTGAGCGCACCCTCAGTAAATTTCCACATGACACCAAGCTGGGTGGGAGTGTTGATCTGCTGGAGGGAAGGAAGGCTCTGCAGAGGGATCAGGGCAGGCTGGATCAATGGGCTGTGGCCAATGATATGAGGTTCAACAAGGCAAAGAGCTGGGTCCTGCCCCTGGGTCACACCAATGGGGTCTCAACCCCATGTAACGCTGCAGGCTTGGATAAGAGTGACTGGAAAGCTGCTTGGTGGAAAAGGACTTTGGGGTGCTGACTGACAACTGAACATGAGTCAGCTTGTGCCCAGGCAGCCAAGAAAGCCAATGGCATCCTGGGCTGTATCAGAAACTGTGGCCAGCAGGGCCAGGACAGTAATCATCCCCCTGTACTTGGCACTGAGGAGGCTGTACCTCAAATACTGTGCTCATTTCTGAGCCCCTCACTACAAGAGAGACATTGAGGTGCTGGACCGGGTCCAGAGAAGGGCAATGAAGCTCATGAAGGGCCTGAAGCACAAGTCTTATGAGGAACAGCTGAGGGACCTGTGGTTTAGTCTGGAGAAAGGAAGGCTCTGGGGGAACCTTATCACTTTCTACAACTACATGAAAGGAGTTTGTAGTGACATGAGGGTTGATGTCTCCTCCCAAGTAACAAGTGATAGAACAAGAAGTTCCTCCTCGAGCTTTGCCAGAGGAGGTTTAGATTGGATGTTAGGAAAAATTTCTTCACCAAAAGGGTCATCAAACACCGGAACAGGGTTCCCAGTGAAGTGGTGGAATTGCGTCCCTGGAAGTGTTCAAAAACTGTGTAGAAGCGGGCCTTAGTGACATGGTTTAGTGGTGGCCTTGGCAGTATTGGAGCAAAGGTTTTACTCGATGATCTTAAAGGTCTTTTCCAACAGAGTTGATTCTGTGATTCTATGATTTTGTTACGTCATGGAAAGCCCTAGTACCTTCGTCAGAATCTGTCTGGAGTGGGGGGAAAAGAGGGGTGGATGGAAAGTCTAATAATCATCCAAAATATGAACCAAATGAACATTTATTTTAAACATGATTTTATTATAATTTTATTTTTTCCTTGAAGGGCTCTATTTCTTAGAGCACTTTTCCCAACTACGTGGTCAGAAAAGTAAATGCTCGCATCTGTTTTCATTGTCCACATTTTTTGGCATAGAAATTGATTCCCAACCTCTCCCACAAAAAAAAAAAAAAAAAAAAACAAAACCCAAAACCAAACTCAAACAAACAAACAAAGGAAAAACCCAAGTGTGCAAAACAGAATTAGATCTCTACCATGTACTTTTGTAAACTAGTGGTAAGTCACTGTGTTCACACATTAGCTGGGCCCATTAGGTTTTCATCTTCATTGTGGTTAAATGCTAATGAAATAGAAGATGTTTATTGATATGATCATTATATGCAGAGCTAAAATACTAACGCTTGTCTGTAGTCCTGATTAATGACTTTGCCAAAGGGAGAGGAAAACTAGTCCAGCAAATCCGTAGAAATATTCTGCCAAACATAGCTATGGGAAAAACACAACGTGATGGAACATTGAAGTAAAATAAAGTGCTTGGCAGCTTTTGGAGCCATTAAGAGCTTCTTTCCCTGCAGTATCCATAGTGCTTACCTCACCAAAGTCTCTAAGGGTCATCTTCAGCATTATCTACCTAACTTAAAAAGATCTCTCAGAGCATCTACCATGGAAATGTTCAAGACCTTGGCCCCCTCCATAGCTGATAGAGAGGTTTCATCATGGTGTCTGGCAGATGGCCTGCCTTGATCTCAATTAACTTTAAACACCCATTGAGACACTGATATTGAGAGTTCACTTATCCTGTGTTGACTGGTCTGTTCCTCTGATGCAGCAAGTATAAATCCTCTCCCCTGACTGCAAGGGTCCAGCAGACCACACTTACATATGCTCTTGACTTTAGGTGTCAACACTCACACAATGAATGCATCCTCCAACACCATCCTTGTCTCTGTGGTTATCTTCCCCAACATCAGGAAGGAAAGATTGTTGTTCCCATGTCGCATGCAGAATGTAGGTGGGCTAAGTCTCTTACTGAAGTTCACAGCTGATGTCTTTGAAAGAGAAAAATTGCACCCCAGCCCAGGCCTCTGATATGTTATGGAACTAGCTGGTCTTTACCACATTCATCCTTGCAGTGAGTAAGACTAGTATCTTCAGTGGCCCCCTAGCAGGACAGGAGATGATCATTTTGCAGACAATAACACAGTGTTGATACTTTCAGTGACACTTGTGATTATCCACAAAGTCTGTCTTGGTCCCCTGCCCAAAATCAGGCAGTTTGTCATCAGGCAGTTTGAAGCTCAGAGTTCTTTTGACTCATTTCTATTTTGTGTATATGGTACTTGGGTTGCCTGAAGTAAACCCCTGTCAAACTAAAAGACATAGCTGCAGATTATGAACTTCTACATACTGATTATAGAGATGTTAATATTGAGGTTGGTCTAGAAAAGCATAACTTGACTGTATCTTCAATTTATTTAGAAAGATGTCTGACTATTAATCGCTATTGGGTTAGTGAAGTATCTGCAGAACTAAATCTTTTGCTTCAACGATAAATTAGAGTATTAGCACAATTCAACATCAATGTGGAGGTGAAATATGTACCTTTAAAAAGAATGAAGAAAATGAACGAGCAAAATATTTTTTTCCAAAATCTTTCTACTAAACTCTTCCCAGACATTCACTTCCTTAATTTTTGTAAGCATGAGACCCAGATCTCCACTATCCATTTGCCTACTAGTCAAGTGAAAATAGTGTAGAAAGACGTAACAAATTAATTTTAAGTTCTCTCAGGGACATGGAGACAATATACTCTAAAAGTAACAAGGGACTGTTCAAAAGATCATACGGCAACATATGAATTCAGAACCTCCTTTTATTCTAAGACTTGGAAGTTCAGGCAACTGTTAGGACTAGTGATGGCATGACAAAGTAATCTCTACCTGCATATATAGTCCACAGTTCTGTTGGCAAAATTCTGTGCTACAGTGTAAACTTCTGGGAAGTACTCAGCAGAAGTACCTGTTAAAATCTCTGGAAAGGAAGGATAATCAACATGCTGGTAACGTGGACTCTAAAGTGCATTTAAAGTGTGTACCTAATAGGCTTAGATGTTGGATTTTGAAACTCTCAGAACACAGTCAAATAAAACCGGTTTCCTCCACAGCAAGACTAAGTGCTTCTTCCTCAGTTAGGATTATTTCCATGCTAAAATGGAACAGATCCATTCCATGTTAGCTGCAGAGTTCGTGTAAGAACTAAAGTCAAAATGTGTTTTTATAATTTGGAAATTGTACTTTTGTCATTCACTCAATAGTGTCTGAAATCTTCATGTTTGAATTTTCACAATAATAATAATAATATTGCTTTTGAATGGGAGCTCAGCATAGCAAGTATCAGCCCAGGCAAAATGAATGTTTCAAAAAATGATTACCGTCTGAACCTAAGGATTTATAATGCAAGATGCTTTATAATCTGGTTGAGAAGAAATCCTCAATTCTTAAAATAAAGTAACTGGACATAGAGTGAAATTAATAGCCTGCAGCAATAACAATACTGCTTGTAATTCAATGTTTTACATTTCAATTATGCCTATTTACAAAACAAATAGCACATCAGTTTGGCCAATTTCCCTTGGCTGTGAGGAAAGGAATACATTTAGCTGAGTGGACATCCTCACTGTACACCTGCTTCAAGGAAACTGTTTATCTCCAAGCTTTTGCAAGTAAACTGTTTCATGTCTATAATGTGCAAAGAAGTCATTTGTATACAGTACACATTTTGGTTAAATAAAGCCACTTGGAGGCTCATGTTCTCCTTAGGTCAAAAGGCAAAACACTCTACAAAGAAGGTCAACTGAATGGGGAGATGAAGGTTAAGAGAGAAGCTTCCTAACTGATTAGCAGACAAGTTGCTCTGAGGGTTGTCAGTCACATTTTGTATGTTTATTTTTAGGTTCTTTAGGCCTTGCTAGTACTAAGCAACAGGGCCAAAGTACAGCAGTTCAGAGATCTCAGCTGCCATGGGGTCAGGTGGAAATTGTGATAACTCAGCAATTCTAATGATTAGTCTCTAGACTAGGACAGGATGATGGCCATAATAAAAAATAAGCCAGAAAATAAAATGGCATCTGACTTTCCAGGAAAATGCTTCTATAAGCATCTAGTGGTTTAGTATCAAATAATGTGGCTGATATGTTCAGCTGCACACACAGGCACACATACATAGATATGTTTCTTCTAGATTTGAGTCTACCCTTACCAAAAATAGAGTAATGTCTGTGGCATATCTCCTGATTTCTAGAAGTTCTCTATACATGTTCATAAAATGCTCTTTAATACGTATATCATATTAAAAAAAACCAAAAAGCACAAATATCTAGTTTGATATAGTCTTTATTTCCCTTTATGTTAAAGTAATACAAAAAGAAATCCTAACTCCTTACATCCTTTGTTGTTTTATTTTATAAATCTAAAGAAAAAATGGTTCACAGCAGTCTTTAAAAACAAGCTGCATCTGTTTAATATTAAAGTGCAAGACATAATAATAAAACCATTACCTTTGGGATATCCAAAAAACCTGAGGAAAAATAGCATCCATCTGGCCCTTGGTATAACTGGTTTTTACATCAGTGGGATGTTTCTGGGATTGCACGAGTCAACACTTATCTTTAAGTAGAGTGAGTATCTAAAGATGTAGCATCCAGAAACTTGTGAGTAATCTGTATGCTTAGAAGTACGATGTTGTGTTACCAGATCTGCTGAGCAAATGCACAATAAAGTTAATCCTTTGGTTCTGGAAAAGCTGTAGGTATTGTAATGGCAGATGTGCTGAAACAGAAGTGTATACGTTTGTTAGGGCTTATGAAGCAGTAACTCCGCCAGCTCACAAGTATTTGAATTCCTGTAAACATTTACCTAAGGGCTATCATGGAGAAGGAAGAGAGCTCAGAAGGAATCTCTGAACCCTGTTGGCAGGCTGGCAAACCTCCTTTGGTGAATTGGTTGGCACGTGTCCATATTTTCTCATTAAACCTATTCTCAGTAAATACAGTTTTTATGGCACTAAAGTGCTTTTGGTATATGGGGAACAGGATGACTAAGACAAATACCCTGTTATGTTTAATATGTTTTTCACTTCTTCCTTCTTATTATGCCATATTGAAAAGAAGAATGTTGGATTAAGGATTTTGTTACTGTAGAGTTATGACATGACTCTGGTTTGGCCAGAGCTTTGAGATGGATCTGCCTTTTAGACCTTCTCTTATAGTGTGTTCCCCAGAGAAGACTAGGAGGCTTTAAACTCAGAAAGCCAGCTTGTGCAGACCACAAATGAGTAGCATAACTTTCTGAAGAGAGAAAGTGCAAAGCAGCCAGGTTAGAACTGAAATTAAAAATAGTCATGTACTGCTCTGTCTCTGACTACAAAATCCTTGCAGGCAAGTCCTTGCTTCCATAGAATCATAGAATAGTTAGGATTGGAAAGAACCTTAAGATCATCTAGTTCCAACCCCCCTGTCATGGGCAAGGACACCTCCCACTAAACCATGTCACACAAGGCTCTGTCCAACCTGGCCTTGAACACTGCCAGGGATGGAGCATTCACAATTTCCCTGGGCAACCCATTCCAGTGCCTCGTCAACCTTACAAAAAAGAATTTCTTCCTTATATCCAATCTAAACCTCTGCTGTTTAAGTTTCAACCCTTTACACCTTGTCCTATCACTACAGTCCCTAATGAATAGTTCCTCTCCAGCATCCCTGTAGGCCCCCTTCAGATACTGGAAGGCTGCTATGAGGTCTCCATGCAGCCTTAGCCTCCAGACTGAACCATGTCTGGTTACAGTTGACTTGGGGACTTTGAGTTGTAGTTAGCTCTATTCAGGCCCCAAAAATCCTTCTTTCTGACCCCTCTAAGGCCCTGGTGACTGCTGTCTGCCCTTTCCCACTGTCTCTGTGGGAGCTGCTGACTTTCAGCTCTGTGATATATCTACCTTTCCCAAACAAAGGTCCAGTTTTCTCCTTAGCAAGAGGGGCTTTCTGACTGGTTGCTTCTCAGGGTCTAATTTTGTTATCTGGATTATACCAAAGATGGTGGTGCTGGAGGTTGCAGTAGCATTTAAAAGTGTTTGTTGTAGGGTCTTCAAAACATTATGTTACTGTCCCTTCCCTCAGAATATTTTAGTTGAAGTCTGAAAGGCAATCAAAACACAAATGGAAATAAACTCCCAAAAGAGTGAAGAAGTCTGCCCTCACCAGGAAAGTAGCCACAAGAGAAGCACAAGAGACCTGGGAATAGATCACGGCTCTACTGGTTCCCTTTTTAATTTACATTCACTACAAACACAGTAAGACATGTTCAGTTTGCTCTATGCATGACCTTACCTCCATGGTCTTCTTACTAAAAATATCCTAAATCTTCATTCAACATATTGAATTCTCTTTTTCCAGAGAAACAAAATCATTTTGACGACTGTCAACAAAGCAGAAGGAGTTCCAGAGGGCCAGTTACATTAACAGAAAGATCAGAAACCCCTGAACTGGATTCACTGTTGGAGAGGGAATGCAGTAGGTAGAACAAAAGAAAGAATGGTGTTTCTGACATACCAGTGTTGTTTTTTCTGTTATTACAGTTGAGCATCAGCATAGACCTTTGTCAAGATCCGGAATACCACTGAACTAATTCCTGTACAAATACAGATTAAAAGACCAGTCATTTCCCTGGTCCATTTACGAAGTTTGTATGCAACAAGATAGGAGAGCATACTAAGAAACAGTTGAAACTAATTGGTCATCATCATAAACAATAATCATAGAACTACAACTTAGCAGTTGTGGTTCAATTTTTTTTAGGCATTGTGACAAAAGAGATTACATCAGCATTTTGAAGGAAGGTAATGAGATTATTTGATGTTATCAGAGAGCCACTCTCAAGAGATGATGGCTGGAACAGGACATACACAGAACAAGATATCAAGTGAGTAGGTGGGGGTAGGGAGTCAATATATGGGTGGATGATAAGAAGGAACTCATGTCTAGGGGCTGAAAAAGATGAAGTAGATGCGTAAAAATAGTTTATGAGTATCTTTGAAAGTAAAGGCAGATTTTTTTTATTGGCTGATAAGGGAAATGCAGTTAAGGGACACCTAAGAAGGGTCATGTAGTCAGGCAATTTGTGAAGTAGATGTTTCTTGCAACAGCATTCTGAATGGTTGGATAGCAATAGGCTAAAGCTGTGCTCATCAAACCCAGAAAAAAAGGACATTTCAGCATTTAATGCACAATATAATGATTACAGAAGCTTTAGCTTTATGGAATGAGAGTGAGCTAGTGAAGTTTAAACAGAGCTGAAGCATGAGGACTTAATGAGAGGCTCAGGTAAAAAATTACATCCGACTCACAAGCATGGGTGACAAGTAGGAAGAAGATTGTCTCTGGGTGATTTAGCCTAGCTCAGAAAAACTGGTTGTTAGTACCATAACTGAGTCCCATAATAGGCTTTAGTGCTCTTATTTACCATGCGTGGTATTTAATATGCTAGGCAATGGGTAGTTGTCCATTGCAAAGACTGAAGTTAATTGGAGGTAGGTTGAAATAAAATGATGACTGTAATATGTTTGTGAAGGGTTTCAGGTAAGGTGTAAAGAGACACAAGAAAAGAATAGTAACAGATCTTTGTCGGTCTACTTTGTGGAGCAAAAGGCAGATCAAGAAAATCATTCATAGGACTTCAAAATCCAGTCACAGAAATTGAGGAGGATAAGACGTCAGATTGGTCATGCTTAAGTAGTAGATATCTGGTAAATCAGAAATGAAAGCAATTAGGTGTTGGTTCTAAAATTTGACTAGCAAGAATCTATAAGAGATTTTTCAAGATAACTTTGGTTGAAAGTGTAAAAGTCAGATTCCAAAGGGCCTGGAATAAAAATAAAATGCAAGACTAACATAAACTCCAGGAATTGATTTAGATTTTGTGTTCACTATTTGCACAGGAGTGGAAGGCGTCTCCTGGATTATCAAGTATGTCCGCTCCTTTGCTGTTGTAAGCAACTGTATCTTATAGCCTATATATTCATTAAGCTTCACATGAATTTTTTTTTCTTCCAAGTTTTAGTGGAAAGGTGTTTCGGAACTTCTGATAATAAGAAATATTAATTTATTGATGAATTTATTCACTGCTCATTAGTAGTCTTTTGTCCTTGTGTCATCATTGTCCATTTACTTAAGTATCTTTTCTTTCGCTTTAGTGCCTAACCTGAATGTATTTATACAGAGCAATTATATCCGCTCTCAGCATGAATGAGCTTAGAGATGAAAGGGAGAAGGAAGCAAACATGTTGCTTCAGCCTGAACCAGCTGGAATCTCTTTGTTCAGACTCATGTAAAATGTTTTGCAGCAGCTGAATCGGGAAGCAGCATTTGTGCAGCTCAGCAATATGATACAGATCTAGCCACCTCACAACCAGATGTGATGGAAATGGACATATCAAGTCATGGTTGCTATCTGAATATCCATGAGTAGTATGCAACTAAGAATATGAAAACTACAGTCTAACTTAGCTGGAGAATAATGATCTGCCTTTGATTGTGATAAATACCCATGGTAAGACATTGTAAACATTTTCCACTGTCTCATGTTTATCACTTGTATTTTTCTAGTCTTGAGAGTTAGGTATCCATCTGTATTAGGTTATCACTAACTGTGTGGCTTACTTGCATACGGGACTCTACATGGTGTTGTCTCATTGTCTGTATGCTGTAGACTCTGGAATCAGCAATTCCTTCTGTTCTTTCCCAGAGTCACGGCAAGGCTGTCTCTCAGACCTCTTCACACTCAACATAATCAGAGAAGAGCAGGGATTTCCCATCACACCTCTCAGACTTTGTGTACAAATTTATAAGTGCAAAATAGATTTAATAATTCAGTCATATCACTCTCTGCCATAGCATATGTTCAGATGTGAGAATGGTCCTTAAGGAAAGGCAATTGCAATAAAATGCTTGGTGGTATCTCACTGCCAGAAGCAGCAAGCATAGCTGGACAACAGTACAAAGTGTTGAATGCTTTAAAGATGTGGTTGTCCCTCATTCCTTTGCATAGAAATTTTAATTGCCTGAGAGCAGTTCGTGTAAATTAATTTTTTAAAGCACATTTTTTTTTCTATAGAAAGGACTTTTAGATCTAAAAATGTTTATTCCTCTCGTATACATGTCTGCACTTGTGCTCATTCAAGCTGCAAAGTGTGGGGGTTTTCCAATCAAAATATTCCATGGACTGTAAAAGCAGCGGAAAATTTAAGGCCTTTAATTCAGAAGAGCATGTGTCATGTAAATAAACACATAGAAATAGAATGAGATGTTGGTCTTAGTACCTGCAATAAATTGGTTACTCAGTGGAAAAATGCATCTCATCAGCCCTTTTCTTCTGGAAGGTGGTGTTCTAGCTTGGCTTAAGGCTAAATCCAGCCCTCTCCTTGTAACTGACCTTTGTGCATCCTCACGTAAGGGCAGAATTAGTACAAATATGATCTCTTCTCACAGTTCAGTACAAACCATGCTGTTTTTCCTGAATGAGATAGATATACAAGAGTACTGCAGGTCAAGGTTGTGGTGCATTGACAGAGCTACATATGGAAGCTCATACAATACCTGATTTAAGTGTAAGGTTCTTACAGGGTTTTCAGAGATGAAGAAAAACAGTGTGGTTGTCCATGATATTTCTTAAAGGAGTTCTGCATTAAGATTCATTTGGCTGATACACTGGAGGGAAGGAATGCCATCCAGAAGGACCTTGACACACTTATGAGGTGGGCTGATGCCAACCTTATGGAGTTTAACCATGACAAGTGCAAGATCCTACGCCTGGGTCAGAGCAATCCCAGGCACAGCTACAGGTTGGACAGAGAAGAGATTCAGAGCAGCCCTGCAGAGAAGGACTTGGGAGTGTTGGTTGATGAGATACTGAACATGAGCTGGCTTTAGTGTGCACTTGCAGCCCAGAAAGCCAACTTAGCCTGGGCTGCATTGAAAGGAACGTGACCAGCAGGTTGAAGGAGGTGATCCTGCCCCTCTACTCTGCTCTCGTGAGACCTCACTTGGAGTACTGAGTGCAGTTCTGGTGCCCTCACATAAAAAGGACATGGAACTGTTGGAACAAGTCCAGAGGAGGGCCACGAGGATGATGAGGGGACTGGAGAATGTCCAATATGAAGACAGACTGAGAAAGTTGGGGCTGTTCAGCCTGCAGAAGAGAAGGCTGCGTGGAGACCTCATAGCAGCCTTCCACTATCTGAAGTGGGCCTGTAAGGATGATGTACAGGAACTCTTCATTAGGGACTATAATTACCTACAGAGCTATTTATTTAGCTCTTTGGTCCAGCTGGTGATCATAGAATCATAGAATAGTTAGGATTGGAAAGGACCTCAAGATCATCTAGTTCCAACCCCCATGCCATGGGCAGGGACACCTCACACTAAACCATATCACCCAAGGCTTCATCCAACCTGGCCTTGAACATTGCCAGGGATAGAGCATTCACAATTTCCCTGGGCAACCCATTCCAGTACCTCACCACCCTAACAGTAAAGAATTTCTTCCTTAGATCCAGTCTAAATGTCTGCTGTTTAAGTTTCAACATGTTACCCCTTGTCCTATCACTACAGTCCCTAATGAAGAGTCCCTCCCCAGCATCCCTATAGGCCCCCTTCAGATACTGGAAGGCTGCTATGAAGTCTCCATGCAGCCTTCTCTTCTCCCGGCTGAACAGCCCCAACTTTCTCAGCCTGTCTTCATATGGGAGGTGCTCCAGTCCCCTGATCATCCTCGTGGCCCTCCTCTGGACTTGTTCTAACAGTTCCATGTCCTTTTTATGTTGAGGACACCAGAACTGCACACAATACTCCAGGTGAGGTCTCACGAGAGCAGAGTAGAGGGGCAGGATCACCTCCTTTCACCTGCTGGTCACGCGCTTTTTGATGCAGCCCAGGCTAAGTTGGCTTTCTGGGCTGTGAGTGCACACTACTGGCTCATGTTCATTTTCTCATTGACTAACACCCCCAAGTCCTTCTCCGCAGGACTACCATGAATTTCTTTTGTGCCCAACTGTAGCTGTGCCTGTGATTGCTCCCACCCAGGTGTAGGACCTTGCACTTGGAATGGTTAAACTTCATGAGGTTGGCATCAGCCCACCTCACAAGTGTGTCAAGGTCCTTCTGGATGGCATTCCTTCCCTCTAGCGTATCAACAGAACCACACAGCTTGGTGTCATCGGCAAACTTGCTGAGGGCACACTCAATCCCACTGTCCATGTCAGCGACAAAGATATTAAACAAGACCGGTCCCAACACCGATCCCTGAGGGACACCACTCGTTACTGATCTCCAACCGGACATTGAACCATTGACCACAACTCTTTGAGTGCGACCATCCAGCCAGTTCTTTATCCACTGAGTGGTCCACCTATCAAATTGATGACACTCCAATTTAGAGACAAGGATGTCATGTGGGACAGTGTCGAATGCTTTGCACAAGTCCAGACAGATGACGTCAACTACTCCACCCCTGTCCATCACTTTTGTAACCCCGTCATAGAAGGCCACCAAATTGGTCAGGCAGGATTTCCCCTAGTAAAGCCATGCTGGCTGTCACCAAGCACCTTTCTCTTTTTCATGTGCCCTAGCATGCCTTCCAAGAGAATCTGCTCCAAGATTTTTCCAGGCACAGAGGTGAGACTGACTGGTCTGTAATTCCCCGGGTCATCCATTTTCCCCTTCTTGAAAATGGGGATTATATTTCCCTTTTTCCAGTCATCAGGAACTTCACCTGTCTGCCATGATTTTTCAAATATGATGGCCAGTGGCTTTGCAACTTCATTTACCAGCTCCTTCAGGACCCGCGGATGGATTTCATCAGGTCCCATGGACTTGTGTACATTCAGGTTCTTAAGATGGTCTCGAACCAGATCCTCATGTACAGTGGGCCCAAGGTCTAGGTTTTCACAGTCCCTGCGTCCACCTTCCAAGACTCGGGTGCTGCGGTCAGAGCCTTTGCCAGTGAAGACCGTGGCAAAGGAGCCATTCAGAACCTCAGCCTTCTCCAAGTCCTGTGTAGCCAGTTCTCCCGAAAGTTTCCGGAGGGGGACTACATTGTCCTTAGTCTGTTTTTTAGCTGCTACATACCTATAAAATCCCTTCCTATTATCTTTAACATCCCTTGGCAAGTGATCTGTGGGTCAAATCTAAGTCAGGGAAATGCTCCTATATGGTACAGTTCTTTTTCCCTGTGAGCGATGCAGGCAGATTTAAGTATAGAAGCATTTTCCTGCTCAACATATCCAAGAAAAGACCCAGTCTCTCAAGAGCTCCAAATCCAGAACAGAAGGAGGTAAAACCTCCATGAGATGCCTAAGCACTTCTCTAAAGTCACTGTATGTGTAACATCTCACCTGTAACCACCTACAGTGGTTATCAGCACTGTCAAGTTCTCCAGCTGATGTGAGGTTTCATCTTGAATCCTGCTAATAGCTTGAATGGTGCTAGCTAGGTGCTGGCATCTAGAAGTCATGGTCCAGATCAAGGGATACTGTGCTAGACACTATATAAAGCTATCATGTAAAGAATATTAGTGCCACTTTGCAGCAGTGCCGCATTATTGTGATATTTCTTGGGGTTAATTGGAAAAGGACGCTGAAGTTATCCGATTCTCTAGGCGTATGTACAAAGCACATTTAAAAATAGAATAGGCATTCAAATGTGAACATTATTAATTAAAAGCCTTCACGTACTGTACAAATGAAATGTTCTCTCTACCTACTCAAGTCATTCATTCAGAAAAATCCTGGGAAAATATCTCTGCAATGTGCGCCATAGGTCAATGTATTCAGGCTCAAACAGACCAAGTGGGAGGAGTGAGTTCCAGAATGGCAAAATCTTCATTTCAGAGGGATTACATTCAGAAATGTGCACAGCACTCTCACAGAAAAATGGTTCTAGCAATTTGCCCAGCTCAAATTTTAAATGAATTCTTTAATATATGTATATGTGCGTGTGTATACATGTATGTATATATATATAGACACAACCAAGGAAGAGATGCTGACCTATGCTCTATGAAGCACAGCAGTGGGAATAATTTTGAAACCCTGTAGGATTTTGTGACCCATAGCTTGTCTGCTTTTTTTTTTTAATTCACAACATGTTACAAAACACGCCCATAAGAGCTGGTCTTACAACTATCTACATTTTCTGTAGTCCCATATCAAAAGTCACCTTTTAGTATTGGGATGGGTCAAAGTGTGGCTGCAGAACCCAGAGACAAACTTCCCCAATGCTATACAGTTTGGTGGTATATTTCAGATCCATCCCATAAATCAGACCAGCTTTCAGTGTTCAGGTCAGAACAATCCTTATCTGATTTGCTTGCTGCCTGCAAAACAGTAGGAAGTTTGTCAATATGCTGCTCAGGCCCTAATTAAAATGCCAGACTCAAATTTAATATTTCAAATGTTATTTAAAATATATTAAGATAGTCAGCCTATTGCTGTTGCTCATTACTCTGTTGAAACCTAATATTAGTAACAGCATGTACAGAGGACCTGGAGCATGAATGAATAATGAGTTGCTCATGCTGGAAAACATGCAAGAACCTGGTTCCCTGAGTTGGCAGACATCCGGCAGAGACTAGTATGCTTTTCTCTACACAGTGCTCAACAAAATCATTGGGAAGGAAAGTATTTCTGATTTGTTTTCTTCCTCTGACAATTATTTTCCAAAACTAACAAAGACTACAGGCCATCAGAAGTTAAGAGGACTATATCAAGGGAAAAAAATCTTTAAACCAATGGCACCATACTTCTGACCAAACAGTAGGAGTGCTGGTAGCTTAGTATGATTCTCAGATGGGTGAGGGCCTCCCATGCCCTCAGCCTGTCCTCACCTTGCATGTGAAGTCTCTTCCTGAGGCTTTTAAGGTGAGGTTTTAAGCAACTCTTTCCTTCTTCCTCATTGTCCTAACAGAAAACAAATCTGAACAAGAAGATAGAGAAAGAGCATGTGGCTTGTCAGTGCTCTTGGCGTGGAGCTAAGGTATTGGAGGTGGTTGCAGGTTTTCTGTAGGTATGAGCAAGTCTGAGGCCTCTTCAGGTGATGTCAGAATCTGGAAAGTTGTGCAAGATAGAAAATAACTACATCACTTGTAGAATGCAATACAGACACATTTATATATAATGTATATGTCTATAATATATGCATGTAAAATGTATTATAGCCATGTAAGCTGTCTTTTTCATATGTGTAATAGTATTACAGCTAGATCAATGATAGTGTGAGCTTAGGTGTATTTATTTACATATATATATATGTGACCTTCTTACGGATGCTTTACAGGAAGCTGGCTTTCACCCTATGGTCCCCATCATACCCCATGCTGGCCTCCTCTGCCCATGCAGCTTTTGTCCTGAGGGTGAGCCCACCTGCCTTTGTGCTTCCTCAGTGCATGGAGAAATGTCTTCAACATTTTCAGGAGACAAAAAATAGTTGTTCAAGCAGTTTGTGCCCTGAAACTTTAACTGCACCCTCATCTTACACACACTTTACCTTTAAGATTAAATAATGTTAGATACAGTGCAGCATTCAGCTCTGCAGTTACTGCCTCATTCTCACCCTGTAAATTAAAAGGTGTGGAGAAGGAAATTTTCCATAATAAATGAGAGAAATTATTGCATAATTTTGTGTAATTTTTGATGCAGGAAACAATTTTCTCAGTGCACCTGTTGGAGGGGTGAAACAAGGCTCCTTCAACCATCAATCTGTGGGACCTCAGAGCTGAGCCTGAAAGCAAAGGTGAAACGAAATACGAAAATTGCAGTGCAGCAGAAGAGGAGTCAGCTATCTGAGGGCCTCTGCTGAAATCCCATCTTTCGGGTAGGGTTTCTTGCCCATTTTTGTGTTTTGGTCACCTGACGGTAGCTTTCTGGCCTAATTGGTTTCCTAGTTAACAGACTAAGTAATGATGTAACCAGAGTGTGTGGGAACCAGACCTGTGTGACAGATACAAATTTTCCCAGCCACACCAATTTTGCCTGCTTACCTGGTTCTGCTGCAGGTTATTTGGAAACTTGAACTACTTAAAGGATATAATGAGCCTAGCAAAGGTTGAGACACAGCTTAGTTATTTAACATAAAATTATCCCCTGCCACAAAATATATTAACCAGTGAAGTCCAATTATTTTTGTTACTAAACAACACTATATTTTAATAGAAATGGCTGTGCCTACAGCTTTTTTTACTTTTTTTCTGTGGTTGCCTGAAGTAGCAATTAATTGTTTGTAGCCTAAAAGAGCAGATCAGTTCTGTTCAATCACAAGCGTATTTCAATAAGCACTTTCTGCTCTTGACTGTCTGATGTCCCCTACTGCTCTCACAGTGTTGCTCACTTGTGCTGGTAATTTTTGTAGCTGAATGTTGTTGCTATTGCTTTTATGACAATAGAATGTTTTCAGAAAGCCTCCAGCTAAGACCAGGGTCCTGTTGAATTGGGCACAATATAAATGTATAAGGAGAAATGGTACTCTAAATACAAAGTAATTGTGTCCCAAACACCTCAGACAGAAGTGGTTTGGTGAAGAGGAAAGCTTTGAAGTCTCAGAGCTGAGCTTCTGAGACAGTAATTTTTAAAATAATCAGCCTGATAAACAACCTCATGTAAAATAATCAGAGTAATTGAGGAAGGGAACTAAGAGGGAAAGGTAACACCTGGCATGGAGGAGGCCTGACCAGCTTCCTTCTCCATGTGGTGTATAAAGTATTAAGGTCTCAAGACTTCTGTCTAGTGTAATATACATTTCTAGCAAGTACATATAGCTCATATGGGGAAAGCTGACATTTGGAGCAGCTTGAGCTGGGGATGTACCTAGAACATGGCATTTCAATGGTCCTCAGGCAGTTTCCACTTGCTCTTGCAAAAGGGACCGCATCCCTCTGCACAGCAGTTACATATTTTCTAACAAGTTGGGGCACCCAGGCTACTGCTGGATGGGCTACGGGGTCTGAAGCAAACTTTGCCATGACCCTCATGCTTATTGTTCTTGCAGCAAAATGCAGATGGTGTGGCCTGTGTCTGATATTCTTTAATAGAAAGGAAGAAAGTTTTACGCTTTTTTGCATGCATCTGGCTGTTCTTTCAGTTTGCACTCACATATTTGATAAATGAAAGAAACTGAGAGCAGACACAAGAAGCTGGACTCCTAAGGTGATGCAAAACTGTTTTATGTTTTTCTTGAAGTAGAACTCTTAAATGTGATGACAGAAATCATGAAAGTAGCAGGGCTTTGCATACACTTGATGTGGTTAATCCAGTCAGTAAACATGATGTTAAAAAAGGACATGCCACAGTGTTTCAGTATCTTTCTATTTGAACTTTATACGATGCCTGATGTGTATGCAATAGATCTGAGGCCTGACATCTATTTAAACTCTTTGGGAGCAATATCAAACATTAATGGGGATTAGTGTTAGAACTGGTGTAAACATAGCAAACAATCTGCTGTAAGTGTATGCTCACATTTCCATATGTTATGTAGGTAAGCAGAGCCACTGATGAGGAAAGAAACTCTGAGACATAGTTCTCAGCTAACTGCTTCTAGGACTGGTAGAAACAGACACTAGTAGGCACAACTATCTCATAATATCAGTATCTACACACTCATAAACTGCTCTGTCTTGAGCTGCAATTTAGTTTTGTAAAAGGTAAGAAAGTTTTGAAGAGATGAAATTCCATTGTGCAAAACCACTAAAAAAACAGATAAAAACGATTTAGTACTTCCAGGTGCACTGTAATTCTTGTCAGAAAAAGCTACTTCCAGGTGGGTGACTTAAAAAAAAATCCAACCCAGTTGTCAAACCTGGATAAAACCATCAAGGTAGAAAAAGAGAAACAAAACTGGGAACAAACTCCAAAGTACAACTGAAGAAAGACAGCCTCTCCACTGAAGAAATTATTGCATGTAAGTGAATCTCCCTATTACTTGAGTAAACATAGCTTGGTTCTGGGCAATATTTCAAAAGAGATAAAGCTTTGGCATGCATGAACACATAGAAAGATGACATATTCGCAGTGGGAGGTATGAGGTGGGGTTTCCAGTAGTGCCAAAATTTATCTTACACATACATGCTTAGGGTCAGATCCGAAGTTGCTGAAGCAAAGAGCAAATCCTTCCACTATCTTCAACTAGCTTTGTATTCAGCATTAACTCACACTAAGAAAAAGGTAAAAAAAAACCTTTTGTTTCCTTATTTGTGGCCAAATCATTTACACATTTTCCCTTCTCCTTTTAAGCCTGGGGAACTCTTGTCATTGAATTCCTTAGGGGCAGGTCCTTAATCAACAGATCAAAATACAAGCGCTTCCACAAAATGGAAAATGCTATTATACTCACTAAAGTTACTTGCTTCAGCAACACATGTGGTCTAGGATATTATTATCCCATAATAGAATGCACATTGATTCATTTGACACATTTTTTTAAAAGAGCTTTTGTTTGTTTGATGTGTTTATGGGCAAATAAGCATTGAATGCTTTTTAAGTCTTATTATGGTTTGGGTCTATTCCCACATGTTCAGATGAAATGACCATTACTGGAACTAGAAACCTACAGCACTAATGGAAGCTTTTATAGATGGTGCTAGTTTTATATCCTGCAGGGGTAGTTGCCACTATATTAAAATCCTGAGGGTCAAGTTTAATTTGTTAAAAAAAAAACAACCCAACTTATTTTGCAGGCTTTATGCAATTTGATATAGTGTCACAGTACATGCCAGTTTTGCATCTGAATTGAGTTAAGTAACTGTACCAGGTCAGACCTCCAAGTAAGTATGTTTTGCAGAAATCCATAGCCACACAGAAGATAAATGGACACAACAACCTTGTCTTCTAAAGGTATGTATGAAAAATCTAGGAATTTGAGAACTAGGCAAGAAAGAGACAGATTCTTTCATTGTGCAAGTCTAATTTTCTCTAACAACTGGGCCTTCTGCTGCCATGATCAGGGGCTAGGTATGTGGCAGTGCATTCAGTTCTGTCTTTTACTGTGAGCCAACATTTTTTCCCTGCAGTAATCTCGATATAATACAAATGGGTTTGAGAAACCCAATCCTTTCTCCATCACACTATCACTCCTTGACTTCCAGTACCACAGTCATCCACAGGAGCCTAGACAGTGTCATGTCTGTGATACCACATGGGCATTTCAGTGATATGAAAATAACAGAGGTGAATACGAAAACAGCCTTGAGACTGCTGGACTCAGTGGTCATTTCTTATTGCAGAGGAACAAGGTATGCACAGGGCAAAGCAATTAACAGCACAGCTGTGATTGCACAGGGCTTTCTATAGTCTCTCTCTCTCTTTTTCCCACATGTAACTATGTACATGTAGGGGAGGCAAAAGGGCTTTTAATTTCCTTTCTCCACTTGCTGCTGTGATTGCACCAAGTAGTACAGAGACCCTTATCTCAAAGCAGAGAGGAAAGTGAAATCCTCAGTTTTGTCACTGTTTGAGTCTCTATAACATCTAGGAAGTTCAGAAGGCACTGATTTTACTTTTCTGGTATCGCTGTGAATTAGAGGTGTTTGTTCTGTCCATACGTCAGCATTAGGGCAGACAGGATCCTTTGCAGGAAAGTAAAGGAGTATCAAACCTAGCATGAAGTGATATTGCTTTGGGTTTGTGACATTTTAAAAAATCTGGTTTTCCCTGAAGAAAAATGAGGACATATTTTAATTTTTACTCATAATTTCAGACTCTTCAGACTATTAAGGCTGTATAAATATTAAAGGCTTGTCATTTACATTAGAATCATTATCTTTATAGGTATCAATGCTTGTTAAATGATTTGTAATGCATTATTCATTCAACCAGTTCTGTCCTGTCCTCTGTTACTCACCTGCAAACAGACTTTGATTTTTTATAAATTTGTTTATTATTCAAATAATTCCAGGCTTTCTTCACATATTTTAGCAGTCTCCTTTGCTCAAAGCTTCTTGTGTCCTGCCATATTTTTAAATCAGTTTGCTTCTGTTGTTGCTTGCAGAATGTAATTGAACATTTAATAACAGACATGAAACTTACCCTGACTTTAATCAAGATTTACAGTTGTGGGGATACATGCCTATGCTTCTGATGCTGCCATTCAGCCACTGAAAATGTATGTTCATATAGCAACCTCTGCCTTTTATTCCCACTTGTTGGAAACACATTGATACAGTTTGGCAGCACATGGCCAGGTTATAAAGTCTGGGAAATTAAATTTTGTATTTACATACAAAGCAAATGTTGCAAGATAGGTTTCTCTACACAACAGTATGGTGTGTTTCAATGAGACAGCACCACAATGGGATTTCAGAGATTTGGGTCAGATCTCCAGCTAGTCATTTCCATGCAGGGTTGCTTCCCCCTGTGCCTCAGTTTTCTCTTCTGTAAATTAATACCAGTGTTGCTTGAGGAAGATTGTGCTCTACAAAGACCACAAAAGCAAAAAAATGCTCCTGGCATCTACCTTTAGGCACATATATTAAGTTGCTGCTCCTGAGCTGCCTGAAAATAACTGGGAGAAGTTTTCTCCTCTGACTTCTCGCTTCTGGGCTGCTGTTCTGAAACATCTCCAAGAGATTCAACATCTCATAGCTTTGGTAAAGCAACTGAAGAAACATTGCTGGGCTTTTATAAAGAGAAAATAGTTCTGCAAATTAAGTGTAGTGTGTTTGTCTCCAATCCAAATACTTTGATCTTTAACATAAGAATAGGAAAGAAGTTTGTTTTGTTTTCAATTCTGTTCATCACTATTCATCGTTAGTTTATTTTGGATGCACTTCTAAGAAGTGCTACCTGCACAATGGGGAAAAAGAATACAAAACAATATAGAAAAAAATGAAGTCAGTAGTAAGGAACTAATTTGTTATCTAAGTCTACAAATGTTGTAAAAGATCATAATAAATAAAATTGTTCAAAATATTTGAAGAAAAATTACTTACAGATTGTTAGAAAAAATTATACACTTCAAATTTGACTTTTAAAAATTCTTTCAGAACTAAATGTAAAGATAAAAGTCAAAATTAATCCATTTTTGTTTAAATTTAGTTTGAAACACAATTTTCAGTTTACTTAGCAAAAAAAGACTTAAAATTTTCCTGGTGATTGCTCTTGCTGTTATAAATGGGTGTCAATATCTTTTATTTTTTAATTCCTACTAGATTTAAAGAAAGAGAAATTATTTTTATAAATATTGAAAGCTGAGAAATGGAAAAAATTAAGAATGCAAAAGTGTAATCAGAATTTCCTCCTCTTTTCTAGACTTTCAGGGAGAAATAAATGAGAAATGGCCCTGAATTAAATTATCCTCTTAATCTCTTACATTCCTCCACTTAAAAATTTAAAATGTATTTGGTCTTCCCCTCATGTTTTTGGTGGGGTTATTTTGTTGTTGTTGTTGGAGGGGGGGAGGAGGGCTGGTTTGGTTTTGGGGAGTTTCTTTCCCCACTAATCTTAGTAATTTTCTTGCACCATAGTAATTTCCTAGCATCCTCATTAGTGCATTACAGAGATAAAGAATAACTTGGACTTTTTTGCTGGAGATCAGAAATTAAATTCCACTGGGGTGTCTTTGGAGAAGCAGCAGTTCCTCTGTGCATTTCAGTGCCTGGCACTGTAGCTCTGAAACATGTTTAGACCTCCCATAATTTTAGTCTGCCACACTTTGCAGAAAATCTATCATTTGCTTCATACCTGCCTTGAACTCAACTGATAGCAAGTTACAAAGAGAACTAGAGTACACAGAATATAATGACCTCATAAACTAGTCTCCTGATGAACAATGGAAACATCAAAAGTGAGAAACTACAGTTTCACTATTTTCACTACTTTATCTTTCTGCTGTCTTCCTTACACCATGAGTCATCCAACATTTGATGCTTGGGAACACTATATGTTATTTCATCTCCCAGTCGCTTTTGTCCCTTCTTCATACAACGCATTCACACAGACCCTGTGATCATAGTGGAGCCCCTGCCAAAATGGCTCAGCTTCCTTTCCAGGGTCTCGAGAGCCAGGAAGAAAGATTTGTTCGAGGTCTTGGCTCCCTCTCCTGGCTGGCTTTACAGAAATTTAAAATGAGATTTTTAGCCCTTCAAAAAGTAATATTTGCTTACTGTCAATGCAATCTTGAACTGAGAGGAGTATTCTAGTGCTGAGACTAGTTAGAAAAAAAATAAATTACAAAATTGGAAGATAATGTCACTAAAATATAGTTATCCAAAGTAAAAACATTATGGGTTTGATATAGATTATTATTTTCCTCCTGCCAAGACTTCTTAAATGACACATACATATGAGAAACAGTCTTTGTTTTGTTTTGGGTTTTTTGTTGGTTTTTTTTAAATTTGTTTGTCCTTCTTTGTTACCCGTATTTTCCTTCTGACCTGCAGGCTCTAGACTTCTACTTAGTAAATGTCTCAGTAAAAGCTGTGTGTTATCCTTAAGCAGTGGTAACATTCCCCTACCTGCTAATTGCTTTATTTGTCCTTACTGCTTCAGTCCCCTTATCAACAAAGGCTTTATCATAAAGAGCAATGAGGTAGAACATGACAAGGAGAGTAGGAGTCAGAAGAGTGAATACTTCTGTAATTACACAGTAGCCTGGAGTAGCTATTCTCAAATCAATTATGTAGGCTGGAATGTCCAAAAGTCTGAGGACAGAGCCCTTGTTTTAATTTGCCTATGGAGCTATATGCCCCAATAATGGGCAAAATTCTCACCTTTCATCAGAATCCACGTAATTCTTTCCTTATTTATTTTATGTAATTACTTTATTAATAGTACACTGTACTTAGCACAGCTACAAACCAATAATTGCAAATTGCTTTGCAGACATTAACAAATGAACCTTCACCTTATCTTGTGAAAAAGTTAGTGACATGTCCATTTTTCAATGGGGAAAATGAGGCAGAGGATTATAATGGAAAGTGATTAGAAAAAGCAACTGGAAAACCACCCATAAAATCTGATAGAATGTAGTTGCAAAACAAACTGTTGGATAAGTCAAGAACTTGAACCAGCAATTAGAACTTTCAGCCCAAACTTTACATTTGCTGTGTGATCCTCAGCATTATCCTTTTAGGGAGTTTCTATTAGTCATAAACATAGATGGTATAAAAGCAACATATTGCTAGTATCAAGAGGCTTTCAGACATTTTGGAGACTGATCTTGTTGTTGCTAAAGAGTTTGCTAAACAGCATACTTCATGTAACATGGTCCCTACAGAATTAAGGAGAATAAGCATCTTTATTGTCAACTGATTTCATGACTCCATGAAGGTCTCTTATCTTCCAAAGCTCCTAGCTTTTGTTGTTACAGAAGTCCGTGTCAGAACATCTTTGGCATCAGTGACTGGGATTTAGCCCACATAGTAGTCACTGCCCTCATCTGTTTCTCATTTCTTCTTTCCGTGTGGAACACTGAATAGAAGCTGTGTTGCAATGCCTGGAAAAGTTTAGAATTGGGCAAAAATTTCCTTTTGATCCTTATTATCTTCATAAATGAACTACCAATATGTAATAACTAGCCCAATCCTGGTCTCTCCCGGTTACATCCTGGGTATGACGTGCTATGGTATGGAATACCTCTTTGGCTAGCCTGGGTCAGGTGACCTGTCTCTCCTTCCTCCCGGCCTCTCCTCCTCCCTGCAGAGCATGAGCTCAGAAAAGGCCTTGGACAAACCAAACATTTGAGCAGTAACTCAAAACATGCTTGCTATCAGCAACAGTTCTCAGCCCGAAAGTCAAAACACAGCACTGCACCAGCTACCAAGAAGGAGAAAAATGACTGCTACTGCTCAAACCAGGACAAGCCATGACTTCAGCAGTGCTGTAGAGAAGGGGAGGAAATAGCTTTGAGGGTACATTTAAAAGGCATCACAGCCACTGCCTGAAAGGAGAATTATACAGAAGGCAGAAGAGTGGCTGGTGAAGCTGTTCAGGTAACTGGCTGTTAAGTGACAGGGGTGTGTATGAAATAACAGACGTGAAGGCCTGAAGTGAAATTTTGTGCAAAAATTTTTAGTGAGCTAAGACACTGAAAAAACATTTAATATTTCACTGAAGAGCTATTTCAGGCTTCCTAGACCTTTGTAATTACCTGCAAGTAAATTTAGAATGAAAACATTTTCAGACTCCTAGTTAAAAAAAAAAAAATCAACTCAATACCCATTCATGAAAAGTTTTTGATCATATTTGTATTTCTTAGTGAAAAAGGTTTATCTGTGGAAAATGTGTCTGGCTCTAGTTGTAACCTTATCTGCATAACCTGTAATAGAATAACTATAGCTATAGAAAGACTTTTGTTCTTTTTGGCATAGCTGATCAATTAGATGCATAGGATGGAGTTACAAAAGCTCTTACAGTTGCCAGAGCTGCCTTGCTGTTCATGGCTTTATGAACAGAACAGTGTTAGAAATGATGTTATAGGACTGAATGATATTTTGAAAACTGAGTTGTTCTTCTTTATGTCCTGTAGCTAAAGCCCTCAATTGCCTATTGTTTCCCATCGGATTTTGATGCCACAGAAATGCACGTGAAAGGTCAGTCCTTGCTTCAGTCTGCCTTGAGGGGGGAAAATAAAGGCAATGGTATTATGCTTGCTTTATACATAGGGAGCTGAGGCAAAGAGTGGGAGGCTGATTTTTATTCTAGTTTTGGTCTGGGTTTATTTTGGTTTGGTTTATTTTATATACCTGGCCAAATTTTTAATAAGCTCTAATCAATATATTAATTCCTAATTTTGATGTTTTAACCATCACTATAGCATCTTTACATCAGCAACCCTCATTGTCCATAAGTAAATTGCCCAAAGCTTCTGAGGAGGTCTCTAGGAGAGCTGGGAACTGAAACTTTCTTATCTGTAATAACAGTCAGTGCACACCTTTAGTTGGGGAATAGATATAAACCTTCATCCAAAATCCATCAGGTTCAAAAACACCTTTTAAAAGACAGCTGACCTACTGCAGGATTACAGTTTCAGGTGAAGCAAACCAGAGCCAGGGCAGGTCCTTACTGAATTACCCACTGTGTGCAAGGTGAAAGCAACACGATTTCAAGGCTGAGTGCCCTTAGAAAGTCCAATGATCCCATGGAGAGAAAGTAATCGACTGGGAATTAGCCCATATATCTTGCAAGACTATTTTCTAGGCAAGTTGGGTACTAGTAAAATAATCTGAAGAGGGAAAAGTTGAAAGTTCAGTAATTTATTTATGCACAGAATTCCAGTAACTGGAATGCGGGCTTATTGGTGGAGTGTCACCTGTGCTCAGGCTCCCAGTCATCTCAAAATGCAACACCTTTTCTTTTTCATAACTCACTAAATTTCACTAGGAAAAGCCAAACACATTAAGATCATGATATTAATTTTTCATGTTAGCCACTGATGTAATGCCCAGGTAGTCAAGAGAGCAGGGAATAACTGTCAATTTGGGAGAAGATAATATTACACATTTAGACAAAAATCACCTTTTAATGCAATGATTTTCACTTTACAGGAAAACACTTAGTGCAGTACGGTGTCCAGCTACCTCCCCAGCTACTGATAATGCATTTGTAAGGTGCTTACATGCTATAGTTTGAGCTAGGTTCCCCCTTATTGGAACAGCCACCAAATGGCATTCTTGCAATATCAACTTTCTGTCACTATCAGCTCAAGATATGACCTAGAGTAAAAAGCTTGCTATCTCTCTATCAGCTCCCTTAACTACTCCCTCTTAATGCATGTGAATTTTGTGCTTTTATTATGCAGTGCACAACTGGAAGAAGTGATGGATTTGTAATAATATTCTTTCAATTGAAATAAAGGATTTATACTGTCAAAGTTAAAGCTAGTAAAGCTAACTTATAGTTTCCAGAAACTGCAGATATTAGGGAGCACACAGCTTTACCACGCAGGTTGCTGTCAGGTGCATTGCAAAGATTTTTCTTGCTCATATATCACTACATTTGCTAAGTTAACAAAGCAAAAATAAACTAGATCTCTGTTTCTTTAAACATTTGTGTTTTTTTTGTTTTTGTAGAAGTGCTGCACACACACTGATGTAACATCCCCCCATCTCTAAGAAGCCCCTCCCACCAAAAACCAAGATAAATTTCTAAAACCTACAAACTATTGTCCACAGCCAATACTGACAGACAGGGGCTGTGTCATGATCAGAGGCTCAGGCAGAAGCTGGCAGTTCTGCCTGTGCCAGGGCCACAGCTGGATGAGGCAAGCTCCCCTTTCTGCTTTCCCAAACCTGGAGGCAGAAAGCAGAAATCACCACTACTTTGTGCTGCCAGACGAAAGAAGTCACAAACTGCAGCCAAATAAACTGCTCAAAGCGGCATATTATGTTTGGTGTTTATGCTGAAAGTCACTTTTTAGACATCTGAAATTAAGAATCATAAATATGACTGAAGTATTGATGAGGCATAATACATAAATACATTTCTGTGTGGCCAGTCTGACCTGTGGAGTTGTGTATTTGTGTTTTTAACTAATGTACGTGATTTTTTTTGCTTTGTCAGCACAAGCATCACTTCACCTCTGTGTTCTTCCATTTCTGTTCAATTTAGGAAGTTATCAGGTAAGGTCTGATGGAGAGTGACTGCTGCAGCCAGTGGAGGTTTTCCCTCATTTCATGGCTACCTCAGGAAGACTCAAAACCCGAGGGGAAGGAAGGGGCTATGAGCAGCCCAAACACTGCATCTTTATCACTGGGAAAACAGAGACAGCCAAAAGAGCTAAGTCTCCCTTAGTCCAAATCTTTTATCATTGAGGGCTGGGGATTTTTTTGGTGGCTTTTTTTTTTTTTTTGTAAGGGGGAAAAGGCTGGGTGGGGGGAGAGCAAAACTGCTGACCTTAATTAATGGAAGGCCTACTAGACCCGAAGGAAAAGGTTTGGCTCTCAAGGCTTGGGCCTCCCCCTGAGCCTCTCCTGGGTGTAATGAGAGAGCTCAGCTTCATTACTGGCAGCTGAGGGGAAGGGTCACTGGGGCTGGATTTGCAGGGCCCTCATTGAGGGATCACTCCATGCTGAGAGAAGCTGGCCATGCTCTTGGACACCTGGTCATTAACATTGCTAATTAGCGGCCATTAATCAGGGCCCTGGGTTTTTTGTTGTGTCACTGGCTCAGAGGAACCAAGTGAATAAGAAGATTGTTTCATTACCTCCACAAGAGGTGGAATGAAAGCAGTTCCCATCAGCTCAAGATGAGCTGAATTAAGGGAAAGGTTAGACAACAATTTAAGATGAGCTGCCAAGGGGGAGCTGGGGGACCTGAGTTGTCCTCTGAGAGGAAAATCAGTCACCTATAATTAATGAAATCTTCCACAACCTCACTCTAATCACCGTGTGAGCTTCTCACCAAAAACCTATCTTTTGCATCAGAAGGGCCCTAATTTATTTGTTTATGAAGGTATAATCTTGGCAAGCTTTAATTCCATGGGATTTTAGCAACATATATAAATGCATATATGTAAATGCAAGTGTGTATGTAAGTATATGCTCACATAGTTTGAGTGTGTCTATGTGTTTGTTTAATATATTTACCTGAGTTAACAAAGATGATTTTTACATAGGCCACCTCATTGGGAGGAGGGGGTGGGGGCACAAAAATCTGTATTAAGAAGTGTCTAGATTTTTTTTTCCTGAATTGTATATAAAATGTTTGGTTATATATTTGTGTGCTCTATGCTATGGCTGTGGAAGCACAGAAGAAATCTGGTGTTTTACAGAGGAAGAATAATTAAAAGCAAATTCTGTTTTGGTAGGTTAAAAATGACATGGGAAAAATGATAGTTATTGGTTTACATAGGAAAAAGTAAAGAATTTAATTAGCAACCAGATTGTTAAAATGCAGTGTTCTCCTCCCATGCTCTATTGTCTAACTTTTGTGGAACAGGTGCCTAATTTTCCTAATGGGATACATTTTAATTGACAAAGTACTTTGATTGCTTTACACCAGTTTTCAGTTTCTTGCTTATTTTTAATATAATAAACTCTTTCACTTTTACAAACTCAAATGCCCTCAAGAAAGTAATTAGAAGCAGGTTTTATCTGCCTGTCTTTTTTTATAAACCACTTTTTGATTTCCAGAACAAACTAACCAAAAGCTTGATTTGT
Source organism: Melopsittacus undulatus (assembly GCF_012275295.1). NCBI lineage: Eukaryota > Metazoa > Chordata > Aves > Psittaciformes > Psittaculidae > Melopsittacus > Melopsittacus undulatus. The sequence goes on from NC_047532.1 coordinate 45,387,522, forward strand.
TCTGCTGATGTGTGAGAGCCGGTAACTTTTAGTCATATGCACTAAGCATTTCAATCAAGTTGTTTGCATACCCATTCATTTCGGAAAGACTCTCAAAATGGATTACAAACATTTAATTGAAAGAGGAATAAAATAATTAAGGAAGGACAAGTGGAAGTTAAAAATATGCCTTAAGTATTCACAACAGTTATTGGATCATTCTCATCACAGGGCATAAATTCCTTCTTGTAGTTTCAAAGGACTTTATTCATCTAAAGCACATTGCCTTTCGTAACAACAGAAAGTAAAACTGTTTCTTATGTATGTGATTCTCTTTGTAAAGCTGTGAGGTTGGTTAAAATGTCCATAAAACTAATCTTTGGAGCATTGCAGCTAGTCTGTAATTCTATAATATGATTTCTGGGACTTCATGGGAAAGTTGAAGGCTCAAGGGGAAAATACACAATGAACAGCTGAGAAAAGTTGCATTCTGGCACAGAAACATGCAAATGGGGCACATTCTTCAGTTTTCTCATGACAGATTGTCTCTGGAACTACTGAGCCAAGTTGCAGAAATGCTAATGAAGGAGAAGCATCAATGAGTGGTGTCATCCTGGGGGCTTCTGAAGGGGACAGAGTAGGAGACAGAGGAGGGGGTGGGGGGGAAGGAAGGAAGGAAGAAAGAGAGAGAGAATGAAAAGAAATAGAGCAGGAGGAGTTTCAAATATTAGGGCTGGCCCACTCTTAAAAATAAATGGAAAGGTAAAAAAAAAATACAGCCCTGATGAACTGTGATGAACAAATCCTTTCTGGCTAATAAAAATGAATATAAGCTCTTAAAGAATTTGGCTTTGGGCTTGGGGGAAGTGAGTGTGAGCACTACTAACCTTGGGGACCACCCTTCTGTTTGATACTTGGGGTAGAAGGGTGTAGACCCCCAAGCTTGCTAGATGCCAGTGTTTGAGGGATGGTGTGCTAGTGAGGTCCTTCAGTCTGTCACCTCAGTGGAGGTAGGAGATGGAGATCCATGCAGCAGCAAAGACTAAGGAGCTGTTGATGTATTAGAAACCTGGAAGTACCTGAGAGTGGTTACATAGGAATTAGGGTTTCCCCCTCCAAAAAGGTGTCGGGACCAATACCCCTACTGAAGCGCATCTACACCAATGCACAAAGTATGGACAACAAATAGGAGGAGCTGGAAGCCATTGCACAGCAGGAAAACTGTGACATAGTTGTCATCATGAAAATATAGGCAAGGAAGAAGTGGTGCCATAGCTCTGTATGTTAGGGAGTATTTTGATTGTCTAGAGCTTAATGATGGTAATGATAAGGTTGAGTGTTTATGGGTAAGAATCAGGGTGATGGCCAAACAAGCAGACGATATGGTGGGAGTCTGTTACAGACCACCCATCCAGGATGAAGAGGCAGATGAGATATTTTATAAACAGCTGGGAGAAGTCTCACAATCACTAGCCTTTGTTCTTGGGGGGGGCGGGATGGGGAATGGACTTCAACTTACCAGATGTCTGCTGGAAATGCAGTACAGCAGAGAGGAAACAGTATAGGAGGTTCCTGGAGTGTATGGAAGATAATGCCCTGACACAACTGGTGAGGGAGCCAACTAGGGAAGATGCCAGCTGGAGCTGTTGTTTGTGAGCAGAGAAGGAGTTGTGGATGATGTGATGGTTGGGGGCCATCTTGGGCACAGCGATGACAAAAATAATAGTTTTCAATTCTTGGACAAGTAAGGAGAGGGGTCAGCAGAACTGCTACCATGGCCTTATGGAGGACACACTTTGATCTGTTTAGGAGGCTGGTTCATCGAGTCCCTTGAGAGACAGTCCTGAAGAGCAAAGGAGTCCAGCAAGGTTGAACGTTCTTCAAGAATGAATTATTCAAGGCACAGTAGCAAGCCATGTACCCACATACCGAAAGATGAGCCAGTAGGGAAGGCCAGCCTGGCTGAACAGAGAGCTTTGGCTGAAACTGAGTTAAAAAAAGGGAGTTTATGTTCTTTGTAAGAAGGGACAGGCAACACAAGAGGACTACAAGGATGTTGTGAGGTTAAGCGGGGAGCAAATTAGAAGAGCCAAAGGCCAACTAGAACTTAATCTGGTTACTGCCATAAAAGACAAATTAAAAAGTTTCCATGAATACATTGGCAACAAAAGGAAGGTTAAGGAGAATCTCCATCCTTTATGGGATGCATTGGGAAAGATAGTGACAAAGCCTGACACCAAGCTCGGCAGGAGCATTGACCTGCTGAAGGATAGGAAGGCTCTGCAGAGGGATCAGGACAGGCTGGGTCAATGGGCCAAGGCCAGCTGATAGAGATTCAACAAGGCAAAGAGCTGCATCCTGCCCTTGGGTCACAACAATGGGTTCTCAACCCCCATGCAACACTACAGGCTTGGGGAAGAGTGGCTGGAAAGCTGCTGAGTGGAAAAGAACCTGGGGATGCTGATTAGCAGCAGAACATGAGCCAGCTTGTGCCCAGCCAGCCAAGAAGGCCAATGACACCCTCACCTATATCAGAAACCGTGTGGCCAGCAGGGCCAGGGCAGTACTTGGCACTGGGGAGGCTGCACCTCAAATACTGTGCTCAGTTTTGAGCCCCTCACTGCAAGAGAGACATTGGTCCAGAGAAGGACAGCAAAGCTGGTGAAGGGCCTGAAGCACAAGTCAGGAGCAGCTGAGAGAACTGGGGGTGTTCAGCCTGGAAAAAAAAAGGAGTCTCAGGAGGGACATTATTGCTTTCTACAACTACCCGAAAGGAGGTTGTAGCTAGGTGGGAGTTGGTCTCTTCTCCCAAGTAATATGGGGTAGGAGAAGACTTGAGCCAGGGGAGATTTAGATTGACTATTAGGAAATATTTCTTCATCAAAAGGGTTGTCAACCATTGGAACAGGCTGCCCAGGAATGTGCTTGAGTCACTATCCCTGGAGGTAGATGTGGCACTGAGGGACATGGTTTAGTAGTGGGCTTGGCAGTGCTAGGTTAACGGTTGGAGTCAATGATCTTAAAGGTCTTTTCAAACCTAAACAATTCTATAATTCTAAAGAGAACTGTACCCATTTTAAAAATGTGGGGGAATGGTGGTTAAGAACAGGTCTTTTAGGTGGCTCTAAAAATTGGTATTATTTACAGTTTTTTAAAAATGATTTTCCATATTGCACAGACTTTTGTGCACTTCTATTTATAAAGAAAAGCAGTTACTTTCCCCAATAGACAGCTGAGCTTTATAACCAGATATCCCAGCTATATTCAGCTATGAATGCTCCTTAAAATATTGGGGTTACAAGTATTAGATATTGAAACATATTTATATTAAAAATATCCAGCAGGCTCCAGTTTGCAGACTTTCAAAATTGTTCTGTTCTCACTCAAACCCCAGCGTAAGTGTCCAAAGATCTCAGAAGCTAGTACTATGCTATTTTGAACATCTGTCTGAAGCTTGCTTCCAGTCAGTGTTCCTAAAAGTGCTGCTGGGTGCTAAGTGCTTTAAAATACACCCCTCAGAACTGATGCAACATGTGTTATTCAAGATTGCAGGAGGAGGGCTGTGAAAAGCTGTCAGCCACAGAGGAACAAAATCCAGTCATGTGCCCTTTGTCCTCATTGCTGGTGAGAATAGAAAATTAGTAGGTGTCATAAGTGAGTGTGTAGAAAGGGGAGGAAATCAAACTCAAATTTTGGGTGAGTGGATGTGGCAATGGACTGGTGGGCTAACGCCCTTGGTCTTGACCTCATTTATAACCTCTGGGAAGTGCCTTTACCCATTTTTTCTGCCTACCCACTTTTTGCCACAATGTATCAAATTTCTTGAAATTAAGATAATTACCTCTTCATATGGCTTTTTATGTTGGCTGCCAGGATAAGGACTCCAGCTTTACCTGGGGTTTTCTGATGCAGCTTTAGTGCAAGCAGAGGTAAAAATAGTATAGCACAACTGCACAAAATCTGAAATATTTCAGAACAGTTTGGGAACAGCTGTGCTATACTGGGCTCACAGCAGTTACGTGTGTTATTGGTGTATGTAATTGTGCTTTAATGACCTGTTTTAATTATGTTTTTTTTACTGCTCTCAAACCTTGGCAAAACTTGCAGCCTTAGTTTCACAAGCAGATTTTAAACATGGTACTTGCATTTACACATGCAAATTACTGGGTGGCGTAGTACCTGTCCACATACTGCGTGTGTTTATGTTGCATCTTTTAATATTATTACAGCAGCTAAGAGCTTCAGGGACAGAGCAGGATTTGTGCAAGCACCAGTTGGCCTCATGCTACAGTAACAGCAGAAGTCAGTGGAGAGATACAGGCAGATGTGGGAACATTAGTGCTCTCCTGGCTATGGTCCTGTGGGCAGCAGGTTCAGGTTGGTATTAGCTCACTGGTGACCTATTTATTGCCTACTTTTTCAGATTGTTTGACAGGAGACCTTTTGCAGATGGTGTCTACCCAGGTGAAAGGCATATCTCAAAGGTATTTTTGTTTTAAAGCCTTGTGATTAGACCACAAGGTTCAGACATGACCTGAAGATGGGTTGGCTATTTGGTACTGAATGAATGATGTGGGGAGAAGGGACAAGCTATGAAGGAGGTACTTAAAGGTCAGCTGGCACATGAGGAAACCTCTTTGGGTAACTGATCCTGACCCCCCAGGGTAGGACTTAAAGAAGGGGAGAAAGGAGCAACTCCTCCCTTATGTAGTCCACATGGGGACACAACCAAAGTGCTGATGGCAACACAGAGGTGTCTACATTGGGCTATACAGCCTTACTTATTCCCAAATGATATTGCAATACCTATAATAAATGTGATTATGGATGCCATCCCTGACTTCCAGGATTTATGCTACCTTGGCTGAATCCAACCTCTCCAATGAAGCCTTGTCCTGCTAAGCAGTGGCGTTCCAAAATGAGACAGGGCATGCTCCCATGCCTAAGGGACTCTACACCCTCCCCATCACTGCAGACATCTCCCAGTAGTTAGTGCATCCCATCCTGCTCCCATCTGGAGCACACTGTCTCTCACAGGCCCTTGGTAGGAAGCTGGGACTGTGCCAAACTAGACATTTACTCCTTTTTCATTGCTGGCCTTTCTGAAATATTTTCCATACCCCTCCAGGTAATGAGAAATTCTTCACCTTCCAAAAAACCCTATTTGTGTTGCTGCTTCATTTCACTGGTTTACCAAGTTGATGTTGTAACTTCCTGATTTCATGTGGAAGGATTGCTCTCTCAGCCCATCTGCACTGCTAAAGAAGCTGGTAAGTGCTGAGATGAAAATTCATGCTCTTTTCTGTAGGGTGGTTGTATAGTTCTGTAACTACTGGAAAGTACTTGTGTGTTGGGAGGGGGAAAACAAAAGATATTTGGATTTTATTGCTTTAATTTAAATAAAAAAGAGATTCCTCTATAAGCGCAGGAGGTTCTTTGGTACTTAAGAAAGTTTTACTGTGTTTACCTGAGCAGCACTGAAACAGTAAAATGGATCAGAGCAAAGTATGCGGAACAGGTGATAACAGCACAAAACAGAGTGGTATAAAAATAAATAAATAAATATAAAGAAAAATCCATACATAAATATGGATGAAAAAGAGGAACCTGAAAGTGCAACTAAGATGACAGTCTTGGTCTAATGAGAAAGTATGTATATTGGCACCCAAAGGTTTGATTGTATATATAATAAAAAATGTCAAATAACATTATTTATCTCTCAAACTTTTCCAAAGTCTGGGGATGTCTGAAAGTAGGATTTTTGCTCAAAGGATCATCTCAAATACTGTATTGTACACAGCAGTATGATTACAGTGAAGAATTAGGAGATCCTAAAACACGTTGACAGCGCCTAACATGCCTTATTGTGCTCTGGCACTCCAGCTCATATGGTAGACTCAGGAGGACCACCCACAGTTCATAAAAGCTATAATGGAAAATTCTACTGTCTGGTCTAGCTAGGCATAATTGGATGGGCTAGAAACTAAGTTTTTCAGCTTTCAGAGCTGTTTACTTGACCTGTTTTAATTGTAGCTGAGATGGAATAATACGTTTCTTAAGGAAATGTTCAGGCATTTTCACATTTTAGCCTAATAAATATATTCAGGACTGTCTCTAAGATGTTCACATTTCTACTAGCAAAGAATACAAATTCTTCTGATGTTATAGATTAAACTCACAGTAGTTGTACAGCTAACAGCACTTACACTGAACTGATTGAACTACTTGAAAGTTTTATAGGAACCAATGTGGGTTTTTTTCACCATATCATTTGACCTGCTCTCCCCACTCTGACGGCCCTCAATTTACTTCTTTTAACATATCGTTAATGCAAGTCCTGTTGTGCCAGTGTCACCTTGAATTATGTTTATTTTGAAAGCTTGTGGACATCCCTGTTGGTCTCCCCAGGGAAAAGCACTTTTGGACTGACTGCTGGAAATTGGTATTGGAGTGTTTACTTTGCTCCAAATCCAGCAGCTCTTTGGTCTGAAACCTGAGAACAGGCTCCCAAGATATTTTTAAAAGCAAATGGGTCTTAATCCATAAGACATTTTAAGCAACATACCAGATGCTGCAGAACTCAGAGCTGTTATGTTCATTCAGACGTATATTCATTTACAAGGCAATATAATAAGGAAGGTTTGCACCAGCAGTTTGTTTTGGATGGGTTATTGTCCATGTTGTCCTTGGGTTCTGACAGCTTCCTAACATTGCAGTTGGTCTGCATATTTCAGCTGAAAATTTATGCCATACCAGTTTTGGAGTGACTGAAAAAGACATCAAAAGCTCAACATGAGAAGCCCATGAGAAGCAGGTGTTCCCTGAGTGTGTACCAATGCTTTGGGTGTTCCTTATTGCCACAACGAGCCTTTGACATCCTAAATAGCATGGCACAGATTAAGTCAGCCTTAGACTGTTCTGATTTACACCTTGGTTATAATTCACTTATTTGGTCCCCAGAATAAGGTATTCTTTGACCATTCTAGTTCTGTGTCAGTCTGGTTTGAGGTTCTTTAACACCACTAAAGCCAAACACTATTTTCTTAGCATTACTCTCACAGTGAGGTTATTGGAGTTCTTGAATCTTTCAAACCATATTTTTACAATGATCAGCATAGCAATAATTTTATTCATCAAAACTTGGAACTGCAGCATAAAAGACAGTTCTCAGTAATTTACAGTTTTTAAAAAAATCACACAGTTATAAACCAGGAAAATAATCCATTTTAAGGCAAATTGAAAGCATTTCTAGAAATTGAATCAGTACCAGACTCTTTCCTCCACTCCTCTGCCTAGAGCCACACTTGTCTATTTGGACCCCAGGTGGGGTACCAGGACACATTGGAAGAAACTCCTCTGGTCTTCCATGCTGACGAGAGTTTCTCTGACTTAGTGAGAAAATTACCTTGACTTCATGGCAACTGAATTAAGCTTTCTGCAGCTAAATAAAGGATCCTATTTTCCAGGCCTTTGCATAGTGTCTTTCAGCACTTCAAAATCTGTTCAGATTACTAAAAATAATAATGTCATCAAACTGATTTTTATTCCTTTATAGTCTAGCTTAAAAAAAAATCAAATAGAGCAAAAAGCATAAACTCATCAAGCCCTAATCTAAAACAAAAGTTCAGAGCCAAATGTCCGTGTTCAGTCTTTTCATTCTGTAAACAGTGTCCTACTAGACAGAGATAACACATAAGGGGTACAGATGACAATCAACACATTCCTGGGATCTGCATTCATTCTGAACAGAAGGGAAAAATAAATGTGTATTTACCAATAATTAATAATTTAACTAGTGTTTGGTGAATAATGTGATTAAAAACAATAATTCCCAGATTGCAGGAAAGATCAATTACCAGAAAAAAAGCTATAAAAAGTTGTCCTGGGATATATAATGATAATAGTAATAATAGTAGTAATAATATTAAAAAAAGATATTAAAAGTCCCCTCCTCAGTAGGAAATGATTACACAGATATCCGTGCCAATTGGTCAAATATCAGAGAAGGATCCCATATACCCATAATTAGCAATGTAACAAGCAGAGCCTTGAGAAAACAAGCTGGTCCTCAAGACAATAACCTTCATTGCTAGCACCCATCCAACAGGCTTCATCAAGGAGTGAATGAGGTAGGCAAGATAATAAAAGGACCTGCACAGCCAGGAGGAAAGTTCCCCATGTTCTAGTTTGTGTGGCCTTCAAAGGGGTAAAAAGAGGAGACGTAAGAGGGGGCAAAGCAGTCATGTCCCCTTCTCCCCCTCAAAGAATGAAAAAGAAAGGAAAAGAATCCAGCTTGCTTCTGCAGAAGCTGCCTAGCGACACACAACTAATTACTATGACTTGTCCCCTGTTTGCAGATCTTGTTATCAGTAAAAATAATAATAAAATGAGCCCTAGCAGTCTGGATATCTGCAATTACAGTGTGAATTGCATGAGAGGATTATATGAAGTGCTCTTGGTTTGGAGGGTGGGGGACCAAGGCGCTTCAACTTGAGAGCACTAAGCAGCTGCTTTGGGGCTTTGCACCTGCTGCTCACCAGGCTGTTTTCACCTCTAGACGAAAACAGACTTCTCTCTCTTCCTGTCTCATTTCTTTTCAACCAGCACACAAATGTAAAAACAGAGACGGATTTTTATTAAAAAAAAAAAGGGGGAGAAAATGAAATTGTCTTCTAAAAGAAGTTTCACTGAAGCAACATGAGAGGCATCTTATGGCAGAGAAGTGGAATCTGAAGATGGAGTGCAGGGCCACAGAAACAGGCGAGCCAGCTCCATTTTAATGCAGAAGCAGCAGACAGAGTGCGATCTGAGATTGGCAAAGTTTCAATGTAAATCCAGGGGGGCAAGGGGGATGGGGCTGGGATGAGAAGAAAGGACTCTTTTACTGTTTCATGCTTCTAAGTCCTGCCGATCAGCATAAGCTCAGCTCGACATTCTGGGAATAGCAATGAGGCACACACAACAATCAAAACACCCTAAATCTGTTTGATGATTCAGACACTTCGTGCATCTGCACCGACAAAATGGGACTTCAATTAAATAACTTGCAGATTTCCAGAGAGGGGGGAAAAAGTCGGGGGAACATGAGGATTTTTAATTAGTAACTCTGAATACAAGCCGGTTTTTTAATTAGGTGTTTGCACTACCACTTTATTCTTAAAGGGAGATTTGTAAGCGCGTGGGATTGTTGTGAAAGAAGATCCTGGACAGTTTGTTCCTCACATTTTGTTGCAACCTGCATTTGATCCTAAACAGCTTTTCTTTAGCAAATGAAACTCAGCTACAATTCCAACCAAGTTGATCAAATTAAGGCCAAGATTATTTTTAAAGGTTTAAGTGCATGCATACATACACCAATAAATATATAGACATGTATGTGTAGTGTCCAGAATGTGTTTCAAGACCCTCTAAGAGTTTTCCTCTATTTCTATGCTTCAGATTACTCCCCGTGGCTAACCTAGTTATAACTGTACTGTAAATAGTATATATATAACTGTACTATACACAGGGTATAAACACAGATAGTAAAAGTTTTTTGCAGAATAGAATGAAATTCCCTTATGATTTTACTGCACTGCAGCCAGGACTTTTTGAGCAAACCACTAATGACTGCAAGCTTCAGAGTCTGAAAAACGATGGGTGAAATCCCAGACTCTTTGAAGTCATTGAGAGCTTTTCATTGACTACTAGGGTCAGGATTCACACTCAGAATCTCTTGAGTGTGCTCTGGCATGGCACAGTGATGTATATGTCTCTCTCACACACACACATGCACAGTGAACCTGCAAAATCTTCCTGTGAAAAGGCATTCTCTGTGGCAGTCCATGGTTTTGGAGCCTTAGAAAACAGATCTGATCTTTTTAATAGACTGACCACTAGTGACACTAGAATGAGGATGCTTCTGTGTTAATTTAAAAAATATAACCAAAGAGGAAGCTGTGCCATTAACATATTTTTGAATCTTTATATTTTTTGAACAACTTTCTTGGACAATTTTTGCTTTGACAAAACATTTACAATGATGTGGAAGAGATTAAAAGTTGGCTTTCTCCCCTTGCCCCCCTTTTCCGAACAGCAATATAGCAAGGAGATCATATAAAGAGGGACCATGATCATTTATCCAAATGCAAACAAACCTAAGTATGAGGATTTACCACAGACTGACTTTCTTTTTTAAAAATTTATTTCATGTGTTAATACAAAGACTATTTAGCAAAAGTAGAATGAAGGGATTTGCATATGAATAGGAACCTAAAGATCAACGAGATCAACTCATTAGGGCCTGAACATCTAAACATACGAAAGTCAAAGAGGCCAGAGCTCAAGAGCTTGGCTGCTGAGATTCCCAGTGACTAATCCAAGCAAAGCTGGTAGTTTTAAACTTATCACTATTTTTCCTGCCTTAACTAAAAAAAAAAAAAAATGCTTTGCCTGACATCAAAGCTCAGTCCAAGTTAAATAGCCTAGTGGTTACATCTGGGACTCAATTTCTTGCTTTGCCACAGGCTTTCCTCATGATATTGGGCAAGTCTTTTAGGAGTGGATTTGTCTCACCTAGGAGTAGATGTCTTGAAGGGTGGGATTTTAACTACCTTATCATCCAGCCTCCCTTTGCAGTCAGAATAAAAATGGTACTTTCCAAAGGGCTGTTCCCTCTTACTGTAGTATTCCCTCCTAAGACAATGTCTAAATCCCTGGCTGCAGGTGCTTATCTCATCCTCTTGCCCGTGCCAGGAGTGTCTCAGAGTAGCTCAGACTGAAATGAACATGGAGTCTAATGTGCCTCAGTTCATCATCTGTAAAATGGGATTAAGTGATTAATGCTACCCCTGTATCTCATGGGTTAGTTAGAAAGTGGAATATATTATAAACCATGAGATGTTCAGATATTAAAATAGTGGGAGTAATATGGATGCCATAAAAAGATAAGGTCCTGATCCAGTATCTGTGGCAACCAAGGGAATCTCTCCTCTGGCCTTTTGTGGGTATTAGATCAATCAATCCCCAGTGACATTATCCATTCACTGCAGAGTAAGTGAAGGTATGGCCAGAATTTTTCCACTGGCAGAGAAGGGAGAGGGTATGGGAAAGCCCTGACCTTACTCTATGCTTGAATAGTAGGAAGAGGGAAAGCACAAACAGGCTTTCAAAGCTGCCTACAGGATTTGGACACATCATCTTATTAATGTTAGCGGAAATTGGGCATCCACGTCTCTGGAAATTTCAGCCTCTGCATTTACAATACAAAAAGAGCCCAACCACAGAGAAGATATTTCCCTAATCTTGGCACCACTGCAGATTTTTGTTTGAGCTTCCTTGGATTAGACCTTTAGCAAATGGCACCACACAGATGTTACGGGAAGGACACATTTAGTCCTCATCCACCCCGAGGTGTAGCAGCCCAGTGTCAGGGCAGCATATTCTCATGGCTAGATCCTGAGCCTGTCATTAAATCTGTCTTTTGACCTTGGGCAAGTCACTTAACCTCAGTTTCCTCTGACTGTAAAATGTAGATAAATTATTCCCTGCCTCACGGCAGTGTTGCAAAGATTAACAGTTAGACATTGTTCCAAGAGCCTTGAATAAGAGCTGTGAGTGCATGCAGAGTACTGTTTCTATTGGATACTGCTTTCTCTTTCCACATACAGAAGGGCTGACTTTTAAACTGGCATGAAGCCCAGGCCCGTGACTAGGGGTGTGCCCCATTTGAATGCACAATAACTACAGTTGCATGCACAAATTGGGTATCCATGCATGGAAACTGGACACACAGTTGTTTACAGAAGAGTTTCGCACTTGAAAAATTCAAGGCCTCCATTTATTAAGTAGGAAAAGTGATTCCACCACCCATGCAATATCGAACAGTTTCTAGGCAGCATTTTAAACAGGCTAACAAGGTACAATATCATTCCCTCCAGAGACTGTAAGGTGGGCACTTTATGTTGACTGGAGTTACAATTTCACACTCATTTTACAACTCTTGTAGGCTGTCTAGGTTTAAATGTGCCAGATGAGATCCTTTTGGGGAAGTTGAGAAGGGAAATGATCTGCAAGTATTTTGTTTGACGTGTGTAAATCAGGACTGAAATAAATGGCATAAGTGCAATTTGCCCTGAGATAAACTGGACTTGGCTGAGAATCTGGGATTCTTTATATATGAGCCCATAAACAAACCACAATCAGGACAGCATCACATGCTGTGTGAAGCCTCAGGAGGGCTGTTTTGCCAGTGGTTGGGCTCTGCTACCCTTACTAAAGAGCCCTGTGAGAGCTGAGTGGAGCGGGAAACCACTCTGATCTGTGCTGCACTGGCTGGTGATGTGCTGGTGAGCTGTGGAGATCCCAGCAACAGCTAGCTGTGGTGGGAGGAAGGGAGGCTGCATACTCCCTCTGTGTCTGATCTCTAGGTATTTTCCGGTATCTCTTGGAAGCCAATAATCTCATGAATAATGTGGGAGTGAGAGAAAAAGGAAGAGGGAATGAGTGTAGAGAGCCAATAGCTAGGACAGTGTTATTTTTCTCACACAGAACTCCTTTTGCTACAAAAGCTGAACCTTTAACCAGGAATATCTCATATCTCTGTATTCTCTGCTTTCTGCCTTACTGTTGTTGGAAGTATCTAGAAAAGATGGCAACAAAGTTTTCCATCTGCTTTCCTGTGCCATACAGCTTTAGGGCTAACCTTGCTCCAAGAGCAGCTTGCTTACAGGCACCTTCCCATGCCCCAGGCTCAGTCTGTGCCGTGGCCTCGCACCTCAGCATACAAAAAGATGATATTCTGGGATGACATCAGGCCTTGTTGCCTTATTTACGTGGAAGAAACAGGCTGCATAGGTCTCTCTTCAGGGTGGGTGAACAGCATCAGCTTAGGATGTCCCCATTGCTATGGCTTATCTGCTTTAAGCAGTAATACACTAATTTACTACTGTGGTAGGAATGATTGAAATCTTTAGACATAATGGAGGAAGTTTAATAGGGTCTACTGAAAAACCCAGGTGTTTAGATCAGCTTAAAAATAATAACCTTCTCCCCTGCTGAGCACTTTCTTTTCACAATAAGCTCAGCTTTTATTCTTAACCATAAAGACTACCTCAGACAGGAAATTATTCACGTGATTGGTCTTTACAAGTAGCAGAGGTTTTAAACTCAGGGCTGGAGAGGTCATTAGTGGACAGCCATGTGATTAACCTTTGCTTGCCCGTTTCTTTTCACACTTTGTTAACAGCTCCCATTATTGCCCTGTGTCTCAAGGAAGTAGTTTATTGACAGTATTAAAAATACATAGCTACAAATTCCAAAGAGCCCATCCTTGTGTAAAGACTCCACTAATTTCTAGCCAGCTTATACACATGGGGCAAGGCCCCTCCATTTCAGGTGAAAGGGAATCCGTAAATAGATTTGACTATTAACACCATATTTGAGTTAACATGTTTGTTTTACTCATCACAGGACCTGTTCCCCAGCCTGCCTCAGAAAGTTTTATACCACAGAAGAAGCTAAGGTTCAGTTAAACAGTAGTGTTAATGCTTGTCCTAATGTACCACGGCTTAATAGGAATCACACAGGACACTCAGTATCTTTTTGAGTAGAGATGGGTATCCAAAGGACATTGAAAACTTGATCAAAATTATGCAGTCTGTACTTCCAGTGCTCTCTGTTTTGATTTTGAGATAATTCATGTATTAATTATTTGGTTCCAAACCAAAAGAGCAACCTTGTGTTTCTGTTCTGGACTGAACAGACTGTGCCCCTGGAGCTGGCATTGCTCTGGGCAAGAGACAGCTGGAGAGCAGTGTGTGTTACTTTGTCCTCATACCCCTGTGTGACAAGGTCCCCTTCCTCTAACACACGCAGACCCAGAGGGTCTTAGGAACGATAGGACCCCTTCCCACAGCCAAAGGAACCAAGCCACAGAAAAAAGTCAAGGCAAAAGTGAAAAGTCATGATAGAAGAATAGATGTTCTGTGATTATAATGCCAAGTGGCAGCATTTTGCACTTGCCTGGATTTTGCAAGTATCCTGCATAAAATCAATACTGGATATTGCACCAAAACCAAAAAACAACCTGCAGCAAAAGGGGCAGGGGAGAGGAGTGCCTCTTTTACTTATTTATTTTGCATTGCTGTTGCACGGTAAGTTCAAGAGGGAGGTGAAAGAGGGGGAGGTGTTCAATGGGGGCCTTTCCAAAGCAAAAGGGCCTTTTTGACAAAAAGGAGAGTGTCAATGCATTTTGACAGAAAGTGGCTGAATGTGTCTTTTCTAGTTAACTTCTGTGAACTGTTGGGCATTTCTGCACACAAAGGGGCACTTTCTTGGCAGCTATTCAGGGAGGGCAGAAGTCAGATTGGGCAAAACAGGAAGGCAAAGGGGAACATCAGTTTATGAATGCAAAACTTACAGTGGATCTTTTTTTTTTTTTTTTTAAGTAGAACATGTACACTGAAGAAAGCCCCTGAGTGGCCATAACTCCCTCAGCTGAAGTTTATTTGGCAGAAAACTCAAGCCTTAGTGAATTGACCAGTGCTTCAGGAAGCACCCACCCACAAAATCATTCAGTATGAGCTTGATCTAGCAGGGTGGTGAGCCCCTTCACTTCCTTCTGAAGTTCCTCAGTGTTGTGGTGCTCAGCATCCTGCAGGGATGAGGCCATTGCTCAGGATGGCTGTAGTCCTGGTTTGGACCTGAAGATATTGGTGTTGTAGGACAAGGTGAAGACATGAAGGATGGAGATGAAATTTCAGAAAAGATGCATATGTGATCATGGAGGTAGCTCAGGTACCAGCAGCTCTGGTGCCTACATCATTTGTGGTACCCAGTCTAGATTGTTTAACACTGTTTCAGTATCACTACACTACATTATAGGTCAGATATATCCTAAGAATCCATCATTCTCCTCCATCAGTTTCCCTATTCAGACTTTTGAGATTTCAATGAAATGGAGAAATTAAAGTACTTGACAAAAGTAAAACCAAAAGACATCTTCAGGGATTATGAAAACTTCCATAAAGATAAAAAAGCACTTTTTTTTCACTGGTATTGCCTACTACTGAGTATTTCTTAATCTATAACCCAAGCCAGACTAGCCCTTCCTTTATGATGGCTGTAGATCAAAAGTAAGGCATGATTTGGAATTTGTTGTGAAAGAATTAAATGAAAAGCAATACCAGGGGAAAAGTGAGATCAATCAGAAAGGTTTATTCAGGTATCTAGAAACAGCTGAGATGGAACAACAAAGAACTAAAAAGTTGTGCAAGAGCCGCAATGACAGGAACATTTGAAATGGGAACATCAGGAACAGAGTACATAATTTTATTTATTTAGAGGGAGAAACTCAAGGTAAGGCCTCAAGGCAAAGGTGGTTTGCATTTTAGTTGGATCCATAGACCCTTCCTGCATTGGCCATTTACATATAAACTGGTCAGAGAAGTAGTTTTGTAAGGAGAGTCAATTGTATTTTGTGTTTTGACTTTCCCATCAGAAGGAAGAACTATGCCTTGACCAAATTTAATTAACTTTGCTACTTAAGAGCAAAGGGGAATGGAGGCACAAAAGCCGGGCAAGGACTCATCAGAATAAGTCAAAATTTTTTACTTTTGAATTCAGTATTAGGAAGATATATCTTTTCAGCAGCATAAAAGTATTCTATCAACAACATAGGAAAGGTGTTAATAATGTTTTAAGAGCAAAGAGCCTCTAGCAAAAGCATTTTAGTAATTTACCTGTACCTGGCTACAACCCACTAATTAAAGTTGTGTTGGAGCTTCTACGTATTCTCAGCTTTCTGGAGTTTACCACTTAACTTTAAAAATTAGCTGCTGGCTAAAATTTGTCATACATGGACTTACATAAGAACATGTTTTAAATAATAATAATAATAATAAAACACTTTGACAGCTTTATAAGTTATTACAGGATTTCAAAAAAGAAATCTGTCAGTTTAGGTTTTCTTAGGACCCCCTGGAAATGGTGCTGTCTGTTAAACAGCAGTCTCTGACATGTGGGGATTGTTTTTAAATGTTGGGAGAGAAGCCAGGTACCTCAGCTAAGGCATGTTTCCAAAAGGAGTTATTGCAGGTGTGTTTTATTAACTCACTTCCCTGTGTATTTCTTCTGCATTTTAGGTTAGAAACTTAAAGGGCTGGGTCTCCCTAGTATATTTGTGTTGGTTTATTCTGACTGCAATACAAAGGTAGGATCTCATTTGAACTAGGTCTTGTTGTGCTGCTGTTTTGTTTTGCTGTTTTGTTGAAGTTTTTTTGCAACATAAAAAACTAAACTTGTCTGAACTTGAGATTCCTGAGAGCTCTCAGCTGGAGTTGTTTTGCTGTGCACTGCTGCTTCTTCTTCTGCAGTGGAGGTGTCAAGGTAGGAATATAGCCTGTATTTCCTTGATCCAGTGCTGTACTAAAGCTGTAGGTAGAGTCATCTCAAATTTGACCTGTCTTAAAGCAGGAAAGAGAAGACATGTAACATCCTGATTTTTGTCTGTCTCTGTTCTTGTTTGCTGGGTGCAAGTAACCCTCTGGCCATCATTCAGTAATACTAGCAAAGCAGGAATTTGCTCTCTGCACTGTACTCTGAGTATAGTTTTTATATGTGGCTGCAGACAGGACTCTAGTGTATCTTGTAGGACCCTCTTTTGTGTAACACCCAGCTGTGCTCTTTCCTTAGATAAGCCCAGAGACCTCACTAGGAATCGAGTATGTTTTGGGGAAGCCTTAAGCATCCTGTGAACAAATGCATCTGACACTAGGTGAGCAAATAAGGGGTGGGTTTAGTCATATAATTTCTGCCTGTTAGCTACTGTACTTCAAACACTCTTTACCCTACTGCTCCATGTACTCTTCATGTAGCTGTTACTTACTCCCTTAGTAAGGAGACATCCTCGTGCTCTTAAGAGCAGAGGTTGGTTGCTCACCATCCTAAAACCACAGGCTTAACTACAACACCCTGAAGGCAGCAATACCTCTTACTCTGAACCATGAAGCTGCTCAGTGCTTCATGTCTCTTGCAGGCTTGGCAATTGCTTTCATGTTTTCTTTTCTGTACTTTCACTGTCAGAAATCAGCAGGGGTTTCAGTTACTTACAATATGCATTTTTTGAGCATGTTTTAGTTAACTATATCGCCAGGGCATGTCTAAGCAGGTGTAAATTGTTCTTTTTCTTCATGTTGGCTAATGTGACTTCAAACACCCTAGTCTGAGCAAGGTTTTTGAGTGTACTAAGGTCTTAGGGAAAGGAAAGCTTTCAGACTGTCATTAGGGCACACCTCCGTGTTTAAAATATAGAGACCTCATTTAATACCTCAGCAGTAGGCTCACAGCTGTACAAATCTGACCAGAGCAAACACCAAACTTCTTGCTTTTTCTGACACAACCTTGTGACTAGGCTTTCTCATTGAAGGTTCTTGCTGTAAAAGTGGACTGACAGTACTTCCTCCCTTCCTGATGTAATTGAAAGCTTTTAGGATACCCTTACCGCTTTGGTGGGGTGGCTTGCTTGTTAGTTCGTTTTTTTGACTTATAGCTCTAGTTTTTTGCCATTATGCCAACATTAAGTAATGAGAAATCAAACATTTCTTCCCACCCTGTGTAGGGTACACCATAACCCAGTGCTAAGTACCTTGGATAAGAAGAGATAAACAAGCCCTTACGCTTCTGTATGGGGAATGGCCACAAAGGAGGAAGTAAGAACAAGACAACAAGGTGAATGATTTGCACTAACTCACTAACAAAGGAAGGGAAGAGGTTCTGGTGAAGTTTTAATATGCCAGTGTTACACAGTTTTAGTATTTTTTTTTCCCCTCCATTTCTGTCCTGGAAGTCATATTTACAAGCATATTCTGTAGTATCACTGTCTGATGTGTACATGAGACCTTTGTGTGTTTCTACCTAATACTGAATTTTAATTGCATATTTAATATCTTCGGGGAGGGGGTGAGGGGGGGAAGGGGGAACAGCTATCCTGTAATCAAGATATATTTCCTGAATGTCAAAATATCTAATCAAGCTGAGGAGGGCTGCTGTTTTTCATACTGGGTTTGCACATGCTTTGTGTTCAATGGGGCATCTGCTCTCCAACTACTACCTAAACTAACTGGCACTACCAGATGCTTGGCTGCCTTTTCCACAGTGCTTTCTTAGGATGCTTGGCTGCCTTTTCCACAGTGCTTTCTTAGGGTGCTTGGTACTCAGACTGTCAGGACAAAAGCCGATTCAGACCATCTTGATGCTCAGGTATACTGAGAACTAAACCACAAGTAGATACCATCAAAACACATTTCACTTGTGACCTTTCACAGCCAATGAATTAGAGGGATTTTCCTTTGCTGTGGCTCAAATTTAAAACTACTTCCCAGGAGTGAAAGGTCATCGTGTGGAGTCATGATATCTAGTTAAATACAGCTAAATAGAACTCATTAGCATCACAATGAATAGAGTTATATATTACCTGGTCTGGAGGGTGACTGAGTGCTGTAGAAGGAGGGGGAGAAGAAAGCAATAGATCCCTCATCACCCTCAATATAGCACACTAATAGCAGAGGAAAAGCACAAAGAGCAGAATTTGACTAAATCTGCCCTCTAAATCTGTTTCTTCTGGCCAGCAGTATGAGTGGTCAGAAAACCATGGGAGGGTGTCACATAAAGGATGTATTATCCTCTTGCCATGTTTGCATTCACAGGAGTTACAGATCCATCAAAGTGAGAATATACTATTTACCAGCTCCTGGCAGGGCTTTGATCTCCAGATAAAGTCTGCACCGAGGAAAAAGGAAATCCAGTGATCTCGTGTCTGAAATCAGATTCCCCCAGGGGGGCAAACTGCACCTCTAGACACTATCTGATTGGCAGAATAACTTCATATATAAATGGGTCCATGACAACTTTTATCCTTGCAAGCCATCTCCCTTATGGGCAGTATTTCTTGCTCTCCAGACCTTTTCTAATGATTGTTATTTCAGGCTTTCTGTTTCTGTTCATAATCCAGGGAGGTTATTTTTTTCAGACGGAGCATGAAGCTGCATGGCTCTTTTCTCAACACTGGCATCAGGTCGGGGGATATGAAATGATTGCAGGAGGCTTCAGGAAGTGCTTTGGGATCTTTGGTGAAGAGGTTGTCTTACAAATGGGGAGGATCAACACACAAAACTTAGCATCATTTTCCTGTGAAATGAATAGCTCACAGTCAAATATTTACCTTGGTGATCTGGCTTTTTTTTTTCCTCCCTTATTTTTTTGCACCCCCTCCCTCTTTTTTTCCTCCCCCGCATGGCATAGTTGGGTCTTTGTATTCTGTTTCTCTCTTTTTTGGGGGGAGGGACAGATGGATGCGGTCAAAAAGAAGGATCAGCTCCTTTATTTAAAATGAAGCACTGTTTGAAGACTCTCAACTTTTTTACAAGTCCTTTGTTTGTACATATTGATTTGACTTTTCTGTACTTATTCAAGGTTTAATGTTCACAATAGCTGAGCAAGTTACTGTCATAGATTTGTGGAATAGTTTGGGTTGGGAGGCAGCTTCAAAGGTCATCTGGTCCAACCTCTCTGCAATAAGCAGCGACATCTTGAACTTGATAGAATCATTAGTAGTCAAATAGAGGTGGACCTTTACAGAGGGTCTTTTGCTGTTTAATTCAGAAGGCATAATTGGGATTTCTGCTCTGGCTTCTAGTACAAACTGGACTCTGAAAGTACTGCCCTCAACAAATTTACCTCAGCTAGCACATCACTGAGGACAGGCATTTCTTCTTGATGTGCAGACTTCAAGTTAAGCTGCCATTTTGCTACTGTAGATGGCATTAGATTTCTTCTCTGGCTGGTTAAGCAGGACCTAAGCCCCAGAAAATGTTAAATAAATAAATTGGACTTTGAGTGCCTCATGGTTACAGTGCCCTACTCCCAATCTATGCCCACCCCTGCTTCAGACCGTGATCTCCTGCTCCCTCTCAACACCAGATCCAGTGATCTGCTGCAATTCAGGAGCTGGGGAAGATGTTGCTCTGAACAAAACAACTGTGGTTTTTTTCCAAGTCAGCTGACTGTGTCAGTAAGTTAACAACAGTTTTGCCCCTGATGAAACTACAGGAGATGCCATGTGTGTTATCCAGCATGCAGCAGTGCTTCTGCTGGCTGCTCAGGTGGTGTGGCTTCATTTGTAGCACCAGACTAATATTGTGCAGTTCTCAAGCTATAAAACAGAAAAACTGGGACCATCACCCCTCTCCAACAGAAACTTTTTAGTTTCTTGCCCAAATACCATTCTGGCAGCCAAAAGCAAGCACATAAGACAACTAAGAAGGAGCAATACAGAAAGGGGATTGGTAATAAAAATTCACATCTATACACACTAAGCCAGGGGTTAGCCACAATCGGTGTGAATTATTTTGTTAATGTACTCAAATAAACCAATGCTCAGTGCTAGCAGTACCTATCTAAACATATACAGTGGTTCACTGAAGAGATCTGAATGAAGGAGGGTCCTGGGAGAAGTCTGGAATACTTTTTCTTCTTCTTTTTTTTTTTGTTTTTGTTTTTTTTTTTTATGAATAAAACTTGTGTTTAATGACTTCCAATAAACCTGCCATCTATACACTGGAAAAACTGAGAATTTCCACCCCTGCCTGAGGCAAGCTCAACTGGAGTTAGGCAGTGCTGATTTACACCAGCTGAGGTGCCTGACTTTTTTTATTTTATTGGGTTTTTTTTGTCTTTGGTTATAAAACTTTTACTAGCTGGAGGTGATCACATTCTGTTCAGGAGCTCACTTTATGTTCTTCAGATAGGAAATCATCACCTTGGTGCAGACAAGTTTCAGCATTGAGAAAAGGGGGAGCAGGGGAGGGGAGCAGATTTATACTTCCTAAATGAGTGCTTCACATGGATGGGGAAATTCCTCCAGCAGAAGCACGCAGAGAGAGTGTGTTCTATAAGAAACATCTGGAAATAGACACATACATACTGCTTTTCTTCATCCTTCCAGAGCCAAAATGAAATTCTGGCCCAGAAGACACTGCCTGCTCTGACTGAGCTCTCCCCATCACCTACAGCTTCCTCCTTTCCCACAGGCTTAACCTGCCAAACATGGGCATTTCCCAGGCTAAGGCTATCTGAACATGTAACATGATACAGTAATCTGTCATCTTCTATAGGGTAATCGGCCACCTTTCTCTACCCTCATTTTTAGTGGGGAAATTATTTTCCTTCCCTGCTTTTAATGCAACGTATTTTTTGGGATTAATAGAAATGTTGTGTACATCTGAGCCACTGCTGAGTGATTCTATCAGTTGGGTTTATGTTAGAATTTTTCTGCACTTTCATGGTTTCTAAGGCAACCACACTTTTTCAATGAACTGAGAGTAAATGAAGGTATTCAAAATATGTGACACGATGTGCCTCTGATTCAATATGTACATGCAAGTAGCAGTTCAACTTTTAAAATATTTAACACTAAATCATATAGAACCTGATTTACATCAGCTACAATTCCAGTTCTTGCTGATATGTGTGCTTGGTATGGCCAGGCAGGTCAGGACTGTGAAAGACAAAGCAGAGCCTTAAGGATAACAAGCCAGTCTTTACAGTGTTCAGCAGGTTCAGCAGTTTCCATCTGAAGAAAAGAAATAGAAGAAATCCTGTTAATTTTATCATAAGTATGGCTATAAGCGTGATTAAGAGATGAGAATGTTTATTTCTTTGTTTTCTAAATAAACTCATCAGGAATCAAGGTACTGTAATTCTGAACTTTTCAGTCATCTTTTTTCTATTTTAGAAGGGTTTACTTTCTTTGCAGAAGCAGGAGTTTCTGTGTCTTTTAAAGAGAAATCATTTTTTTTCCAATGCAGATCAGTTTAAAACGGTGGAAATCTTATTTATTCTGGGGATGATATCACCAGTAACAAAATTGCAAGTGATGTGGCAGCAAGAAGATTTCCTCTCTATCTGGCAAGATGTGAAAATGAAAGAGCAGTCTGTGAGCTTGGAGAGGGATGGTTCTTGGTGTCAAGGTGCAGCTCAAGCCACCTCACTTTTGCCTGTGCTTTCCCTTGAAGAATTTTCTGACCGCTTGGTAGGCTGCATGGTTTTGGGGACTTCTGAAATTACTGCTCTGAAATCCCTAGCCATTGCACACTACATTCCTATACAGCTGGAGGAATTGACTGGGACTTCCAGGAAGAGGGCAGATGAGAGTGATTGACAGTTCCCAGGATGGCTGATTGATAGGAAATGGACAGAGTGAAATGCGGCTTTCAGTTTTCTGTCTCTTCCCTCCACCTCCCCCAGTCTCTCACTGGCTTTGGACTATGTGTGTGGATATTTTGACACTTCTGTATTAGCACAAACCTGAACCACAAATGTATGCTTTTGCACCAGTTAAAAGAGACTTTTTACAATGCCAGATATACAGTACAACAACGCAGCACATGTTCTTTCAACTACTGTGCACACCTCTTTGGCAAGGAAAACTTCTGATTCAGGCCTTCATCTTGTTTCATTTTTATGTGGTTCAGCCCTGGAACTTCTAGATTCCTTCTTCCTCCTCCCCCTCCCAGAAAAAAAAAAAAAAATATTTGTTTAATAGATTTTGCATTGCTTTTGCATTTCCATTTTTAGCATATGCAGATGTGCTCGCTCTGATGGAACCTTTCATTTTACTAAATGGGGAGAAGGAATTTTGCACATACCAACTGAGCTGCAATTAGGATTATGACAAGAAATAGATCCAAGAAAGGTGCCTGTGTAGGCTAGGTCCAAGGTTCCTTGGCAACTAACAGAGAGAGGGAAAAAAAACTTAAAAAAAAAAGAAAGAAAAGAACCTTGAGGATATTTCTTCATTATATTCTCTTTTCCTCTTATTTAATCTCTTGTTGCGCCTTTTCTTCCCTGGAGCCTCCCTCACTCCCCCAGAAAAGCAGGTACATGTACTGTAGGTATATAGAACTGTAGGTATCCCCCAAAGCCACCTTTAACTGCCATGATACAGAACAGGACACCTGTTCTGTCCTGGTTTGAGCAGTAGCAGTCATTTTTCTCCTTCTTGGTAGCTGGTGCAGTGCTGTGTTTTGACTTTCGGGCTGGGAACGGTTGCTGATAGCAAGTATGTTTTGCGTTACTGCTCAAATGTTTGGTTTATCCAAGGCCTTTTTCTGAGCTCATGCTCTGCCAGGGAGGAGGGGAAGGCGGGAGGAGGGAGAGACAGGACACCTGACCCAGGCTAGCCAAAGAGGTATTCCATACCATAGCATGTCATACCCAGGAGGTAACCGAGAGAGACCCGGAAGGGCTGGAGCTCTGGGGGGATGGAGGAGGTATCAGTTGGTGCTCGGTCGGGCAGGGTGGGGTGAGTTATGGGTCGGTGGCTGGTGAGTTGTTGTATTCTCTTCACTTGTTATTGGCTTTATCATTATTATTTGTAGTAGTAGTAGCAGCAGTGATTTATGTTATACCTTAGCTATTAAACTGTACTTATCTCAATCCGTGGGGGCTACATTCTTTGGATTCTCCTTCTTAACTCTCCAGGAGTTGGGGGAGCAAGGGAGGGGAGTGAGTGAACGAGGTGTGTGTGGACTTGGTTTAAACCATGACAAAGATGTGCTTGAAATATTCAATTACCACTTCTCCTCAAAGCAGTCAAACATTATTCTGCCTTTGTTCTTGATTTCAGCTGCAGAAAAATCAAGGCTATGCCCACCAAAACTTTGGCATTAAACTGACTTCTTTCTGCCTTTTCCACTGAGAGTTAAACCATAGAAAGCATTTCAGTTTCCAAACCCAAGCATGTAAAACATTCACTTTCCTTAACCTGAAGAAGCAAATTCAACAGCAATTTATGAACATAGCCTGTGACATCTTTGCAGTGTTTTCATCATGAAGAGCCATGTAACCTTTGCTGATAGAGCCAGCCTGTAAAATTGCAGCAATTTCCCAAGGCACCAGCATGGCACATAGTCACTGGGCTGAATGCAGCTCACTACCTTCAATTGACATAATTTTCAAGTAATCAAGATGCCATGGTCTTGGAAATGGAAATGTGGAGAGTGATCTGCTGAATTCTGTCAGGCAGTCACAAGGGTTTGAGTGGGCTTGGACCTCGAATCTGGACTTGCAAAGTCAGTATCCTGGGGGGCCTGGAAGGACTTGGTATTCGGGGGTTTTCTCTGAGCCATCAGTGCTGCTCCTCATGCAGGCTATGAAAACAATCTGTAGTGAATGGGAAGGAAAGGATCCCTTGAACTCCTAGAACTTGGAAAATATTTTTAGGTGGGAGGTTTATTTCAAAAGCCTCTGACCTGTTTTTGTATAGAAGCAGTGACCAGCTTTCCTAGAATGTTTGGACAGCCTAAGGACGGAAACATCTGAACAGCTTCTCTCTGCTGAGCACACTCAAGAGATGGCATTTCTTTATTCAAGTTTAACAGTGGGTGGTAAACATGGAAAAATGTCTTTTCTCTCACATTGCAATATGACATGTCATGTATAGCTTGTCAGGAAACAATGTCTGGTTTATGTTTGCTGCCAGGTATTACTGTAGGATATATGTACCTGACCTGGGATTTTTTTTTTCCAGGTAATTAGTGGGTGGGGTTATCCCCACCAGGGCAAGTATCTGGAATTGGCTGCAAACCATTGAGCAAAACTGGGAGCATCATTTAGCAGAAACTCAAAATAGTCACTGCTGTGTGCAGTTCATGTTTCTGTGGCTTTTTTTAAGGTAGTAATGTGAACTACCCCAAACTTGCTCTGAACCACTTTGACTTCTCTAGAAATGAAAGTAGATCCTCACACAGAGAGCTAGAAAATAGAGTTAACTCACTATCTTGTTATAAAACAGGGTAATTTCTGAATTTAAAGCTTAGGATTTCTGTTCATTGAGATTATTGAGAGGGAGAGGAAACTGATAGGAGCACAATCTACACAGCCTATTTTCATGTTGGAATATTAACGGAATATCCCCCTGCACTACCTATATATGCAGGTCTAGGAATAGTACAGAGAGATATGCACCATTAAGATAATTTCAGAGACAGAATTCCCTTTAGCTGATACATGTTACTATATTTGTATACAGCTATATATAAATGTATAACCAAGGACATAAAAAATAAAATAAACATAAAATAAAATGAACATGAAATAAATAATAATACTAAAAAACCTTCACTCCTCTGCAGCTGACAGCACTTAGTATTTTCCAGACCTGGTCTCCTTAGAAGTCGATACAAGGCTAGATGATAAAAGTTTGGATGTAGCAGTGTGATAGTCTTTTTGACAATCTTTCTCTGTAATGAAGTAAAATAATTCTGTTGTTATGTAGAGCAGAGGTAAAACTGATAGCATGTGCCAATGTCTGTTTTTATCAGATGTAATTCCTTTCCCAGAGGTGCTGATAGCACTGTCTTCCCTGGAAACCCAGAAGGTTCTGCTGTGCTCATGTGGCAGCATGCCAAATTTTATTCAGGGAGCAGAGATTGCCTTTCCCTTCTGAGAACCTCTTCATTCAACATTTGTAATGACCAAGTCTCCTCCCAGACCCTTCCTCAAACAGCTGAATGTACCAAGCTCCTTAGATTTTCCCCCGTAAGTCTAGTCCTCCATATTATTTGTGTGGTTCCTGTCTGAACTCTTTCTACTGTTTCCAGATACAGAAATGAACCTCCAAAGTAGACGTAGTTTTGCAGTCATGATCCTGGTGTAGCTCTCTGCTGAGGCAGGATTGCTTCCCCACCTCTAACTTGATAGCTCCCTTTTCATACACTAAGATGACACACTTGCCCTTTTAGCTGCAGCTTTGCATTGAGAGCTCATGTTGAAGCTGTTATCTCCACTGACTTTTTCAATTTCACTCAGGGTCACTTTTTTCCAAGACAGAATCTTCCATTTTATAGCTGTAATCTGCCCTCCAAGTTCCCAGATGTATCACCTTGCATTTGGCTGTATTAAATGCAGCCAAACTGAATCACAATTATTCGACCAGGAGATTCGGCTCACTCTATAATAGTAATGAATCTTAGTGATGTCTGCTGAAACTTTATCAGCAGCAATTGTATATTATCACACAGGTTGTTGGTAACAATCTTTAAATACTGCCAGTCCATAGGGGAATACATTCTGATTTTTTTTCCATGCATCTTTTTAAATCTATCCTGCTAATTGGTATTTCTCCCTTTAAAAACTGCTGTCATCACAAAAACAGTTTCAGGATACTGGAAGGATTTACTACTATGTGATTCCTTTTAACAAAAGCCTTGATGCAAAATTTCACTTACAGTAGAAAAGTTCAAGAGCGCTATGCTCACAAACAGTCTTCATGAGCCTGCCCTATAACCCTTCTACTCTACCCTCCCATCCCCAAAAATACCTCCCAGACAGGTTCACTAATTCCTAAGCTGTGTCAAAAGTACATTAATACATACCTTGGTATGAATTATGTCCTTGGCACTAATTATCTGTTATTAAAATACCGAACAGACTGTTCCATTATTTTTCTGGGATTGTTCTTCAGCTAGCTTCTGTGAAATGCCACATATAATTTAAAGTCTGGTTTCCTAAGGAAATTTTATTTAGTCAGGTCTAGCCATCACTCCTCTCCAGTAACAAATCAAGCTACTAGCCAGTTTGAACTGAATTTCCTGGCAAGACTAATGTTCCAGAGATGCTAATTATTAGTGAGTTTTGTAAACAAGTTCCAACAAAAAGAGTGGAAGAAAGAGTCTCAATGTAGTGCCCATTGCTCAACCAAGACTGCTGGATCCCAGAGAATTCATGTAAGAGAAGACCTTGGGAAAATTTGCTCTGTAAGCTCAGTGTCATGGCACTGATGGAAGAATATCTCAGTGGGTTGGTTGTGTCTTCATCCCCACTGTTTTCTAATGTTAGACTAACTTTAACACAGCACTTCTCAGCTAGTTCCTTTAATATACTTCAGTGTGTTGTGGCCACTCTTGTTGCAAAAACGTCAATTTTCGATAGGTACCGTGTCCTGGCCTTATTTCTAGTCCAATACCAGCATCCTATTAGGAAGGTGATATCTATTAGCTTTGCTCCACACACAGGACAGACGTAGCTACAGACAGTTCCTGCCTTTTCCTGCATTGTTATTTATCACTTCTCTGTGGTGGGCTAGGATGTCACATGTGTGACCTACAGTTTTTGTGTTTTTAATAAGCTTTTCTTAAAAGGCTTATATTAAATTCCTTAGACCACAGATATTTCAGGAATTCTGTTGGCTTCACTGAGTAGTCAACTACATATTTTATCTTACAGCTTTTATTTTACCTTATCTTGTTTCCATCTGCTGTATACAAGCTTTGTATCACTGATTATGCATCTACTTGCAGTATGTACAGCTGCAATATTGACATTAATGAGGGCTCCAAGATAGCATCTTTATTATAATAAACTGATAATGTGCCCCTAAAATGCTGCGGCTTGTTGTTCTACTTCAGTATGATGCAGCTGGAAGCTCTGTCAATTGTCATTCTGAGTATATTAATATACAAGAAAATGAGAAGTTATTAATATGAAGCAATAGATAGAGACTAAACCAGGCAAACAGGCCTAGAGCTGCAGGTGACCTGGGCAGTATTTTGTGCAGAGCAACAGTTCATGAGCACTTGATGGAACAAATGTAAGAGTTTTTTATTGTGATTTAGGTGGAGATTGAGGATATTAATTTTGTCTGGAATGTACAGTTGTCTCCACCGTGGCACCCTATTAATGAAATTTTGCTTTGTTATGACCTTTCTGAGGATGTGTCTTTTACAAAAGTCACAAAAACTGTATAGCAGTCTAAAGAGTATCACAGGAAAACATTACCCCCATTTTGCAAAAAGAGGGTGAAGAAAAATAGTAGTAGCCAAGCATCTTGACCTCCAGGCCCTTGTTGTAATTGCCAGAAAACTTTCGTCTCTCCAAAATGCTCTCTTCTGAGTGTAGCATCCTACTGCAAATGTGTCAGTGTCTGAAGGCCACATATTCAGTACTTATAATATGTACTGCATTATTAAAATTCTGACCTGTGATCTTTGTTCCATATTAGGTTGAAAACACAGAAATTGCAGGTGTGTGATGTTTGTTGTATGTTTGTCTTGCAAAGAGCTCAGCCCAGGTCAAAGGAGGTGATCCTGCCCCTCTACTCTGCTCTCGTGAGACCTCACTTGGACTATTGTGTGCAGTTCTGGTGTCCTCAACATAAAAAGGACATGGTACTGTTAGAACAAGTCCAGAGGAGGGCCATGAGGATGATCAGGGGACTGGAGCACCTCCCATATGAAGACAGGCTGAGAAAGTTGGGGCTGTTCAGCCTGCAGAAGAGAAGGCTGCGTGGAGACCTCATAGCAGCCTTCCAGTATCTGAAGGGGGCCTACAGGGATGCTGGAGAGGGACTATTCATTAGGGACTGTAGTGATAGGACAAGGGGTAATGAGTTGAAACTTAAACAGCAGACATTTAGACTGGATCTAAGGAAGAAATTCTTTACTGTTAGGGTGGTGAGGTACTGGAATGGGTTGCCCAGGGAGGTAGTGAATGTTCCATCCCTGGCAGTGTTCAAGACCAGGTTGGATGAAGCCTTGGGTGATATGGTTTAGTGGGAGGTGTCCTTGCCCATGACAGGGTGTTTGGAACTAGATGATCTTGAGGTCCTTTCCAGCCCTAACTATTCTATGATTCTATGTCTTCTTTGCAACCTGGTGGTGGTGAAAGACTATCAATAGTGTAACTCAGCCACAAATTTGAAGTCCATGAATGACAGCAGTGCATGTTCCACAGAACTGGTGATTTTTGAGAGAGACCATCTTTCCATATCAACCTGACAACCACTGTCCACCTGGTAACAGTTTGGAAGTAAAATAAACATAAGAAATCAGAGCAAGAGAAACAGATAGGCTGATCTTTGCTGAAGATGATTCAGGAAGGGAAAGCAACCACTCCACAGATTGCATTTGCCCTTGCTAGCCTTGTGAGTGGTAACTAACTTGAGGTTACACAGAGATGTTAAAACGATGAGGTACAACACAAGAGGAAGCAATGACAGGATGAAGGGTTTGCTGAGATCAAATGAGAAAAATGAGAACTCAGAGGGTCAGTCCTCCCTCTTATGCTTGCAAGGAACCATGTTTGACAAAGCAGGACCTGCTGAACAACACAAGGAGGAAGGGTCTGATTCTTCACTCTCTTACACCACCTTTGCATGCATGATACCCCCAGTGACTTCAGGGCACAAAGCTAGGAGGAAAGGAGCAGCAAGCCTTCTGAACAAACTGCATAGGAGCACTTAACCCCTAGTGGGGGGGTCACAAACCTGTGATTACGTTAATGCTCCCCAAGGCCTATGAACACTTTGGGAAGATTTTGAGAGTTCAGCATTTAACCATTTATTTAGCTGCAAAGAAAAGAAAGAAAAGGTTCTATCTTTGCAAACATTTCCCAATAAGATGGGAACATTTCATGAGTGAATTTTTGTTCACTGCAAGCCCCATGAAGTCCCACGTGTTTTTCACTATTTGGTGAAAGCTAGGAAAAGCAAGAAAATGGTAATGGACAAAAATATCCCAGGAAATATTTGGAAGCTGTGCAAAACTCCCACAGTGATAAGGGATGTAACCAATTGCGCAAAAAGACCATATGCAAAGCTGCGTAGTGATTACGTGTAATCAACATGGGATTAAATCCATATCCTCCTGTAAATTCTTCTTTGTACAGACCTGGTCTAAAGTGATTATGTACAAGTAATGCCTCTCAGAAATATATCTGCAATTTGGACTGGAAAGTTTTTCAGGGCAAATGCCATACTGAATTGAATGTGACTATTCTACTCTGCACTCTATGCACATATTAGCCACAGAGCTGGCCCATTAGCAAAATTTTAACAATTGCAGCAGTAAGGAATGATGAATGTGTAAATATATGTAATGTTATCACCAAGTAACTTTACTATTAGCTGGATTATTTTTTTCCTGGCCCAATAATATCTATATCCTTTCTGCCCATGAAATACGGAAAAATAAATCCATTATTTGCTTACACTGTGCAGTGCAAAATGGTACAGACACTTCAGAGGTGATGCTAATGAAAACCAGAAGCACAAGTCAGCACAGTGATGCAACTAGACTAATTAGCCATCCCAAGAGCACAAGTTCATTCACACAATGTAATGCTGCACTGACACAGTTCTATTGTTTCTGGGCTATGAACTGGTGTGTCTGCATGCTGACAAGAAATGGCTGTTGATGGCACTCTGAGCAAACTGGAGGATGTCTAAGAAAGCATGAGTTTGCACTGTGTGGGCAGACCTTTTGTAGCAGATTCTGTAGGGTCTTGCTCCAATCAGTCATGACAGTTGAAAACCTCAGTGGTCACAAAAACTCCTTGTGTTCAGTGGGAAGGGAATAGGGAGAATTTTAGGAGAAAAATATGATCTTTCAGCAAATCCCTTTTTTTTTGCAAATAATTATAAAAAGATTTAATTTCATAAAAATATATGGTGTATCAAGCCAGGTCATTAACTGTGACTTCAAAAAAGACCTCTTCTGCTAAAGAGTTTTTTGGGTTTGGGTTTTGTTTGGCGTTATTTATCAAAGTTATTTTAATTTGAAGTGAAATGCTCTTAATCATAGATTTAGAGATTAAATATTGATCCTGTTATCCACCATGCAGAAAGTGGACATAAATACAATCTGTAACACAGAATCAGTTACTGTAAAAGAAGAAATTGTTTCAATTTGTTTTCACTTGATTTTCAGTTGAAGCCACACCCCTGTGGTCCAAAAACTCTGAGAACACCTCCAAAGCTACACTTAATGTGTGTGTGTGTGCATTAATGAATTTCTGTCCTCAGTGAAAAAGGACTGCACGTCTCAGCACTCTGAATAAGAACAGAGCATTCAATCCCTCTCCATAGCGAATTCAGCCTTCAACAAGTTAGTTCTTCCAGGGATGGCAGTGATGCAAAACTGCTTTGCAAATGTTTTTCTGGGTTTTGTTGCTAGGTGATGACTTGGAAAACTTTGCTGTTCCTGCTGAGAGGTTTAAAAAAACAGGCCTCACATTAAAGAGTATAAAAAATAGGCCATCTTGCTCTGTAACTCCCATTTCCTAACTCCTGGAGCCTGCACCCTGTGTGCCTTCTACAGTCTTACCCTCTCTCCCCTCTGCCTTGGATCTGCTCACCAGAAGTTGGGGGCCCAAAAAAAACACTTCAATTACAGTGTAAGAAAGGAAGAAAACATTAATCTTTCTATCCATGACCAAAATAAGCAATTCTGCAAGTGTGCATTGATTTATACTGGCCTACTTCAGTTTTAATGAGGTTTAATTTTATTAATCCAAACCTGAATGAATAGATTAATTACTGACAAAATGGCTGCAATCACTTTCATGTAGCAAGAAACAAGAAACATTTGGAGATGACCCCACTGCAGTTTACTGACTCACATACCTGGGCTGGATGCAAAATCCTTCACTGGTAGCATGTTGGTAATTGATGAAGAAAAGATCTAGAGGTGACACTGGGAAATCAGGTTGGGAGCTAAAAGAGCTTGAGCTATTTCTAAGCTAGGCCCATTTGTGGAGAGAAATAGGGTTTATTTATTCAACTCATAGAATCATAGAATAGTTAGGGTTGAAAAGGACCTTAAGATTATCTAGTTCCAACCCCCCTGCCATGGGCAGGGACACTTCACACTCATTGATCTTTGTGTCTGCTCGAGTTTTTTATATCTTCTTATCCAAGTTTCTAGACACATAACCTTGATTTAGAGTATGGCCAAACACAGTACACTCAAGCAAGTAGCTACTGCTGCTCTCCTAAAAAGCTATTTCTAAAATCAGGGATGAAAATCTTGTACTATAAACTGAATATAGTAGCAAACACTTTTTATCTATTGGGTCTGGGCCAAAATATCAATAATGGTTAAAAATTACCATGGTCAGAAGCTAAAGTCAGAGGAGCAAATACCTATTTTCACCAGCCAGAAAATAAGGATCACTGACCTTTATAGCCTCAATTTGCTATGTGGCTCATTTGAAGCTTAATCCTGTTTCATCATGCTGACCAAGTAAGAAGACCCCAGATGTCATCTCCAGCAAAGTTCCTGACATTGGACAACATCCGGTCTCTTAAAATGATAACACTTCTTGAGTGTAACTGGCACAATGTAACTCCATTGAAAGACATAAAGCCAAGACTTTCAGGCCCTAATCCTGTAAATACTTGCATTTTCTTTGAAAATCTATTAACATGAAGAGCTCCCTTGGCTCCAGAGACACCATTTGTATCCATAACCTTATGCACATGAGTTGATAAGGATCAAAAACCAGGAGAACCAACAAGCCTCAGTGACTGACTTGAGTTTCCACCACCCGGTCCTAGAGAGGTTTTGGCAGCTGTGGGTTTAGCTCTGCTGCAAGACTTGTTTTCTCTCCCTGTGCATTCTCCAATGCAAGTGATGGCAGTCACTTTAACACTTCATTAGTTACGGTGCAATGGCAGCAGTTATATTCTCTCATGTCAGTAAGCAGTAAGTTAGATAAGTGGTGGGAAAGAGGCACCTGGTTGTGGATCTCAGGATGGGCAGCCCTTTCACCGGAGCAAATGGCAAAGACATTGTCTTAAGAGATTGCTGGATTTTTGGCTGTGGGTTTTTTTGTTGGTTTTTTTTTTCAACAAATTTAAGTAGGCGAGAATGTATTCAGTGAGAGGTGAATTAATTCCACTCTTCTCCAACCATTATAAAGGGTAGATGGCAACTCGACTCTCAAAGATTGACATGAATTTATTATCTAATTATGTATTCAACACCATGAGAAAAATTATTCATTGCAGCATTTCTGTTCTGTGCAGAATACTACAGGAGAGGGGAAGGAGCCGGGTACCATTTAGAGAGGGGGCATTTTGTGGTTGGTGATGTTAATACCTACTCACTGATGGTTTTTACATGTGGTTTATAGATCTCTTTAGCTAAGGCTAGAGTTCTTCAAAGGTATTAGTTAAAAAACAACTGTTTATTGTTGGAACATCTCAGAGTGGGTTTTACTCTGCCTCATAAGTCTTCCGGTCCTCAGATCTGCTTATGTCAAGGCCCCTTCTCACCGCTATTTGAATTTTTGCTTTCCTCTTGCCACCTGCCTGAAAACCAAATGTGTTTTTGTGATAGCACTGAATTGTCCTTAGAAGCTCATTTCAATCTAGTTGATACATACTAAGGTGTGTTGAATGTGTTGCTTGGGGTTTTTTTTTATATGTATATTTAATGGTCTGAAATTGTTTGGAAAAGGTAATGTTAATCTTTGGGATGAAAAAATTATCCAGTAACTTTAAAGAAAGGCAAAACCAACAAAGAGCTTTTTACTTAAAATCATTGAAACTCCAGTACAAGAGTTGAAGGTATCAGACACTGTGGAAGATGACTACCAAGAATGCAGGAAGTGAATCTATAAAGTGAGAGGGAAAAGGGATTCTAGTCTGCTTTCAGATATTTAAAAACAATAGTGGAAAATAGAAGTTACTTTAGTTAAATGAAAGCAATTTGCAACAGTGCAGTATCTAGTGAGAGTAGTTCACTTACACACCAGCACTGTGAAAGATGCCATGACTGTTAGAGGTGGGTCAGGGAAGACTGTCGCTAGGTCTATCAGCATTCCTCTCCCAGTCTGGTGGAGGGCTTCTGCCAGGGTGAGGTGGCACAGTATGAGTTGCAGTGCTCAGCACCATGGTCTTTGCTCGCCTGTTTTCCTGTGGTACCAAAGGCTTTCAAAGGTGTGCTGTCCATGTCCACCTGTGTCACCCCTGCTAATTACTTTGGAACTCATTTACTGATTTCATCTAAACTTGACACAAACATGAAGGAACCTACAGATTTCAAGAAGTACCCAGTTAATCTTGTGACAGAGCCCAAACTATAAAATCAACATAGAAGAGGGAAAAATACATATAAATTATAAATTATGTCAAATACTTCTACAGGAACTTCATCCTCAGACACCAAAGGCAGTGGTGAGAGGTAAATACATATGAAACCAGGCTTCATTAGCTTCGTTATCTTGCAGAACTGCTTGTTCCATTTTGGGTAGTAAAACAACTACAGGAGAAAGTTTCATTGCTGAAAGGGCAGTAGGACCTGGGAAGTACATGCGGACATTGGATGCTGGCTCCAGCAGAACTGTTACTAGACCTGACGCATTCAGAAGCACATGCAATGCGGTGTCCAAACCCAAATGACCTAATTGCCCTCAAATGCAGACAGTTATGGAGAAATGTGCAACTGTCAAAATACTTGGAAATTTGGATCCTTGGAGCAAAACAAGAGTCTGGAGAGCTGAGTTAGCAGATGAGCTAACTTTTGGATTTCATTATGGCTGGTAAACTTTGTATTATATGCCAGGAGCAGCCTGTGGAAATTCCCTTCAAAGATGTGTCCTGGATCAAATGAATGATTTGCAGGCAATTAGATAGTATAATAATAGCTACATGATGCAGGATTTTTCCAGAAAAAAAAAGAAGACTGAAACTTACTTAAACATTGAGTATTTTGCTGGGGATTTTAGCTGTGTGAGCTCATGTTGGTCTGCAGCAGAAACAAGACTTGTTCCTTTTCCAAATCCACATTTCTGACAAGTGGCCAGTAGCAGAGAGGAGCCCCACAGTAGCATGGGTGAATCAGAGAATCAAGGAAACGCCAGTACAGGTGGAGGAGAGAGTTACTTGCTAGCATTTCCATCAGAAGAATATGCTGCAGAGCTGGACCCATAGCTGGGGAGTGGCAAAATCATCTTGGGAAGCCTGCAGCTTGGCCATTGCAGTGATTTACCCATGCTCTGCACCAGCCAGAAGGTGCAGATCCAGGCAAGAAGCTTCATTAGTGTGGCAGAAAGTAGCAAGCCATGCTAGTGAGGAAAATGGTAGAGGAAAAACAACATCAGAGAGAAATTAGCCCTATAGTAAAATGCCTCTCAGTGCTACTGGAGACTGCAATAGCACAAATATTATACAATGTCTTCAAAGAGTGATGCCTGACTGCACAAAAGCCTCCATTTCCTTCAGAGGAATTAGATCGCTGCTGAAGAGGTGCTGCTGGAAGTGGTCCCTGAGCGGCA
The DNA here is from genome assembly GCF_012275295.1 of Melopsittacus undulatus. Taxonomy (NCBI): domain Eukaryota; kingdom Metazoa; phylum Chordata; class Aves; order Psittaciformes; family Psittaculidae; genus Melopsittacus; species Melopsittacus undulatus. Next base: position 45,422,592 of record NC_047532.1, read on the forward strand.
TCACTCTCACTCAGAGGGACTTTTGTTGCTGATACTCATATTTGCTGTCAGGATGCACTTTGGACCTATTTTCTTTTAGTAAATAGTTTCCTCATTCAAAAAAAATGAGGTTTCCATCACACGGAAGGTAATTGCAGGTGGAAATCAAATTTTTGAAGTAATTTTTTCAAATAGTTTCAGCAGAAAAAGGAATTGAAGTGAAATCACTGATGCCTTTGGTGCATGCTCTGTCACTGAGCTGGTAATTGAAGGAAGATATCATTGACAAGATATTTCAAGGCTTATCTTTCATCTTTTGTTTTTGTTACAACTACTCAAACAGAATTTTATTTTTATTTCAGTTCAGGGCAGGAGACGCCAAATCAATCACATCCCTCTACATAAAGCACAAGTGTCTTTTTCCTTTTTTTTTTCTCTTTCCCATTTTGTCAAGAAAGCAGGAACACACTGTTTTGTTCTGTCATTTTCTAAGCAGGTTTTAGTTTAGTCAGCCAAAATGGTTAATGCTTGCCTGGCCCTAGCCAGTAGAAAACACTTCTACTTTCTCTGGCTCTCCAGACTTGTATATGCAGAGAAGAGAGGGAGCTGGCCGCAGGGCTGGAGCAAACATGGTGCTCCCCACCCATGGTGCTGAACAGGCCTGAGCATGTGCACTCCAGTGGTGTGGCCCTGTGCAGACTGGTTTGTTAGGAGACAAATTGCAAACCTGCTCTAGCTGAGTGAGTAAAGAAATAGTTGCTCAGGGAAATATATTTGTCCAAAGGAGATGAGGGTTTCCTGTTGCCCTGAGCTTTTAGATGTGTAAGCATGCCTGGTTTTGCGGCTGAAGCCTTGGGTGTGCTGCCACTGAAATGGCCTCCAGACCTGTTTAGGTATTCCTAAAGGAGAGACCCTGATATCTTCATAGCATGTGGTTGGAATTGGTATGGTAACAGTGGGAAAAAGTTTAAAGGTGATCTGTGTTTAGGTGATGGGGATGAAATCAAAGGATGCCGAGAACAGCTATCAAAAGGTAGAAAAGACAGCAATTAAAGGAAAAAGAAAATTATTTGTTGCTGTGGACATAGTGAAAGGGGTCCCTGTATGTGACTGTGAGGAAACAAGGAGAAAAAAATCTAGAGAGATATACATGGCACTAAAATTGCTTTGCTTTTTAACGTGACTGGCTAGGATGTGCTGTGGATCATGGGCACTACCTTGGGCTCAACAGAGGTGTTGAGTAAAGCCGGGGTGGAAGTGTTGTGAGGGATTGATCTGCCCACAGCTCTAAGTTCGTTTTTTCATGATGCTGCGAGCCCAAACAACTCCTACCAACCAGTTCATCCTGGCTGCTCCCTCCTGTCCCCTTCCTGGCTGGCCCCATGGTCCATGAGGCCATGGAGCCGGCTGAGGCATCTGATCTTCCTGGAAGATAACCTGGCACAAATGAAAATGTTTTTCAACTCCATGATCCACTTCACAGTGTTGTGGCAACACACATAAATGAGGGGTAGAGGCCAAATGAGCAGCAGGGTGTGGGCATATTTTAGTTTGATATTGCCATTAAAGGTAGAAGCCTGCCCTTAAATGTCACTGAAATTTAGAGAAAGTGAGCACCACTTTTCTTACAGGGTCACTGTGAGAAATAAGGTAAACTTCTTTCAGAAACTGATTTAAAAAACAAGCATGGCTTTCAATTCAAACACGCCAGCACTGGTAATGTAGTATCTGCAAGGCCCACGAAAAGTGTGTATCTTTTGGTGGCAACTGGGATGCTGTAGGCAGCAAAGAAGCAAAAGTTTTCAAATAGTCTTAAAAAAAAAGTCATTTGTCTGTTTTTCTGCCATGTTCTGACTCATTAGGGATCACATTTTCTACCTAAACAAGAACTCTTTTTAAAATGTAATCAAAATTACATCAAAAGTTGGGGCTTTAAGCAAAATAGAAATGTATTGAGACTGACACTAGTAAGCAAAATAGAAATGTATTGAGACTGACACTAGAAGTGTAGGAGTTGATAACTCCAAGACATCTACTTGTAACTACTGTCAGGATTTTGAAATTCGGCTGAGTCGAGAGGTTTCATGAGGCAGCTAGTTTAGAAACATTTGAAGTTGGGTAGTTGCTCCTCAGCGTTAATTGCAAGCAGAAATAAAAGCATGTTTAAAACAACAATCTCCTCTTTTCTCTGGGTCCCAGTGAGAAAAAGGGAGGCTTTAAAGAAGACTTTGTTGCAGAATTTCCACTCCCAGCACTGAAGGATTATAGCCTCACTTTTATTTTTTCTCCTTTTTTTTTCTTTCCACTATGAGGGAAAGGCAAGTTCACTGTAAGTTGAAAAGCAAACAACCAGGCTAGGAATTTCAATGTACAAAGCAGATGGGTGCACATGGCCCTGTTTGGGACACTTGGGTAGGTCTCCTTAACCACAGCTTGTTTTGCACTGTGTATGACTCCACACAGGCCATTGTTGCCACGCACCTGTCTGTAATTTTGGGGGTTCATCTACCTCCAGCAAACTATATTTAAAAACCTCAGTGCTGATTAGAGGGAAAAAAAAGTTCAGGGGAAGGGATTTCCTAGTTCACAAATAAGAATGTGCAGTGGAGCACTCACTAAGTAAACAGAAAACATGGGCAGCTGAGAGAAATCAATTTAGCTGAACAAACAATGTTCCATGTAATGAACTACTAATTATCCTTTTATGCCATGTCAGTCTGAGTGATTACAGAGCTGTGCAGTTTAATTTGACGTTTGAGCATTGCCTTGCTCCATTAGCCTCATATAAAGCTACGACACGTTGAGAGGAATTAAAAAAAAAAAAAAAAAGTGGTGGTGGGCTGGGGGGGGAAGGGAGCTGCATTTATCCAGAACCAAGTAGGCACCTGTAGCAGCCATGGGGGAAAGAGCTTCTTCAGTTTGTATTCTTTCAGCTTTTTTAATTCTTGATTGTGGTGAAAGGGGCAGCACTTGGGAGACACGAAGGAGTGTGTCAGTTGCTCACAGAAAACTCCTTCAATGTGTTGATAATGTCCCAGATCCTTAGACCCTGCATTAAATTACCATGAAGGGCTAGAATAAATAAACTGCATAGATCAGGCACAAATACAGATCAAGGAGAAAGCAAATGGTAAACAGTTCAGTGTGGGAGCAAATATCTCTTCCTGGATATTTCCTTATACTGGCGATTTGCACACAGTCGGTAAATCAAATCCCTAGGTGCCTGCAAAATCTCATGGTTAATCTAGGACTGAAGGACATGTATTATAAATACTGCTTTATTATCACACTGTTTGTCCAACTACCTGTACTGATAACACGATTAGAGGGAATTAACATATGGAGAAAGTTAAAGACAGTTTGTTGGGATATACATTACAGCTATTAACTCTTGGAGTACCAGTGGAGTACTTGTAGTCTGATATAGAGCTACATATTTTGGACTAGATTTTTGTTTCACAATATGTAAGTCAAGCCTAACATCACCAAAGTTCTATTAAAAATTTCCATGGGAAAGGTGCAGATGCAGGAAAGACCATGCCCTGTGCCTAGGTAATGCACACGTGAAGCAGTGTCAGAAGGGATTAATATGACCCCAGTGTCCAGTTGTATTGACAAGGTTGAGGTAATTTAAGCACAAATTGAAAAGAAAATATTTAAAAACCATTTGATGTAATACTTGACATTTCTGCTGTGCAAAGCACTGAAATGTGTGCCATGACACCCTGCAGGTTCCCTCTTACTCTATGAACATGGAGAACTCCCAAGTTGGGATAATATTTGAAGAAATGCCTTTTCAAAGTATGTGTTTAAATTTTGTTTTAAATCCCAAGGAGAATGAGTAGCAATTTGAATGGAAAAAGAAAGAAAGGAAAGTAAAAAGCCTTGCTAAACTTGAGAAACCCAAAGACTGGCCCAGCTACTTTAGCTCAGATGTAACTCATACGAGGCCAGATCTTTGGCAGGGGCAAATTAAGATTCCCTCTTATATCAGCTAAGGATGGTGCCTGAACATGCACACAGAAGATGTGGTGGTCCCTCTCTCACTTGCTGTTGACACACAGCCTGCTCCTCATTTTGGCCATCCCCAAGGCTGTCCTCAGCATCTCCATCCTGTCTGCCTTTAACTATTTTTTTTTTTTAGTTCTGTTGAGAAATATCCCTTTGACAATCCCGAAGCTTGTGGGCTTTTTATCTACCACAGAAGTACTGCAGAAGTGGGAATTTTCCTGACACAGCCTTGCTGAAAACCTACAGCCTCAACACCATTCAGCACAGGTGCCTGGGTGTTTGGACACCTGCCTGCTGTACCTGCCATGGCCCTCAGCCTTCTTGTTTGGGGTTTTTACATAGTACTCAACCACCTACCAGGTGATACTTGTTTCTTGTTTGTTTTTTCTTAGTTTTGGTGATTATCCCATTGGGCTGGTTTGAAGCTGAGTTGAATTTCAGCTTTGCTTCAAGGCATGACCCAGCTGCAGGCTCTTACCCCACTGCTGAACTGGCCCCTCTGTTCCTTCCTAATGTGTTGTAGACACATTGGGGCCTTTCTCTTCTGTGCATTTGTAACTCCCATTGATGTTAATGGCTGTGACATGTGTCTATCCAGTGGAGAATAGACTGCTTTGACTACAGCAGTTCCCCGCCTTGAGTGATGCTTGTCACTTGATTAAGCCAAACTAATGAGGCACAACCAGGGCCAGTGGGAATGTGTGAGACTCCAGAGTGGAGTCACAAAAGCTGGTGGAAAACTGTAGTTTTTACCAAGGGCTGAGTTTTGTTTTACCAGGCAAAGACACAGGATGCCACAGGAAGGGGTACACAGTAATGGGTGCTGTAATAGAAATGAACAGCACCAAGAGGGTTTACCATTGCTGATGGTAGCACCACAAACTGCTCTTTTCTTGTGGTAATTGTATTTGAGTGTCTTGTGTGCTCATCAGAGTTTAAAACTAGGCTTGGTCTTGCCTCTTTGCTCAGTGTCTTTCTACAATGGGTCCTAAAGTTGGCCCTGTGGTTCTTTCTCTGGGACATATGTATGGGTGCATTTTTGGGTCTTTAGCAGACAGCCCCCAGGTGGCTAAGGTGTGCAGCATGCTTTTCATTACATTAAACAACACTACTTCGGGAATGGGAAAGGTGGGAAAAAGCTGAGACCCTGCTGTGAGTGTTTCTTGCAGGTTGCCCATTCTGCAAGAAGAGGAATCACCAGAGGCACAGCTTCTCTGCTGTATGCTCGCCCTCCAGTGCATTGCTGGTCACTGCTTCCAAATGCAGAGCACTCAGAGCTGAAGGAGCATGCAGGGCTGGAGCTTCTTTTGCTTTGCCTGAATCATCCAAACTGGGCCAGATACAAGAACGCAAACTTAAGGTATGTGCTTTGGAGCCTGAGCATGACTGTGTATGTAGAGAAACATGTTGGGAGGAAAATCAGCATTTAGGAAGATTTAGGAGCATGGACATGGCCTCTAAGAACAGACATGTACCCCATAGAGATACAAGATGGTTCTTGCTGAACTGAGTCCAGCAGCCCTGGCCTTTCTGCAAAACACAACATCATCCAGAACCACTGTGTCAATGCAAGCACACAACTTAGTAGTCCAGAGCCAGCCTACAAAGGCAGATAGACGCAGCTCATGAGAGAAAACAGCATTTTAAAATATCTATTTTATTTATTTTATTAAGTAAATAATTTATGTATTTTATTTAATAATTTATTAAAATATTTTCTTTCTTTAATAAAGAAATGAAACTTCTGGTTCAAGACCTGCTGTTTTGGAGAGCCTGTTTGAGAAGTTGCCTGCACTTACCCCTGTACTTTACCTGCTGGTACATTTCAGGTCAGAGGGCAATTATATTTTTGTCACATTGCAATACTTGCCTTTATGTAAGTGCTGCTAAGAATAAAATTAGCAGTGGGTGAAAAACATCAGTTTGATGTCTAAATTTGGAACACTTGATGAATAAATCTATTAACTTCATTGCGGGGAGAGAAAAGAATAGCAACCCTCTGTTTAAAGAAAAGATAAAATAAATATAAAGTAAGAGCTGATTGCCCCTCTGGTTTTCTGAGGTAGGTTTTTTAATATTCTCCTGTTCCCATCAGCAGATAAGTTTTAATTGACTCTTATCTATGGGACTCTGGCTTGAGAAGACTCAGTTGCATCTGAGAGGCTTTGTCATGATTAGCAAATGCTTTCAGCATTTTCAAAGGGAGAGAGCAAAGGGGGAAAGAGGGTTTGTCCGCTTGAATAGGTGTCCTCCCAAAAAGCAGGCTCCTGCCAGTTGCTTGGCACCACCACTGTCTTCACTGATGCAGTCACAGTGGGCAGCCCCCTGTCCCAAGACACTAATTAGTCAGCAGTGAGGCTGTGATGGGAAGCAGCACAGGGTTCTCCAAAGTTTGGAAGGGAGACTCCAAGCTTAGAATTGCCCCAAGAACCCCATTCTCCTCCTGTCCTGCATCCTAGGCTGTGTGTGACTGTGTCCTCCAATCAAACTCTAAGGTGATCAGAATACACAGAAGAGTCTTCTGGCTTTGTCCAGAGCTGTAGAGGACACTGCCATTTGCACCTTGCAAGGCAGATGTCTACTACCTGCCCCAAAGTTTAGCACAAGGTAATAAAGTCCCTGTCACAGACCATCACATTTTATGGCAAGCACCATCTTCCTTTGCCCAGCATCTCTGGCAGCTGCATCCACCACTTTTCTTAGCATATCTAGAACAGGCCATTTTAACCCTTATTGGTAAATTGTAGTGGTAAATTAGAGAGTATTTATTAATCACTTCAGATTGAAAGGAAGAGATTAGAAATGAAAAAAAAAATTAGTCAGATACTAGAATGTAATAGTCCTGGTCTATCTTAAGAGGTGGATAATTTCCTAGTCAATCTCATCTGTTTTCCTCTTGAGGTCCCTTATTTTTATTCCCACCATTAGAGCTACAAGTTCAGCATTCAAGTTCTGCAGAATGCTGCCTTCAACTATTCCGTCTTTCCTCTCATCCTAATTCTCCAAAACTTTTTGGAGTAAGAATCTGACATATAAATGTGAATGTCCTGTTTAGTTCAAGTGGCAGCCTTGGGTGCTTGATGACCATTTCACTCTCCTGTTTAATATTAAGTTGTCTAGGCATGGAGGAAAGGCAGTACATAAACTAAGCAAATATTGTTTATATTCTTCCTGTAGCTGCTTTTTGGCCACCTATGGGTCATTAAATCCTTTGTTCCCAGCCAACCTGCCAGCCAGTCTCTCCTACCCAGTTTGAACTATTTCCTTTGTGTGTGCTGCTGACCCATTCCCACTGAGCTACGCTACACGATGTGCTCAGGAGGCATCAGTACTCTTTGGATGTTACTAGCTTTCTGCTTAGACAAAAAGTGATATAAGTGATACAGTCATAACACAGATAACCAGGAGTTCTGTATCTTTTCCCACCCTACCCTCCACATATTGGCAGTGTAAAATGAAAGAATAATATTACTTTGGTGAGGGCATCAGGCCATGCTAGCCACTGCTGAATTGAAGCTAACAGCTATGCTGTGACTGTAAGTCCATCACACAAAAGCCCAAAGGTGTTACAGCAACCTTCAAGAAACAGCCTCTGATGATGGGAAGAAAATCAGCGTCATCTTATGACACTGCTGTTCCTGTAGGTTGTGAATTTAAAAGAAGGCAGGCTGAGGAATGAAGCATGGAAATCCCTGCTGATCAGGAGCAAGACTTTTCTGCTTTAAGAACATTCACTCAGCTTTTTATTTCCAGTGTTTCCAGTTGCCATATCAACCTGAGAAATTTGCCTGTCAATTGACAGCATATTTTTCAACAGAATATTTAAAAATTTAGTTGCATCAGTTCCAGCATCTGATTGCTGGGATTTCACTTTAACTTACTCTTTTCCCACTATTTGCTCTCCAAGCATATTAGCAGATGACCAAGTATCTACACCCTCCCTTTGACCATGCGCATCTCAGGTTCAGAATTCCATGTGTAGAGTTAGACTCCAGGTCAAAATGCGGCAGACATGAGTAGCAGGGATAAAGCCTGTGAGACACATAATTCCCTGGTGGCAGGCTGGGAAAGGCCACAAGCATCAACAGAAACACTAATTTCAGGGCTAATTTCAGCTTTTATGTTGCTCTGAACAACAGGCACAGAAGGCACAGCTGAAGGCAGGGAAGTTAGGGAGGTTCCTCCTAGCTTTACCATTGTATAGCGTGGGGGGTTTCTTGGAGCCTTCATCTGCCTGTGTCTCCCTCCCAGCACCATCAGGGTGGGGAGGAGCAGTGTGGGGAGGGAGCCTGCACCCATTCCTGATGGTAGTCAAAGACCTCAATGTTTCCTCCCTCCCTCCCTCTGTCCATCCACATCTTTTCTCCAGCCCATCCCTGGCCATTCTTAAGCCACTGGTGTAAATGGGGACTGAATGTGGCCCAGTGCAGGTATATCTGCAGGGACCTTTTAGTGGTAAATGTATTGTTTGGTTTGTTATAGGTTTGTGGTGGCTTTTTTTCTTTAAAAGGAATAAGAATGGAAAACAAGAAAGTCAAATAGCCCTGAATCTTTACCTTTTTTAAGTGGAGACACCGCCACAGCAGGACATAATGGCTCGTTGTGGTGGCTGAGGTTTGCTTGAGAGCCTGGAGATTTATGTAATGAGAAACACAATTCCTGCAAAGAACATTGTTAAATCTTTTCAAAATTTCAGCTATAAGCCATTTTATTGCTAATATTATGGCTAGATTCTCCTTTTGAAGAATCTGGGAATGCTTGACAAGAGGGAAAATGGAGAGAACTTGAGGCACCACAATCTGTATTTTCCATTTACCTTGCTTGAAGCCTGAACAACACATGTGCCACAAATGATTTGTTTGTTCCTAAGCAGCCCCACAGAGCCTGGTCTCCATCCTCAGGCATATAATGGCTATTCGAATATAAGCTTTAATAGATTGCTGGAGATCTGATATCAATGCAGCAAGAGAAAGAGATATGCAAATATTCAAAATTAAACAAACTAGCTCCTGCCTTTTGCCTTTGGAGGTGCGGTTTCGAATCTGGATGGTGTCACCAGTGCAGGGAGTTTTTTAGATTTGACTCTCCAGAGAACCAGTTCCTTTTTCTCTCTTCCCATACACCTCCCCTTTGCCTTCACAAAGCTTTAAGGTTTTTGAAATATTTTCTGTCTGTAGCACTCATGAGTGAGGAGAGCCCCAACTGGAGCTGAAATGTATGATGTGTTCTGATTTAAGACTAAGGATCAGGAATATTGCTGGGAGAAGCTCCTGCTGTGCTGGTTGGCTCCACATCTTCTTAAACCAAACACCTCAACCTCAATATATTCTCCTGGGCATTTCCCCATACTGTAAAAACAATTTTCAAAAAGTGACATAGTCAAAAGTTTTTAGAGAGTGGAACTGTAGTCCAATTTGGGGTTACAGTCAAGTAAAACTTTATTCTGTCCACACTGCAATACAAATTAGGGGCTTCACTGGTTCTTAACATAGCCCCTGTTCCTCTTTCTCTCCCTGTAATGTGCATGGTCCAAAAATCACTCAAAAAATGTAACAATAACATCATCCACCTAACCACTTACAGTATGCCAGCAGCTACTGTGTGCATTGAACAGCAGGGAGAATAATAATTTTACATCAAAAACACCATAAAAGTTTTAAGTGTCTTGTAGGCTCTTGTAAGACTGATATTATTGTGTCCAACCCCCAAGGATTTTCACACAATTATCAATTATGTTGTGTGGGTTTCAAAAAAGGTGGTGCCTGAAGCATGGGCCATGTGATGGATCACACAAGCAGCAGCAGTAGCATGGCTGTGCCTGGCCACAGTAGTTCCACATACACCTCAGCTCTGCTGCAGGCTCCCAGCTCAGGAATAGAAATCCCTAGAGCACCCCCATACCTCTGACACCCTCTTATCTTCTGGTCTCTGATCACAAGAGCTTTGAAGCAAGGCTTGCCCCCTGCTCCATCACTAACTTCTGGTGAACCAAATGTTGCCAACAGTGATGAGTGATACTCAACCTAATGTATTTCCGTGTATCTGCAAACATCTAGAAAAACCCTGAGCTACAGTATGAGCAATTAGAAATTAAGAGAGAGACCAACACACAGAAGAAAGCATGAGGAGGTCCTTTCTTTGGTTGTGGTATATGGACAGTCTTCTGGATATAACAGGGACCAGAATATGTGTGGGAAGTGTATTTGCGTTTCATAGGCTTTATGCTCTATTTCTTCAAAGTTAGCCAAAGCTAACATCAGATACTCTGATGAAGTATCTGATGAAGGCAGGTGAGGAAAAGAGTTTCAGAAAATAATCTAATTTAGCTAGTAGTTTATTTCATAGCTAAGAAGGAAAATGCCCAATAACCCAAATGAAAGAGAAAAGAAGATCTTCCCATACAAGCATGAACAGTATCATCCACAAATGTTTCTCAAAACCGTATTTTGTGAGAGTGCTTGCAGCCATAACCAAATCCCATATTTGAATGTGGCTTGACAATTAGATTCTACTTGGAATTAAAGGCGATCTCTGAAAACCATGGCCATGTTTAAACACGAACCGGGCCATAAGCTTCTTATGGGCTGTGGTTACAAAAAAAATGGCTGACTCACAGCGGGAGAGGATTGGGTTGGAATGTTCCCATGCAATCCTCCCTGTTTTCCAGAGGTGCTCAGCCTGTTCCTAGAGGTCTTGGATACCCAGTGCTCGCATATACTTCCCTTGACAATTGCAAGTAGTAGTTCTGAAACACCAACTTAAGGACTTCAGAAAAGAGGTGTTTCTTTTGGTCTATCAGTAGCCACAAATGAGAAGAAAGAAAACAGACTTCTCAAAAGTTTTCCAAAATGTGTGCCCAATTCAAACAGATATGTACCATTTCCTTGCAAGTGTGAGTCCCAGATCACAGCTAAGACTAGCACAGACTTCCCTGATAGAAACACCAACTGCATCATTTCTGCATTGAGCTAAGCAGTGTGCAGAAGCAGATTTGCATAGGAATTTTCCAACTGAGCATTTTTCTAATTCAAAAATATAAATCAAAAACATACATCTTGGGGGAAGCTCCTGATTTTGGCATATCTCATAGTCAAATATTTTGATTTGGTCAGCATTTCATAATGAAAGACATTCTTTTTCAAATAGAAACACATGATCCTATAGAAAAATATATTAAGGAAAAAACCAACATTTAAGTGTGAAATAATGCCCAAATGTTTCATTAAGATCCAAACGACATCTAACCAGGTTTTTTTCTTTCAAACTACCAGGTTTAAGAAATAGAGGTTACCATTTCTAATCCTGTTTAAGACTGAGAAGAAAATGTGAGATTCTGAAATTTTTCCAAGGTTGGAAAACAGTTTTCCACCAAGCTTTCCTCAGATGAGTTTGCAGATATCCTTCTGTTTTCTCCTTCCTCCATGGCTCTGTTACCATGCAATTCTGTTCACACTGCTCTCCAAGACGAAATCTGAGCAAGGCTGAGATTTGTGCTGATGGTGAGTGCCTGCCTTTATTCCCCCCCCCCCCCCCAAAATAAAACAATTTCCTAGGGCATTGAAATGGGGCTGATAAAAAGCTTTTAAAATATATTTTAGTAAATAGTTTGAAACCAGACCATAAAGTCTCGTAAATGTAGGTTTGCCCTTAATTGTACCTCACTGACAGCCCATTTGCTTTATCCTCTGCAACCAGTCTCCTTTTTCTTTAAGAGCACAATATACTGTATGCTACTTGTGAAAGGTTTGTGGGGTTTCACACAGATTGAACAAGATCTGTAGGTAAACAGTGTCACCTAGTGGATAAATGGCATGAGCGTTCCCAAACGGGGGAAGTTTTGGCAGCGTGGTTTTTCCATTTTGTCCGAGAAAAATATTATCTCAAATTGGATGAAGCCTTGTGCTGAGAAATGGGATTATTTCCAAATCGCTGCAAAACCGAAGATGCATAAGGCGGCGGCCAGCACTGGACTGGAATATGTAAGTCATGTGCACTGGCACAGATCCAGTCACATCCACAGATACAAAAGAGGAGAACAGATTCTCCAGCTAAGTGCCTGAATACTGAAAGGTTAAAGTAACACAACATGAAATACTTATTTCCTGGATGTGTAAAGGTGTACTAGGCTTCACATTGTCTCCTGCACCATCAGCTGCCCCTTTCCAGGCACAGAAAAAAGAATGTCAGTAGGTGCCTTTGCCATGCGATCAGCTGAGTCTCCTGAGCAGTAAAAGTAAAAAAAAAATCACAAAGTACTTGGGGTGAGAGATTTGGGAGAGAGCATGTGAATGCTGGACAAAGAGTATAATCTCCATGGAAAATATCTCATTCTGAGAGAGATGATGACTGAGGTTGTGGTGGTAGGTACCTATGAGTAAAGCTGCCTAGAGAGAGGAGGCTTGAAGAGCCTTCTTGAGTTGGAAGTAACAGGTTGGAAATTCAGGGCATGATAGCCTCAATGGCTAAAATGCGTCAGAAGGAAGGGTATGCTCCTGAAAACTAAACTGTGTCTGGATATCCTGAAGACCACTTAGAGTACTTAGGGTACCTAGTACAGTACCACTTACTAAGTACTTAGTACTTACTTTGTAACTAACAGGACCCCTTAGAGTCAAGCTGAATTTGAACCAAAGGACTGAACAGAATTGAGCTAAGAATTATGTGGCAAACAGTTCTTCAGGTTAGGGAAAAAAGGGGTTGGGGAGGAAGTAGAATTTAAGCAACAAAGGTGAGAACTCAGGTAGTTGGGTTCTAAACAAAACAAATATGGGCTTTCAGCTGACTTTGTGTTGGGTGGGTAGGAAAGTGGAGGTTTTGTGATCCCCTCTCAGTATCCCCACTTTGTCCTTCTGTAAGGGCATCACTGCAGTTTGTGAGCAGATCCTGGGAGCAGGGTTGGACATATCAATTCTATAGTTAACAAGTGCATTTGTTTTTTCTGAAAACCCTGATTTCCTTCCTTACACCTTAATGTAGCTGCTTCCCTTACAGTTCCTCTTGAGGAACAGCAAGGGTACAGCACTGATGGGAAGGGAAGGCAGTGACAACCCTGCCAATGAGAGAAGGGAACTCATTCTGCCTCATTTGGTCAGGATGGTTCTCTGCTGTTATCACTCAGTGCAGGCAGATATGGTCCCTTGGCTTCTGCTGGGTGATGGGGTAATAAGGTAATTCATCTGGGAAAGGCTTTGGGAAGGTTTCCAGTCCAGCCTCCTGCTCAAAGCAGTGTCCTCTGAGACCAGGGCAGACTGTTCAGTTCAAGCCTCAGAGAATGGAGAAAGATGGCACAACCTCTTAGAGTAACCTGTTCTAAAGCTTGACTGTTCTCATGGGGACAGAGTTTTTCCTTATATCTAGCCAGAACAGTTTTTTTACCAGTTTATATCTGTTGTCTCTTATCTACGTTGATCAGGTGTCTACCATGAACCCCTGGGCTGGTTTCTCTTGATGAAATCTGTGGGTTTGCTGTCCTGGTCAACTACTCTACCTACAATTAAAGCAATCCCTGCCAAGAGCTGTGTCACTGGTTATGTGGCCCTGACACAGGCAAAACTATGATTTCAGTGGTTTTGTTCATGACTTGTATGAGAGTGGCTGACAGCAGAATGGGGATTCTGTATATTCCCTATGGAAAATTCTTCCCAGCATGCTGGAAAACGCATTTGTGCAGTGGTAGAGCCTTGAGGCTTCAGTCCTGGTCCTGCTGTGTTCTGCAAAACCAAACCCAATATGCTCCCTCTCCAGGGGTTTGACAAGGGATGACACAGGACACAGAAAGGGGCAGGAGCACAACTGAGATCTTAGAGGTACATTGAAAAAGAACATGAGATGTGGTCAAAGCAAGAAGACAGGGTTTCTTTGAAGAATATATGAATTAGTGTTAGAATTGTAGTCAATATGACAAATATCTAATTTTCATAGTTCAGGAAACCTGAACTCTAGCATTTAATTACCTTCCAAATAAAATGAAAACACTGATTTTTATGTCAGGTTGTTCTGCTAAGTTTATGTTTGGCCTCTGTTTTCTTCATTTTGTCATTTATCAAATGGATGGTCTGTCATTCTACAAAAGGTTGAAAGTGATTATCATGAAAAGCCCAAGTAGCTCTCTGTACACAGGCAAACTAAAATATGCTGCAAGATGGGACACTTTCTCACCTAAGTATACACTCTGCTTCCAAACCAAACACTAGCGTAACTGTTTGTTGCAGTCTTCCTTCAAACTGCTTCATTTTTCTTTTTTGTACTAGACTTCTTGGACCAGTTCTCACTTATTGAATCAGTGGAAGGCACCATCTTCTAGTAGGCATTAGCTGGCATGGACTTAGTCACACCACTTGGATGACTATGCATTCATTAATGTAAATTCTACATTGATTTCCACAGTGCTTTTATTCTTGGGATCTTTTTTTAGCTATCCTTTCTTAGATAGTGAAACTAGTACTAAAACAGATGTTTTTCATTTTTCCCTTCTCAAGGAAGGGTGATACTAATTTCTTTGCTCATTAAAGTGTAAATGGAGAGGGACCCTGTGGAGTTCAGTGATACTATGAGACATAAAAGTGGCGTATGAGGTCAGAAGCTTCCCATGTGAGTTACAAGTGCAAAAACCAGTGAGCAAAAAGAATTAATGGATCAAGGATCCAACTCCTAGGAACAACAGAAGGAATAAATAGAAGTAGCACCTGGAAAATACTGCTTTCATCAAGAAAGGCCTCCTCCTCTGTAATTATCTGTTAACTCTAATATTAAACAAATAGAAATTTACCTATTCCATCGAATCCCCTTTTGCCTCTTAATGGAGACACTCATTGTAAACCCTGGACTTTAAATAAGACAATAATTTTAAAAAGTAACTTGTTCCACTGGGAAATCATAATTTCTTCAGCAAAGAACATCTAGTCTGAAGTCTGAAGAGGGCTGGCATATCTCTGTAATAGTGTGTAATGACAGCCCAAATGTCTTAACAGTCCCATCCTGAGTCTAGCATCCCTGCTGCCACCATTCCTGCTGGATGCTCTTGCTTGGCCTCCTGGCTGCACATGCTCCCATATCCATGTACTCTAATGGCACCATGCAGAGCCCAGGGTGGGCTGCCAGGTCCCTCATGGATGCAGGTACTGCATAAAGAGGGGTTTTGCCAAGCAGCCTGCCTAAAGCTGAGAGTGCTGTTGCCTGCATAAAAAATCTTCTTCCCTCTGCGATAGCAGCACACACAAGTGCTCCGTAGCCCCATTCGGACTAATTTATACACATAAGCCAAATGCTGGGAGGAAAAGACTGCATGGGCAACCATCATTGCCAAAAAAGCAAATTGCATCACCCAGGTAGATGAGGAACCTCTGGCAACTAAGAAAGGATATAAGAATATAACCAGATTAACATCCATCCCTCAGGCTGTCTGGGCAAATAAAGAGCCAGTGCAAGCAACAAGCTGAGGAAACGGGCTGGTCATGAAACACCCAGTGTGCATGCACAAACATAATATTTGGTTTGGAAACTTTACATTCCTGTTCTCTTTTAATGTTAAATTGGGCTTCAGAGTTAAGTATTGCCTGGAATGTTTTTTTAATTATTATTTTTAAAACACTATTTCTGGACAACATATTCTATTTCTGATTTACAAAGAAAAGATAAGGAATCTTCACTTGGTTTGCTTCTAGGCCTGTTCTTGCTTTAAAAGGTTAAACTCTCCCATTTTGTTGATTTGTTGTTTTTACTATCCATTAGCTGTCTCCAGTAGTTCTGATTTGAGGGAAAATACTTTTTTCTAATCAGCTCTATGAATTTAGTCTATGAAGGACATCTGTTGAGTCCAGCTCCAGTAATACAGTCCATGATATAGTGGCATAGCAAAACCACAACACATTATATCAGCTTTAAGAAGAAAGGGTAGATGGAAAGGATGTGTGTATCCTCTGCCTGAATATTAAAATGCAACTGCTAGTGCTGCAATACCAGAGTGCATCTTTTATCCATTAAATGATCAGTGCACAATAAAAGTGAAACACAAAGCTTACAATCTATCTACAACCTGTCCTTCGAGGTGGCCTCATCCACTAAATAAATTTTAAGGAACTATGAAGAACTAATAATTTCATCTTACTCAAAAGCAGAACAGCAAAGAAAAACCAAGACAAAAAACACCCAGCATGTTTCTAAAGCTCTCTGTTTAAATCTGCTTCTCAGCGTGCATAGGATTTGCTTATATCATGAGCTATTTCTCAGTGTGATTCAGCTTAGGGCATTGGGTTGTGTGAGGCTTCAGGACTTCAACAAATTTGAAGGGAAAGACTGGAGAAACTATGAAAGACTCCACATTTCCTCAGCTTCCTTCCCAGCTGGCCATTCAGATTTGCCAGGAGTGCTATGAAATAGCTTTTTATTTCCATCACCAGTTCACATACAATCCTGAGGGGAGCTGTGCCTTTCCATAAGAAAACATCTGGGACCTTTAGGAACTGGCTCTGAGCCAGGGGCCATTCAGTGGTATCTCCAAAATGTCAGCAGGTCACTTTAAAGCCAGCAGCAGTGGTGGGTTTTCACATGGCTGTTTCATGTTACTGGTTTAAGGCTGACTGGCTGTAGATCCTAATTTGCTCTCCTGTTCCTTGGGGCAGGCTACCAGGCTAGGACATTAATGAGGCAACTAGGAGGAGGTGGCATCACTTCTGTACATGCAGAACTTCGGTCTCCAATGGTTTCACTCTAGCACCTTTCTCAACAATAAATGTAGTGAAGATTCTTGTTCATATTCCAAAGGCAGCATTAAATGGGATGCTTTAAGCTAAGAATATTTTCCCAGCTCCTGGAAAGGTTTAGACACAGACCTGATGTGGGCCTAGTGGGCGATTGCCATCAAACTAAGCAGCTGTGTTAAGCTTGTCCTGGATTTCTTTATGTGAGACAGGGGATTCATAAAAGGAAATGCTAAGGCCACACAAGTTGTCAAGTCTCTTGTCTAACCAGGTGTAATGACTAAGGTTTTGCAAGCAAGTTGTAGTTAAGGAATTAAAAAACAGATCGTGGGTTAAATCCATCCCTAATGCAACTCCACCATCTTTAGTAAAAGATGCCTGTGTGAATCTGGCCCCCTGTCTCTCGCTTGAAAAACAAAGCAAGACACCTTCTGCAACAGAATCAATTGGAAAAGGGAGAAGGAAAAAAAAATAAATCTTCATTCTAAACCACATTAAAAATAATCACTTTTTTGTTGCACAATGGGGCAGAGAAAACCAGTCCTACTGCACCCCAGAGTACAATTTCCTCAGCCTGTCACACAGGGCAAAAATAATGGCATAACCAAGAGGTCTTTTTCATCTCCGCTCAATTCTAAATAATACAGGGAAGAGGAGAAAGCACATCTATATGTCTCTATCTATCTATATATCTATATCCATATATATCTATATAAATATCTGCTTTCCCCTCTTCCCTATATCTACAATCCATACTCATATATAGTTACTTATATCTGTGCTCCCTAGGTTGATTATGTCGCCAGTGTGAGATCTGGAGGTATTTATGAGAAATTTTGCACAAACACAGAGTGATTCAGAAAAAAGGATTATATTCCTTCTGTTGATTAGACCTGTTGTTTAAAAACACCAAAATATATCTGTTTTAAATGCCTTCTAGAATTTTCACTGCTATGTTGTATTTTCTGTCTCACCTTTTTCTTCCCATTTGGCAAGTCTGTTGTGTACGTGAACTCTACGGGAATGCAGAACAGCCACCTGAGGGAGAAAATTGCTAATCACAAAAAATTACTAATCATTCTTTCATACTAAACAAATCCCACTGAGAGGTTTTTAGTTACACAAAGGTAAATTTTTTTTGTTCTTTGCCCTTCTCTCTCTCTTTCCTCCAGATAATGATGCAGAGGTGCAAAATGCAGGCTGTCGCATCCTACTATGCATTAACTGAAGCATTTTCATGTGATAAGATCTAGGTCTGAATCCAAAAGCACGATAGACTGAAAATCTTCTAATGCATGCCACTAGCACTTCTCAACCAAAATGGCAGGAAAAGCTGTTCAGACAGTCATAAATAATCTTGCCAAGGTTATGCTTGGTAAGACTGTGGCCCCTGTGCAGTTGCCCCCTAAAAGAGTTTACAACCTAAACAGATGAAGCAGAAGGTTGGAAGAAAAAGTCAGAATTTGATCTGCAATTCTTACAGCTAGGATTCCACGCAAGTTTGTAGTGTCGAGATCTCAGAAACATCATGCGTCGGTCAGTTTTGCACTTCCTCAGAATGACTAATTTTAACCATTGCTCCCTTCCGCAAGGCTCCCAGTGGGCTCCAGTGAAGCCTCCACAGAGTATCCTTTGTGTAAGAGGCCAGTGATGACAACGGGTTTTCTCAAAGTGAATTCAAGGACTGTGCCATAAAGATGCTGTTTTATGGCCAAAACATGCCTCTGCCAATATCAACCAGCAATAGCTACTGGCATCTACAGGAGACCACAGTGTTGGAATTAGGAGGTTAGTACTAATTACAAGATGTTTATTCAGTCTAAGCAAAATACACTGTACTTTACTCATTAGCACCCAAAATGGCACATTTAATTGGAGCAATATATTAATACAAATAACAGATTATAGCTAAGTAGGGTGCTTAACTGTCTACAGTTAATTTATACTTAATTAGGGTGCTCATTTACCTTGGTAAGAGTATACATCCACCCAGCAGCTTTGTGAGATGAGGATTTCGTTGTGTTTTAGAGAAGCATAGGTACTGGCTCTTCTCTCATGTTATCTGACCATGCTGGATTAATGTGTTTGCAATAAAGAAAGATACTTTGACCAGGTAAGTTACTCAATTCAGCTTTTCTTCATCAGACTATCTAACAACTAGAGCATAGTAAAATATAGTCTATTTAAGTGTTAAAAAACATGTAGATGAGGCCCTCAGTGATATGGTTTAGTGGTGGTCTTGGCAGTCCTGTAGTAATGGTTGGACTTGATGATCTTAAAAGTCTTTTACAACCAACTTGATTCTATGATTCTGTTTTATCATATCTTGTATTTACTGAATCTTTCCTATATCCATAATTGGGGCTGATACTCAACTAGTTTGTAAGAGATTTATTATGAGATCATAGGTTAGTTTCATAAAACACAGAAGGTAATCGACACCTCTATGACTGATGAAGCTCAAATTGATTAGGAAATTGACCCAGCTCAACCCAAAAGAGTTATGATCCAAGATTAAAGTGTTTTCTCAGGAATTTGTTCTGATGAAGTTCACATGTACGTTCATCTGCTGACTCCTCCCTGTGTATTTCACCTGAAAATCAGGTGAAGACTACCTTCAGCTGGTTGAGCCTTTTAATTGCTCCACTGAAAATAACTGAAGAAGTAGACGAATGGAAAAAGCAGATGTTGAGCTTATTACCTCAACTCACAAGTGAGGTAACTTTCTGCCTCTAAGAACAGTGGAGAGGCTATAAAGGAAGGAAAAGAGAGAGAAGGCATTTTTGTTGCAAAGGAGTACAAAGGAATAATTTTAGACAAAAGAATAACTTAGGTAAGAGTTACTGTATAGGATGCTTTAATTCACTTGGTTTGCGGTGAAAGAAAGAAGTTGTTTGAATTGTAATTTTTTCTTCATTTTTTTTTTTACAATGGTTTTGCTTATCTTGCTCTGAGCCCCATTTCTGGAGTGATCCTTGATTTCTAGGGAGCTGTGGAGCTTTGTTTGTTCTTTATCATGTAGGAGATAATGCTGTTCTGGTGGAATAGCCATGGCTGTCTGTCAGATGCCCACCAAGCTGCTCTCTTGCTTCTTCTCCTTAACAGGCCAGGGGGAAAGAATGAGGTGTTAAAAAAGTTCATGGGTCAAGATAAAGACAGGGAGATGCTTTTTTGCTTACCAATTAGCAAAACAAAAACAAAAGTACTTTCCAATTTAAAAATAGAGATGAATTATGAGAAACAAAACCATCTTCCCCATCCCTTCTTCCCAGGTTCAACCTCACTCCTCTGTTCCTGACTCTTATACTTCCTCACTGCAGCTGGCATAGGGGCATGGGGAGCTGGGGTCAGTTTGTTACGCTTTACTGCTTCTACTCCTTGAACTTTTCACTTGCTCCAGCACAGGGTCCCTCCCATGGGGTACAATCCTTCAGAAACTGCTCAAATGTGGGTCCTTTCCCATGGGCTGCAGTTCTTCAAGAATGGCATGTGCCTCCCATAGGCTCTGACTCCTGATGGAAAGCCTGCTTCAGTGTGGCTCTCAATGGGCTACAGCTTCCATCAGGGCACATCCACCTGGTGCTGTGTGGGTATCTGCTCCTGTTGGGTGGTGGGTGACAACCTACTACACTGTATTCTTCCCTATGGGCTGCAGAGGAATCTCTGCTCCAGTGCCTGGAACACCCCCTCTCACTCCTTCGCTGGCCATGGTGTCTTCAGGGCTGTTTCTTTTGTACATTTTCCTCACTTCTCTCTATTACAGTTGTTGTGCAGTATTTAACTGTGTTATCTCAAAGGTGTCACCAGCATCAGTGATAGGCTCAGCTTTGGTTATTGATGGATCCATTTTGGAGCTGGCTGTGTGTGACATGGGGATAGCTCCCAGCCACTTCTCGTGGGGAACACCGCTACAGCCCATGTCCCACCATGTAGACCAAATACAACTGTCTTAATTTATAAGCTTTTTTCTTTATTTTTCTTTTTTTTTTGTGGTTGGAGAAAAAATCCTGAAATCATGTGTATATGTATGTTCTGTACTTCTGCTTGACTAGGTTTATTGCATGCTCTCTGTAAGATTATTTTACCAGCTTTTTTTTCTTATTAGGTGTTCACACTAACAGGTATTTCTATGCAGTGAAATCTTATCAGTGTTCTGGGCTTTTTAAATCACTGGTCACTATGCCTTAACCCTAGATCTATGTGCTGAATAACCACATTGTTCATTTATAATGTCCTTGGCTTTTCTATAGCCTTGTCCCTATGATGTTACTTGTGGACACAGTGGGCTGGATTGAAGACAGTGAAGTTAAAAGTGGTGAGGTATGCAGCTATGTAACTGTGAGAAGAAATGTATTGATTCCACATACTTCCTTTTCTAACCTGCTGTAAGGTGTTTCATCATGTAGGACTTCATGGAGATCTTATATTTGTTACTTAACATACATTGAAAGGTCTGACATCTCTTTCTTGCTGGCCTTCTAAATGGAAAAAGCTGTTGTTAACATGTCTTGTGTGTCAGAGATCAGGCTGTTCATGATAGCTTATGAAGCTTTGAACATACATAGTAATAGAGAGCAATGGCAAACTGTTATATTAATGTAGCTGAAGCACAAAAAGTGAAACTATTGACCTTGCTAGCTCTGCATCTGGGGCAAATGTTACTATGGTGAATAGAGCAGCTTTCACTAACATTAAACAGACATTGTTTTGAGTTTTGATTTGTGTGGTTTGCTCTGGTATAGATAAACGTGAATGTCTGAGTGGTGCTGAGCAAAACCCTAAAGATAATTGCGATTTTGCACACGTCAGGGATGTTTTTAGTAAAAACTTTAAATTTGGGCAAAGGGGCCAATAATTAAACAGAAGCAAAAGTTATTTCTGTGTGTTTTTAAGTCACTGGAAACGCACATTACCCAAATTCCTTTTCTGAAATAATGCCCTTTTAAATCAACCAAACAAGAAGCTTTTATTATCACCCTTGCCTGGCATGGCATTGGTATTCCCTGAACAGAACCGACAAGTACCCAATAGGTCATTCAGCACAGCTCTTGACCTCCCTCAGACAAAAGATCCTGTGAGTTACAGTGGCTGGTTCCTGGAGTATACAAAAGACACTGAAAAAAAAACATATGGCAAGAGATATTAAGTTTGTGTTGAGAGGTATGTAAGACCCACAGGGGGAAGCAAAGTTCTTAGCTGATTTCCATTCTTTTCGTGCAAATCCAATACCAAAAGCCACCTTGCAGGGCAGTGTATGAGAAGAAATACCTTATCAATGAGCTTTTTCCAAGCTTAGTGATGTTATGTGCCTAAGGCCCATATTCCATAGAAAAAATTCCTGCCCCACAGCTGATTTACACTGTTTTTCCACTGCACATAGGATCACATTTACTTATGCAGCTGCCACGCCAGCAGGAGATCAAGAAGCTGGGGACAGAGGCACCAGTGCACCATACTCAGCTGGCCAGCTGTAGGTTTGCATGGCTTGCATTGCTCAGTACAGCCCAGGAAAGCCACCCTCTGCCCCTTCCATACAAGAAAGCCCATGCACTCCAGCCCAGTGCTGTTTTCCAGGCCTGTGCAGAGTGTCTTGAAGCAGCTTTTTTCCACCCTGCAGGCACACGGCCTCCTCAGGGAGCTGCGGTGTGGGAAGCGCTCTGGGGAAGCCCGTGCTGTGGCCATTAGCGCTGCACCGACAGCAGCCTCTGCAGATAACGAGAAGCCCTTGTGCCTCGCTGCTATTAAACTGCTGCTTTTTCACGAGAGGAATCCTGAATTCTTCCTCAGACCTAAACAAAAAAGTCAGCCTTTTATTCGTTTCATCATTATCTAGGGCTGCCACATTCAAATGATTCTCCAGCAGTCCCTTCATTTCCGAGTGCACACGTCGAGAAGGGATTGGAAGCCTTTTGATTAAGAATAAGAGGTGATGACACTACAACCAGTGCAGGGTTGTCATCATTACCATGTACCTGCACTTCCACAGAGCACTCGCTCTGGGTTGCCTCTGATATAAAGCTGCTGTACTCTGTGCCCTAATTGAATGGAACTATTTTATAAACACGCATTCCCTGAATCCCAGAAAAGATCCTTTTAGAGGAGAAGATATGGGGAGGGTTGTGGGGAGGTGAGGAGCTAGATGGCCTCAGTTCCTGGCAGACCAATTTCTTCTGTGAGAGAGATTTCTTTGTTCCCTGCAAAACTGCTTGTCGTCTACAAGCAGATATCATGGGGTTTTTTCCCCCTGCAAGTTGAATGATCTGACCACCCACTTTTAATCCTGTGATTTTCTGCTTTTGGCCTGGATTACAAGTCACCTATGGCCACCTTTAGTGTGTAGCAGGCTGCAAGTTTACACAAGGCACCTAAGGGAAAACATCCGTTCCTCCCTGGCCCCATTTGTTAACTGTTCATGTCTGGTAATTTAACAGCCTGATTCGGTCAGAGTATTGACCTTTTGGTAGCAACACAGGGAAGAAACCTGCTGTCTACCCACCAGGATGCTCTCATCTGTCTCATGAGATTGTATTCATGTGTATATCCTAAACCCCCACCCTTTGTCGTGGGAGCTACACTGCAGATGACTTCTTAAGCAGCATCCCTCTTCTCAGGCACTCCGTGCACATGTTCTGGAATCTCCACTGGTGATTTATTGTTTTCCAGGTTAACTTTAAAGTGCTGATTTCGACCCATATACCTGTATCAGCTATTTCTCTGTTCCCATGCAACATAACTGCAGCTGTAGTGGATAGAAGAGCTATGCCTGAGCCTTGAAGGCTGCAGGATCTGTGTTGGGCCAGTGCCTTCTTGGAGGCTGGTCCCCCAGTTGCAGTTTGGTAGTTAAACTAATCCTCTGCAATTTGTGTGTTTAAAAGTGAAAGGCTTTTATTGTTAAACAAGTTTTCCTTGGAGACCACATTTTAGTAATACTGCCCTAAAACTGCTATATGAAACTATATTAATAGACAACAAAATTGCAGCCAATTCCTGGCACTATTTCAATAGCTATGTATGAAATTTACTGCATAAGGGATGTTAAGTTAAAAGTGGTCAGAGGAGTTACTTTTATCTTGGCTTACATATAGCATTACATTTACACCTGAACACAGGGTGAATTATCATCCAGAGGAGTTGAGAAGGAATCTCTTTTCTCCAGGAATGGCAATTATATTTGATTAGGTACATGGGAGCTTTTTCCTCTCCTGGCCAAGGAGCTGAGGGCAGTGCTTTGAAGACACCCAGCCTCATGATCAAGGTGTAAAGCATAATGACAAATGTGAAGTTCCTGCAGGGTCAGAGTCGGCTACAATAGTTCAGTGGAGAGGGCATCGGACTGGGACTTAAGAGGCTTGACTTGACTGCCCTGTTCCTCCACTGGGCTGCAGGACAAATCACTTCCTTTCTGTGCCACAGTTTCCTTATCTGTGAAATGGTGGTAATGAGCCTTTCTTCTTCATTTCTCTTTGTAATCACTCCAGGAGCTGCAGGTAAAACATGCTATACAAGCACTTGGTATTACGGTGTTTGATTTGTGGGATTTTTCTGCGCAATACCCTAAAGCAAGGAGTTGTTTCAGATTTGCACACATAAGCTCAAGGACTGTGGTGTTTGTCATCCTGTTGTTAACAGCTCTTCCCTGAAATCATTTGGATGTACAGACAGTACTCTGGTATTGTTTTTGTTAGGATATCTGCAGCCTGAAATCTTAGTGTAACAGGATTTGTTAGTCAAGCATAGCCCTCAAACAAAAGCACACAGAGGATGTGCCTTTTCAGATGCTTTCCTCTGCATAGCAAACACCCCCACCCTTTTGCTTCTGGTCTTTGCTGGTGCCGTATTGAGAGGCCTCCATGCCTCTGGTCATCAACAGTTTGGCAACATCAGGGGGAGGAGGAAAAAAAAAAATCCCTGACATGTGTAGTAACTTAACCCTCATTCCAAATGTGTTTGCTTAAGAATTGCTAAAGGTTCCCTCCTTCCCTTTCCTGTCACTTCTCCTCTCAACCTGTTTCAAGATGGGAGGGAGCTGCTGGAGGGGTGGGGGGTTTTCTGTTGTGGTGCCTGTTGTGATCTGGGCCCTCTTTGTTTGCCAACATGTGCAGAGTCCTTTCCACCATCTTCTCTTACTAATGAAATACATTGGGATGAAGAGTCCTAATTGTGAGGTGATATCCCACTGAGTGTCAGAGCAGGCAGGGTGTGCATGATGCTCTTTAGTTTGGGTCATTGGAAGTGATAGATGCAGAAGGATGGTAGGTTAGTTCCTGCTGAAACCTGAGAAGCTGCCTGTATTGGTGAATGTCACCCAGTGCTCGGCAAATGCATTCAAATGGAATCACTGAAATCTTAGGTTTCAACCCTAAATGACCCCTACAGGCAACAGTAGTTCCTGCCTGTGGAATAAACATTGTCTAAACACACTTTAGCGTAATAACACTTTGTGCAGCAAGCAATCACTCATCACTCTCTGCCTCTTCTTGATGTTGTGACAATTCAAATGCTACCCACAACTCTGTCAGTCTTGCCTAGAGGTGTTTTGCTAACAAATTGCTTAACTTCCCTGACCAGAAGTCATGGTGCAATGTTTGCATGTTGAATGTATTTAAGTTTGCTAATTTTCCCATATCTCCTCCCTGGGCCTGGAGAGCAGGGCACTTATGAGAGATGCAGGATGCCCAGCCTTTCCAGTACTATAATATGCAGATAGTGCTTGGTGCTATCAGTCCAAGGCCATGCATTTCCTCTCCTACACCTCTACAGCTCATCTGCTGTACTCCATTAGCGTTTTCGGGCAGGAATCATACAATATTGATTGTTTATCTCAGTTTGTGTGATATGAAATCTCACTCTAACAAGGACTTTTTTAGTGTACCTTGATTTTGAGGAGGTCCAGTGGGTGTACCTTTTCTTGACAGAACACATTGCTTGCAGAGTGAGGTGTGTAGCCAAGTCTCTAGACCCCTGGCCCATTACATCATCTGCAATGAGAAGTGCTAAATGCTCCATCCCTGGCAGCATTCCAGGCCATGCTGGACAGAGCCTTGGGCAGCATGGTCTAGGGTGAGGTGTCTCTGCCTGTGGCAGGGGGGTTGGAACTAGATAATCTTTAAGTCCTTTCCAATCTTAACTATTCTGATTGTAGCTCCATGATGCTGCTATGCATTTATGCAGAAAGACTGCTCACAGTAACTGATAAAAGGGTCTGCTTTATAAAAGTAAAGCTATCTGTAAACCACTTTCTAACAAAATGTGGACAAAGGACAATGTTATGACTTCAGTGTTATATACAAAAGATACAGAAGAAAACAGATATGCTTCTCTTGCATTTCATCAGGTCTTTCTGCAGTATTTAACTCTGGAATCAAATTTCTTCTCCTGTTTTCAAAATTTATAGAGCCAACCATGAAATTAGGGATGTGTCAACTGGAAATAAGGAAGCATTTGACTTTGACATAAGAATTAATTAAACTGATATTACATTGATCTCTACAGCATATGTTCCACTTGTATGCAGAAATGCTAGTGTGCGCTATGGGACCATTTCATACTGGTGGAATTGGATGCTCTGATCAGCCATATGCTGATAAAATTATTCTTTTGTCAGCATGTCTGCCTGGAATTGCTTCAGGAGCTGGAAACATTCAAAGCAACAATGTTCAATGCTGAGTGCTTAAGATTGCTGATGTGAAAGGGACTTTTGGTCTAATTCCATGCTCCATATACACTTCATACTTCACATACAAGTTGGCAAGCCTATTCCTGTGTAAGCATCTAAAAATGGGCTTTTTAAGCACTTGAGTTTTGAGACCAAACTTTCAAAATTTGTTTACTTAATGGGGTATCATTTGTTTGCAAAGCTCCATCCGACTCTAGTCCATTAAATCTGGTAGTTCTGTTGCATCTTAAGGGGGATTGGGTCAGACCCCAGAAAAGTCAGGGTAGAAGAAAGCTGGCATAATAACCCTGCTGTCTGTGTCAGGTGGAAGGTATAGGTAATTAGGTTTGTTGGATGATCCTTGGAGATCTGTGTTAGGCTTGCACAGGTTATAGATAGATCAGTCACAGGCACCAGATTCCATCAAAATATGATAGGTGTGCATGGCAAATGACAGAGCTGCAGTCATGCATTGCATTCCTCTATGGTTTGCATCCAGAATTTGCAATGAGTCCCTGTTTCACTGTGCACAAAGAATGTGTGATTTGCCAGGTGCTGGGAGAACTGGAAAGAGGCATTGCGGTGGTTTGTAGGGTAATGATAGAGGAATTGTCTGAGTCCTGAAGTTACCTGCATTCCTCCCAGTGTGGTCAGCATTGCACGTGGAGACCTGTAGGGGTTAAACATTAAAAAATTATGACATGGGCCAAATCCATTCATGGACAAAGATACCCTGATGATGACAGTGCCTCCTATGACTTGAGTACTGTACATATCTGTAATCAGCCCCTAAGTATGCACCTGAAACACAGCTGTTGCAAGATTTTTTATATTTTTTTCATTTTATTTTAATTTGTCCATTTAAACATGGTGTGTTGGAAAATGTTAAAATTTTCTTTTCGTAGTTTCTGTATACACTTGAAAGCAATTCTCTTCAAGCCTTGAGAAGGATGTAATTATTTGCTTTTACAATTAAAGCCACAAAAGCAGATAGCTATTGTTGCAAGCTCCTTGAAAACATGCTGTTGCTTTTGATGACTGTGATATTATTAATCAGTTAATCATCATCTGTGGATTAAAATAAAATTGCCCAAGTAAACACAAATTCCTTCTCTTTAAAGAATTCATCTGAACATTTCTGGGTTTGCATGTATGTGGTTGGGCACTGGTTAGGGCTGTGCTGTACCTTCATGCATAACTGCCATGCTTTCGCATGCAATGTGTGCAAGACAATCTGCAGCTCTGAAAGTGTACAAGCCCCTGAAAGGCTGATGCTTTCTAACAGTTCCATCAGATGTCACCACAAGGTATTTGTCTGTCAACAGTGGCCAGCTAAGTGATTAGCTGACACAGCTACTCACTGTATGGGTCACTGGCAAAACAGACAGGTTCAAAAATTTAAGACATTTGGTCCAACTCCTACTGAATGTCTTGCCTGCTTCATTCAGCTATCAGTTCAGTTGTCATGTGCAGGCAAAATAACACATGCTGGCACTTAAACCAAGCTGTCTAAAAATAGGTGATTAGACCATGGTGGGCAGAAATACTGAATTTTGTTTGTCTGGAAGGGGAATTATTTTTGGCTTTCCTAGGGATGTTTACTGCCTCTGCTAGAGTGGGGAAAGCAGCCCCATCTTCCATGCTGAGCACTTGAACCTGTGCTACCTGATAACTATATTAAGTTTCTTCATTCTGCTTCCATTTTGCATCCTATTTCACTGTCATAGGAAAACCCCCATCAGCCCATGAAGCTGGTTTTAACAGATACAAATGTTCTGTCTCCAGTTACATTTCACACTTGCCCCTCCTATTTCCTTCACTCAAGCAGGCTTTGGGCAAGCTATAAGGGATAGATTGTTAGTTAAAAAATAAAAAACATAGTAATGCCCAACCCTGTAGATAGGAAGCATACATGAGTGCTATGATTGCAAGCTATAACAGGCCATAAAAGCTAATGCCTGAAGATGGTAATAAGAAATACTAAAGTTCTATAGTGGAGTTGATAGCTTAAGAAATGGACAGTCTGTTCTTGCTATAGCACAAGGAAAAAGCTGATCTGCTTTTCTTAATTCAAGTTTCATTTGGCACTTATGAGGGCTAAAAGTTGCTTTCCTTTTAACACTTTTTTTTTTTTGAGAATTACCCTGATGGTATGCCACATCAAAGTTTCCTAATGTCTGGTTTCTTGAACCGCCTCCCCTGCACTCAATGTATGTGATTCTCAAAGTGGTAATTCTGGTGATGAAACCTGCTGGTGATCCTGCTGGTCAAAAAACTTGCATAGATGGAGGAAGCTAAAGAGCAGTTTTCATTATATATAAAAGAGTGAAAGTCAGATGATATATTTAGATAGAACAGGATCATATCCTGTGTCTAGTTTCCATGGTGTCAAAATCTTAGCTAAACCCTCATATCATAAAAATAAAGGTAGACAGAAATGTAATACTTTAAATTTTGATTGTGTGTCAGAGGGGCAGTAGGACTTTCTGATCTTGTCAACAGCCAAAACAGAGTAGTAGTATTGTTTTGTACAAGTTGGTGCACAAAAGATGCTACTCAGTTGACCACAAATAGAAATGTTGACATAGAAGCCAAAGAACATTTTGTACTCTGTGTGTAAAGGATTTTACACAACTTACACTGGCGGGTTTTAAGCACCCCAAAAAAGGCCCATGTTCTTACAATATTAAGGGTTTGACTTGAGGCTGGGAAAGCTATTCAGAGCCTGAATGCAAAATGTTCTTCTGTGTCAAATGTCTGAAAAAGACATAGAGCATCCCAATGAGAAGCATGTAAAGTAAAATATATCTGCCACTCCTCCATCCACCCCTTCAGCTCTCATTTAATACCTTTTCTTTTTTTTTTCTTTTTCCACAAATCTTACTGAAAGTAAGTGGTTGTATTTCAATGTAGCTTTTTTTTTTCCTATAAAGAGTAGGAAACCCATGAAATTGCCCTCTTTTTGGGGATTTGTTGTTTTTTTTCTGATTGGTTGGTTGTTGGGTTTGGGTTTTTTTAACCTGAAGAGGAGAAAATTCATGAGGACACATTACTGCTTCAAGACTGCTTAGACTCCTTGAAGTTTTGCAAGTCTACGGATGCCAGCAATTCTGCAATAACAAGCCATGGCTCTGCACTCAGGCTAATTACTGCTGAAGTCAAAGGGAGACGGATTATTTCCTGCCAGCAGGTGCTTGAGCTGCAGCAGAATGAATTCTGCGTGCAGAACCATTTGCATGAGTTTTGCTGTTTTCCATCCTGAATGCTGAAATTGAGGCAGTGCAGAAATTAAGCAGTTTGCCAGAGGCTGAAGAGAAAGGCACAGGCTACCAGGGAAAAGAGGTGGTGCTGGTGACTCCCAAGGTATTATATATTCATCAGTTGGCAGATTGTTCTGTTCTACCAGCATGCACTGCAAGAAAAATTAAGTACCTAAATGAGGTGGTTTTGAAAAGACTTTTTTAGCCTCTCCCTCAGCTGGTTTTTTCATAGATGAAAACATGGGATGCTAGCCAAACCTATGTACTCCTGTAATGGCCAAATGTGATGCAAGCACCTTTACTAATAAGGACAGGATGTGGGCCCTGTATGTTTGTCCTGTGCTCTTCCCTCTGATCTATATTACTTGGTGCTGGATCAGGTGTTACTCTCCACTGTTCGGAAAAGAGAGGCACATTCACATGAGAAGCTCTAAAACTCACTGAATTAATTGTTAATTGGGAAGGGCTAGAGGAGAGAGTCCTGTGTCTAACTCTCTTGCTAAATTCTTGAAGAAAAAATCCAGTTTCATGTATATATAAATTATTACTGCCAAGTTAAACCCTTGTACAAAAAAAAAAGATAAATCGTACAATGGAAATGCTGACAGGTCCTTAACTATAGTAGCAATAGCAGCCTCTGCCCTAATAAAGATGTTGCATGTTATCAATAATCCTTTTTTTGCCTGAATCCCTGTCTTTCTAAAGAGAAAGGGCTTACTGACTGGGCAAATCTATTTATAAATTTTGTCTTGGCACAAGAGGAGCATATTGACAATGCAGGGGAGAACTGGGGAGGCAGCTGTCTGCATGCAAGCAGCAATCTGAGTGTCAAAGCAGGGCACTTAAATTTTCTCTCATTCCTCTAGAAGAGGGAGTAGGGGGAATTAAGGAGGAAAAAAAACCTTCCTTTGAGCAAGGCAGGGTCAGAGGAGTCACAAAAGGTTGAGTAAACTGTCACAGTTGGTTCATTGAAGAGTTTTGAAGGGCTTTCACATACTATTCACCATTGGACAGTCATCTGAACTGGGAACCAGAGCATGCATGGATTTCTACTGTATGGAGGCATGTGTACCACGACATCCCTAGCTGATAAGGATAGCTCTTCCTGAGGTTTGATGATACTTTGCTTTAAATAAAATGATGGAGGGTTAAAGCTGGAAGGAAAAGAGATAAGATCTCAAGGACAACACTAGCTTTTTCCCCTGGATGGCATTTTGAAAGGATGTTTTTCTTTGAATATGCTGTAGTGGATTTCACCTCAGTTCACTTCAAAGCAAGTCTTATAGACAAGATGATGAATTTATTTCATCAACATCATAAAGTGGCAAAAATGCTGAAATGCTGTCATTTATCATCTTCTTACATTACTGATATTCCAGTAGAAACTGGACATTTTCATTTCAAATAATAAGAAATAGAGAAGACTGTGCTCCTTAATGTTCCTATATGCCTGCAGCTGAGCAGTAACAGAGAATTCTCCTGTTTCCCCAGATCCTTGGCCCATTTTCTAGTGTGTTAGAGAATATAGCCACCTGGATATTTTTTTAAGTGACTGTATTCCTGGGAGGAGCAAAGCAATGTGATTTTTTTTTCTCTTTTCTACAGTTACTTTTCACAATTTGTCTGCACATGTACAAACATTGAGCTGCTGTGTGCTACAAGTTACCACGTTAACTCTGCCTTCAGACTTTCATTACAACTCTTCACAAACCTTTCTGTATGTAGTC
The DNA here is from genome assembly GCF_012275295.1 of Melopsittacus undulatus. Taxonomy (NCBI): domain Eukaryota; kingdom Metazoa; phylum Chordata; class Aves; order Psittaciformes; family Psittaculidae; genus Melopsittacus; species Melopsittacus undulatus. Next base: position 45,453,922 of record NC_047532.1, read on the forward strand.
TCCTGGAAACACTGAACAGTCAGTGAGAAAAATGTTTCACTCTTACTGGTGGGGCTGTTGAAACAATGGAGCCTGTGTAGATCAAAAAAATGGTGCCCTGACATGGTGTGTAGTCTGAGTGACACAGCTCCAGTAACGAACGGTAAGATGGCTGTTTGTGTAGAGGTGAGAATGTATACTTTTAGCTTTGCTTCTCTTTTTTTGGCAGCTGTGCTGCTTTGCAAATCCTACAAGTGCTTCACAACAAAGTACTTATGTATTAGTATACCTTGGGCAGGATATTTTCTTTTAAGAGCTCACTGTTGTCCTATCAGTGTTTGATTTCATGCCAGGGATGAATGGTTTTGAAAATCCCCCTATGAATGTATATGACTGTTCTCTATTACATGGATGTAGAATTTTCTACTTCTTATACCAGAAGGCTAAATTGTACTCAAAGCAGAACAGCAAGGATCATATTGCTCTCATAAAAATAGCAACAATTACAACGTGCAACTGTTAAGTAGGTCACTTATGTGAATGGGATACTCTGTAAGTACCATGTTTACCACAAGAGACTCATGAGCCAGTCCTCTATGGTGTACATATAAAAGTCTGCCTGTCTGCTTCAATTCCCACAGATATCTAAACAAGATCTAGGTTTAAACGGAGACAGATCAAGGCATGTGCATCATGTATTAACTATGGATGTGTCTTTTTCTACAAGGACTTACTGAAGTAACTGGGGCTGTCACAAAAGTCCAAAATTAATTGTATAATTTAACTTTCAGTCTTCACAAGACATCTGAATGATCCAGACATACTCATCCAGAAAATGCAGGGGAGGGGAGGAATGTATGTGGCAGCATTAGCCTGGGACATCGCTGAACTGTTCAAATCTTTCAGATGACCTGACTCTGACCCTCTTAGCAACTTTTAAGAGACTCAACTGTTTTTTATGTTTCTGTCTTCATTCTCCTCTGGGTTTGGCAGGTCTGCTCAAAGTTACAAGGAAGATAATAAAGATAAAATTCCTAACTAAAGCAAGGAAATACTAAAAGTTGTGCTGGAGAGGCAGTAATTCGGGTAACTGTCTGCTGACTGCTTTTGCTAATGGACCACATTGCAACCAAAAGCCCCACAGTGGGGAAGGAGTCACAAATCTGGGCCTGGGAGCTGCTAAACTTCTCTTCCAGTGCTGTGCATTTTGGCAGCACTGGAGAATCTCCTGCCATGTGCAGTGAAATTCCATCTAGGGAAGAGTATGACCCAACATGTTTAAGTTAAGCTTTGAAAATGACATATGTGAGGTAAACTTTGACTACTAGGACACAGGAAAGTGCTTGCTGGAGGAGTCATCCAGCTGAAATCGCAGCTCTGAGTTTGCTTCCCTCTGAGTTTTGAAGACTGTGACTATCATTAGGAAGTGCCTTTGGATTCCACCAACACCTCTTCTCCAAGAAGACAGAAGTCAGGCTTGGGTTGCTAGTCAGAGATCAACTGTGAAAGTGAAGACTCCAACTGTATTTCATTGGAAAACCATAAAGGAGACAGTGTCATCATTAATTGAAAATCATTTACAGTGCTGATAACATGGCACAGAGAAATGTTTGGCACTGAGAAAGGATTGTTCTTCAGGGACAAGTTCTTCTACAGTTCTCATTAAAGAAATTGCCTTGTTTTGGAGAACTGCTATTCAACAGTAAAGTACAACATTTTCAAGTGATCGGGGAAAAGAAAACCCAAACAAACACCAGAAAAAAAAACCCAGTCCTCTTTGTACTTTGTATAACTGCATGTGTTCACAGTCTGGTTAATCAATCTAAGGTGGAAATGTTCAACAATTAACAGAGCTGAACATGACCAAACTGCCTGGCTATACACTCTGCAACTATTAAATTTTTCAGAGGCAGGAGATGCATGTGGATTTATCCCCCTGAATATCCAGGGTTATCTTATTTCAACCAACATAAAAAGGAAAAAAAATTGTGTGCTTTATTAGATGCTCTGTATATACCTTCCTGACTATATCCTTATCATCATTTAGTTGTAGCTCTCCCTACTAGCAGTACAGGTTTTATATAGGTCTACCTTTTGCCCTTGCTCTTTGCATAGTGCTGAAAAATATGCTTAAACCAACTCTTCTGGTTAAGGTGTAAAATAATTGTGATTTTATTCCTCTTGCCTGGACTAAGATACTTCACTTCAAGAAGCACCCTTTAAATCTGTGTGTGGGAATCCTGGGTGCCATCACCACAAATACTGTGTGCATAATGTGTTACAGAGCAGGAATGGGTGACCAAGACCTTCATTAGATGGCAGATTGCCACATTAAAATGAATATTAGCAATTTCAGCCTCAAAAACACTTCTTCTGAGAACAGTTAAAAGGCACTGAGAGCAATAAAATATTAATCATTGGCAGTTTTAAGAAGGTAAAAGCATTTCCCAGGGGGCATCTTGTGGTGCTACAACCTTGCCTTATGTATGGTTTCCTACCTCTCACTTCCTTCCTCATTAGGTTGGCATTGGGATAAAAGAGCAGAATGGGTCAGGAGGTCCCGTTCCAAGTAATTAGAGAGTTGCTTCTTTTATCTAAGTGTACCTTGTTAAAGTATATCAGTGTCAGACAGGTTAATTGGAACTTTAATACATAATTGATGCTAATTTATGGCCCTTTTTGTTCCAGGATGCTCATGCGGACCCCAAAGTCAGGATACAGTTTTCTTGTTATTAATCATATACTGAAAACCAATATCCTGTAGGGAGAAGACCCACAACTTATTACAGTTGCATAGCTTTTCTGCCCCTAAACCCCTTGGTTCACTAGTGTTTCATGTTTTTTTAAAAAGCTCCTGCTTAGCCTTAGCATAAAATAAATGTAAATGTTTATTTTTGCTTTCACCAGTCAGCCTGCCTGACTCAATGGAAATGTGCTACTGTGAGGTGGGTAGGACTCCAGCTCTGTAGCTGACATTATTGTTCCCACAGAATGCTCTTCCTCCTCAAATTGACAAAAATATCCATGAAGAGAGAAGTAAATGCTATCACTGCCTTTTAATGAATGTAAAGGGTCGTCTCAGGACTGTGAATTACTTTTCCAGGATGAAAAGCACTCCTGAGAAGAAAACACCTAGGAAAGGCAAATGAGAGCTGACTATCTGTGTACCCTTGGGGCATATTGTTTTCACTCTCCAAGGTTTGGACTGCTGGATGCAGATGGGGTGGGGCTGGGGGGGGTAGCAGCTTTCCCTGAATGGCAGTATTTATTGTAGTTGGAGAATTGAGCTTCTCATGGTGATGTTTCATCTGGAGCACCTGGAAGCCTGAAACTTTTTTCTTCGACCCACCGTGACCAAGAAGTGTGGGTCAATCTGCAGTTACCATGAAGATTGGGAGCTGCTTAAGAAAATCACAGATCTAGGATGGCTGATTCATTTCCCTTGCGGTCTCTACATCTCGAATACGGTGTCTGTGGGCTTTCAGTGCTTTGTGCAGGCAAAATCTGAGGAATACTTTTACTTCTTGTCAGTTTAGCTGAGAGTTTAGTCCGACTGCCTCTTGAAAGGGTTCTTCTAGCACTTAAATATAGTGGGTGTTGCACAGATAATACAGTGTTATGAGATGTCCCTGCTTAGACATATCTAAAAATAACGTCATTTCTGGGGTTGCTGATGGTCCTACAAGAACATTGGAAGCTCTCTTATTCCTGTACATTACCATATATTTGAACTGCTTCCAGTATACTGGTTCCTCCTTTAATTTGCCCCTGGGTTCATTTTGTTCTCTGGAAACCAGATGTGGCATAACATTATAACATACCTGTAGTAGGTTATGCTGGAACATGACACAACATGTGTCAAGTTTCTTTTGAACCTTTTTGAGATCAGATATCAGTCAAAAGGAGGTCATTTTAATTATCAATGATTAATTAATTAGATGATTGTTGGACAGACGAATACAAAGATTATATAGCACTCTTGATCAGTGTCTGTAACAGAAAAAAAAAAAAGAAAAATTTTAAGTTGAATGAATGGAAAGATTGGTGCTCAAAATTTCAGCTACTCATGTGACACTTGTGTAGCATTTCAAAGGGCTGAAAGTGATGAGGTTTAGTAGCAGCTCTCAGTACAATCTCCTGAACAGCAGCAAATAATTAGGTAACACTCTGCATTTTAGAAAATACTTCTTGATTGAAATATATTCCTGCCCCATTTTGGTTTTAAGATGTCCAAACTGAAGCATTTTTATTCATACTTCTATTTATGGATTGAGTGCTGTGCAAGGCTGGTATGTGCTATCAGTACTTGCCCAGATATTCTGCTGTTTGCAGGATTCTCCTGCTGAAGCTGCTAGCCGGTTTGGCTAGGAACCTGTAGGACAGAGTGATCCTGATCAAATCAAAGGCAGCACTGATCACAGAAGGCAAGGCACAGACATTGGAATGGGGATGTTTTGGCAACAGAAAAATTGTTTTGGTCAGATCTGCTGTTTTCGACAGTGCATTCTGTGTTCTGCACCTCTGTATATGACAGGGCCCTGAAAGCCACCAATGGTCCTTGCTGGTCCTGAGCAGGCCAGTGACCCCATTTCAGCTCACCTGTGTGTACATGACTCAAGTGCTCATGCACCAAATGTTGTACACCACTAAAGTGGCCAAATTTTCATATAAGATTGGTGCCTTTGTTAGGACAGCCTTTTGGAGACTAGTTTACTCAGGGAGGAGCTAAGGTGACGTTAACACTTTGCTTTCTTCAATATTTTAGCATATGAAACATTCATATTAGACGAAGGTCCACTACTGCCACAGGTGCAGTGCAGTTCATGATGAGAGGCAGAGTGAGAAAAGCCTGGAGGTCAATCTGTGAATCTCATCAGGTACAGAGAAATACAGAAGTACCAGTGAGCTGTAGCTGCTGCAAAGTGACAAGGAGTTTGGGCCTTTCAGTACAACTGTATTTGTCAGTGCCCACTTAACAGAAATTGTGTTGGCAACTGTGGGAAAGAGGAAAGAGGGTTTGGCAAGCTGATCAGGCTTTTTGTTGCCTGCATGACTCCATGGGCCAGAGCTTAACACATGAGTCTCCATGTGACTATAGCCACTTGAACTAGCTTCCTTGCATTTGATGCCTTTTTGGGTGTCAAGTTCTACAAGATAAATCTCTTCACAAAATTTTGGGAGCTCTAGGTAAGATAGCATCTCAAACAGTTCTGGTAACTGACATGATGTTACACTGATATGATGTTGCATGTATTTTGCTATATAGCTTTTCAAATGTGGCACAGATTGGGTGGTCTTGGCAAACTAAAGATGCAGCTCAATAATCATGGGTTCACTGAGGTTTTTTATATTATATAAGGCATAATGTGTATCTAGAAGCATATTTTCTGAGGGTGAGACTGAGACAAACACCATAAAAACTGAAGCAATCTTGACGCTATAAGAATTTCATTAAAATCTCCCTTGGCTTTTTCTCTCCGTATTCTTTCCTGTCCAAGGATTTCACAAGAGGGCTGAGTGGAATCGATTAACCTCACAGAAACTCCAGCAAGACTTAATATTCTCAAAGGAAGGTCACCGGGTTTCAGTCTGTGCCAGCACTCACTGTCCTGAGGTATTGAAGGCTGGGGAGCTGGAACTGAACCTTGGTCTCCAGCAAAGGAACTAGGGAAATCTGCCAAGAGATTTGAATAGAAATTGATGTGGCAGTAATTTTTTCTTTTTTTGGAAGTTGCTTCTGTTTTCAGGACTGTGCTCACCTCAGAAAGGAGGCTGGGGAATAATGCTTCACACAGCTGATTGCTAAGGCTCTGGTGGCACAAAATAAACAGAATGGGGAAGGCAGCAAGTGCATTAGGGCAGGGGAAATAAAGAAGCATTTCTAACCTCTCACAGCAATAGGCAGCAGGGCACATAATGAGCTCTGCACTAGTGTGAACTGAAGGAGTTTTTTCTTTCCCCACTTCCCTCCTGATACCGCATCAACCCATGCCCCATGGGGAGCAGTCAGCCAGGGTTAGCAGCAGATAACCCTATCTTATTAAGTGCAGGGTCTGTGATTTTGGGGGTTTTATTGGATTTGATCTGAGGATTTTATTCTTCATAATGGGTGGCTGAGAAACCTGCAGGCCATCAACTTGGATGGAGTTGACTGGGGTTTTATCAAAGTTGGGAAAGAAACTGTCCCTTATCTTCATTGTAGCTGCAGCATAGGTTCTCAGGTGAGGAGCCAGTGCTAGAGTAAATAGCCCTTAAGAAAAACAAAGTCCCTGTTTCCCTGTAAATATCTGCAGGAACTAAAAGCAAGTGAATCATGAGCTGTTTGGCATACTCGCAAATCTGTGTCTATACAGTCACAGGCTTGGCATAACAGACAGGTTGGTGAGGGGAATTTCCTTCCTCTCAGACATTTCTCAGCTCTTGTTGAGACTGCCTCCTTGTTCCTATTGCTTTCTGCACTGTACATACTTCTTTGCATTAAATGAATAAGGATAATGAAAATATTATTGACTCATGAGCCACTTTCAGACAAAGAATGTGCAGAAAGTACCTCAAGGTAACCTGTTTCTGACCAACACCTCATGTCCATGGGTTTTTATTTTTATTTTAGAAGAGAATGTAGAAAATGGGATTTTCCTTATTAATAAACAGTTTACTCCAGCAGTGACAGAAAAAATGGCTAATCAGAGCTCCCTCAGAAAAGCCAGCAAAATTTGAGAAGGGCACCACTGCTGGTATCAAGAAAGCAGCTTCTTCTGTAGTTTCATCACCCACTAGAAACACTTCCACAAAATGTGGAATACTCTCCTGCCTGGTCCCCAGCCCTGGATGCAGCCTTTCTCAACTGCTGCTCTGCCTATGGAGATCCTTAAATGTTTTGATTTTTATTTTTTTTTCCCCTCAGGGATACTTAAATTATGAGGCTGTGCTTGCCACATACAGCAGAAGCTGCTTGAATTTTAAATTACACTGCTGTTACAAACCAACTAGGGCTTTTTGAGGGGGCTTGGGGGGCTTTTTTTGTTTGGGTTGGTTTTTGGTTGTTTTAGTTTTAGGTTTTTTTGGCATTTTTTCCTGGTCACAATCCAGTGGATGTTTCTGTTTTAACTGTCCTGCTTATCTTTTGCAATATATTAGTTCTGATGGGCCCTGATTGCACTGACAATGCTATGGGCATCTGAAACTGGTTTTTGCTTTAGTGTGAAACTGTGATTTGTGACTTGGCTTTGTAACTAAAATATTCAGGTGTAATACATCACCCCTTCAAAGATGTTCACATTAAATCAGTAAGTATGTACTTTATTGCAGATTTTCATGTTTCTCTTTTAGGTATTGTTGCATGTGCTGCATAACAGTGGTTTTAAAATCTTACTCATCAAAAAGAGATGAATGTGATTGGGGCTTATTGAGTCTATATTGGCAAGCTTAGGCTATAAGTACCTATGACTGTTCAGTTCCAAAATAAAATGTATCTTGAAGACATTCCCAGGAAATACCTAGTGATACGCTATAGAAGCCTCATGCTCTCTCAAGGTGCTAAGTTCCCAAAAGAGTTTGTAGCCCCTGTATTCCAAACCTAAAGTTAAGGAGTAGAATTATATTTCACAAATGTCCCTGTAAATGCACTATTAAGTCTATGTACCCAGTCACTGCAAGAGGATGGAAAACGGTTTTGGTGACATTTGCTTAAACGGGAGCCAGTGCCGAGCTCTGAGCCTGGAGCTCCCTTTAGCGGACCGACGCGTGTAGTGCACCGCATATTGTTCTTGGCTCCTGGTGACTTCACATGGCAGCAGCTTAGAGAATATGAAACGCGGTTATCCAACCCATTTCCCTGTCAGTGTAGAACTGTTAACATAAATCTCGTTTTTCAGCAGTGTTGACATGAATCTTGTGTTGGTTAAAGATAGGGATAGATGCTAGCTCTCCCAACTTCCACCCAATAACCAAAACATCAACCTTCCCTTCATTTGCAATAGTCTCTTGAGCAAAAAGCTAAACTCCTTTGTTGATTGCAAGTCTGTACTTGAACCCCACAGCTGAGCTGGTTCACCTGACTGGAAAGCAAGTTCTTCTTTAAAGCTAAGCTAATAGAGCTGGGACTGCAGAGACTTGAAAGAGCTCTTTCCTTCCTTGGTCAAGTGGGCTACAAAATCAAATGTGCTCTGTTACTGTGTGCCTCCAGCCCAGGATAATGGGACATCTCAAGACCCAAGTATTTATCTGTGGAGAGTAAAAAAGGCCACCCAAGGAGGTCATGGGTGGAAGGGAAGAAATTGTCTCCACTCTCACTGGGTGTGAATTGCTCAGTCACTACAAGGACACACTGTAGGCCTCTTACATCTCAAGTGCCAAGTGTGTGACTTGCTTGTTTCACCTTCCCTCTCCCTACTTACTGCAGCGGCTGAATCCTGAGATTTGCAGCACTGTATCATGTGGTCTCTCTCCAACTTCTTGACCTCATGGGCAGACTGTACTGAGTTCTCTGGAAAAGTAGGACAGGATGTAGGACAGTAATGTCAATGATGAGTCCTTGGAAACATATGGGCTATCGCTGGCACATGACTTGTGCTGTCCTGAGCCTATGCTTTGGAAGCAGATGTTATTCAAGCCTCTCCTGCACACCACGGCTGTTTGTGGTGAAGTACAGTGGTGCAAATAGCAAGTTTGTATGCCAGCCTAAACCCAGGACAATTCCCAGCAACTTGTGTATTCTGTCATCAAGTCCTTGATTTAATGATGTCTTTTTTTTTTAGGCAGCTGAATATTGTGAGGAAATTGTGACAAGCCTGATCCTTTGTAACTTACCCTGCCTACTGAGGGCACTTAGAAGTTCCGAAGTAGTCACCTGCTGCTGCAAAGCTTTAACATACAACCATGATGCAATTCGGAAAATAAAAGTGATTGCTAAGAGCTATGCAAATGACCAGAGCAACTGTGAATGGAAATATTGACAATGAAAACCTGATTGAGCTACGCTGCAGCAGGTAAAAAGCTTGACTTTCAAAATCTTGTATTAACTTTTTCAGGTTATGATAAAAAATGTCCTTCTAAGATTCTTCTCCACCCCCCCCCCCCCAAAAAAAAAAAACAAAAAACAAACCTTCAAACAAATGTTAGATTTGCATCCATTACTTATGGGAACTTTGAAGTTCAGATTCCCCATTAACCAGTAAAAAACATGCTGCAGTGCATGGCATCATAGATTTTTAAGGAAGTAACCTATACCACTGATAATAAATATTCCAAGGCCACTGATAAGTCATTTCCCTGAAAGTATGTCTTTGTAAGGAGATTGTAAGCCTAGTCTCCATATCTATTCAGTACACATGAACAGAAAACAGTGGTCTGAGTCACTGGCAGCCTATATTGAGTTTGGACTAGTGGCCTGTGTGCAAAATGCTTGATTTCAGCATCAACTGCTTTGGCTCTCTGGCCTCCAAAAGGTTTTCTTTGCTATTCTTCACTGTGGTGTGGTGGAAAAATCCTGATAACACATAGGTGTATTCCAGTAAACATGTGAATTTGAACACCCCATATTATAGAATTTGTTCCATTTTAGAAGCAGATAAAGAATTGATAGCTTCATTGGGAGCAGAAGCCAGCGTCTGTCTTTGGAGGAGAATCTAGATTTCCTGAGTTCCAGTAGTGATCAGGTCTTGTGTCAGAGCTTTTGGTTTCCAGTTACTCTTTGGGGATGACTGTGTGTGGTTAAAATGTGCAGAAAATCTGTAGCAAGTGTAATTGGTGACTTTGTAGGATGGGTGAGCTGGAAGGACAGAGCAGAGGATAAGATCTTGACAACATTGCAACTTTCCATAAACTTGTTTTGTTTAATTCCATGGTTTTGAACATATGGTCTACTGAGTCCTCATGAGCATTTAAATTACATTTCCTAGTGACACTGAAGGATATGTTATTAATGCAGGATGGTGGCAGGTGTGTTCACAAATCCGTTTATGAGATAATGGGATTAACACACATACTTCCTGAGTGGTGCTTTAAAAAACTTACTTTTAAATCTACATATTCAGCGACTCCAGCAGCCACGTTACAGTACAACAAATGAAAGTGCTGGACAAGCATTTTAAAGGCCTTCTCTCACAGTTCTGATAACATGGCAGTGGCCCAAAAGGGGGTACAAGCACCCATGTTACCAAGTTGGTTGAAGGATATGAGCCCCTAAGCTACTGATAAAGTGAAACAAAAGCAGAGGAGATTGCAGCTGCATTTGAAGAAGAAAAATGAAGCACCTAAACACTTAAGGATACTGTCCTGGCTGTACCAGCATCTACTTTGCTTTTGAATCCAGCAGGAGACAGAATGGGCCCAGGCAGAGAAGGCAAAATAACAAGAGAATCAGAACTCCACAGTTAACTTCTGCCATGTTCTATATAGTTCTGCCCATGCCAGAGCCGATGTGCTTGCATAAACTGGTTTGTTGTGGCTTTTTGTGATTTCATTTCCTATCACACCTAAATTCTGTACTTTTCTCCTACTTTCTCCTGTATTCTTTCTGAAGGTAACTGCTTTTTTAATATGTACATCTTGTTTTGATGTGTTCCTTTTCTGAAGTCTTATGTCTCAAAGTAATTCTTTGAGTTTAGAATACAATCAACCACTGCATTTTTATTATTACAAGCATTTTACTTTTAATATAAAATGAAAGTACAGGAAAATGCATCACAGACAGTTTCTCTATGCAAATTAGCAGAACAATATTCTGTTTTTTACAGGGACATGTACCTTACTTAGCATGAACTTCTGCTTTGTATGTAGCCAACCACAAAGATTATTGAAAAGTTATTTCCATAGACAAATACAATTTAGTTTAAACTTTATCATTTTTTTCTCTCTTAAAAAAAAAGTCCTTGAAGAGTAAAAAGTGTGGGTTGGTTTAGGGGTTGGTGTTTTTGGGATTGGGTTTTTTTTGGGGGGGAGGGGTGTTTTTCTCAGGAAAAGAACGACAAGTTTATCTTTGCTGGTAGAGACATGGACAAAACTCACTCTGTCACTGCTGAACCTGTAAGTGTTGTAAACAGAGCCTGTGGCATTGTAGAACCAGCCTTTCTAGTTCTCTCTCTGATTGTTTCATTCTTGTAAAGCAGACACAAAGGAGCATTTTCAATAATCAACATCCCACTATTTGCAGAATAAGCTGGTTTCTAAGACATGCTGGTCTCTGTAACTGTAACAACCTGACTTTAGCAGGAAAGCCTTGCTAAAATTCCCCTTCCCCACATAACCTGCTCCACCTTCTTACTCCCCTGCTGCAGTTCCTACCCCAGCCCCAGTGGTGCTGGTGGGGTCAGGATGGGTGGAGGAGATATGTCTTACCTTGAGTTTCCTGCTGAAGCTAACACATCCAGCATACTCTTTAATACTCTCACAGTGCATGTGTTAATGTCCACCTACTGAAGAACATGCACAAATTTAAAGATTAGCAATAACATAGCAAAGTATATTATGAGATAGGATAGGAAGTTTTATGGAGGGAAGGGATTAGTAGATATTGCAAAAAGCTGCTGCATTAAAAGAAGTGCTGAGATTTTAATAACCTAAGGTATTAAGTTTTTATCTTCATTTCTCTAAAGCTCTGCATCACAGGGTTTTTTTGAGCCATAGGGGGAATTTACACACGCACATCATCTGTTAATGAAATCTGGAAGCCAAGGAAAAACTTGCAGCATCTTGAGACAAGGCAGGTCAAAACTTTGTGGTGGTTCTCATCGTACAAGTCCAGGGTGCTGGCTCGGCCATGGCTTTATTAGGGGTCAGTGTTCTGTCTTGACTCCTAAACTTCAAATGGCAAGGTAGACTGGATCTCAGAGTCCAGCACATGCATTCTCCCTTTGGACCAAGCACAACATCAAAGAGTAGACACTGCTTATTCTTGCTGCTGTGAGGGCAAAATAGAAAAGAATCAGCCTGTCATCAGTATGGGATCCAGAAGAAAACATCTTTATTGCAAGCACTCACCTTAGCTGCGGCACTTGCAGTGTGTGACTGTGTTTCCCTGCCATAACTCTTTGGGGATCTCTACCTTTAAAAAAAATTCTGATGTTGGCACTAAAAAGGTGTAGCCACTAGAGTACACCGACCTGCTGTTGTCCATGTTAGTGATAAGACTTCCCTTGCTGACTCATCCTCAGGAAAAGCCTGTACACAAAGTGAGAGAAACATGTTAAAAGACTACAGTTTCATGACCCAGTGCTGAAGAAAACTGCTCTGACTTCAGGAGTAAAATATATGTAGGATCTGTGACACTAAAATACAGTATCCTGCAGATTAATTTGTTAATCATTGGTTTATCTCCTGGTACACATGCATTCTGTGTCCAAAGAAACCAATAAGAAAAATATCTGGGGAAAAAAAATCTTGTTTGATTGAATTTTTTAATTGAAGGTAGACTTTCTAAACTAAGACAGGTAATTGAGATTCTTAGGTGAGTATCTGGGCCCAGTGACATAAACAGTGCAGCAGTAAGCAGAGGTGGCAATAGATGAATAAACAGGGACATGGATATTGGCTATGACTCTGCTGGATTGACTCTCCACATCTCCCTAGTACAGCAAGGTGCTCCCAGTGACATCCAGCAGCAGCCTCAGAGATCTCCATCTAAGACCTCTGTTGTGCCAGCCGAGCAATGCGCTAGCTGCCATCATGACTGTCTACTTGAAAAACCCAGTGCTTGCTTATAGACCTTTGTACCACTCTCAGAGGAGAAGGAGTGTTCAATTCATGTTGTCCTTGCTGGAAGAGCCCTGGCTATAAAGTGACACATTCAAAGAGTCAGTGGGACCCCAGTGCTGTTGGACCCTGTGTGTGCTGGGAGAACAAAGCTTGCAGAGACTGCATCACTGCACATGATGAAAGGGTGGTTTACCACCCTGTTATGATATTGTAGCATGGAGCCAAATGAATAAAAGCTTTTCCTTAAACCCCCTTGGTTCTGCCTGCATGGTCAGTCTGTGCCAGCCAGTACATGGCCTCTGATGAGGGAGGAGTGTAAACAGCGTGAAAGCATATGAGAAGCTCAAGATGGATATGGCAGAAGCAATGGAAAGTGAAATACATGCACAGGGAGTTTAAATCCAAACAGGATTTTTCCTTTTTTTATTTATTAGTTCCAACTTGTTTACTCAGTTATGATTGTACCCTGGCTCCCTCCCAGAGCCAAATGAGAACATTTCTCACAGGGAATCAAGCCCATCCCCGGGTGTGTATCTTTTCCTTAGTGCATATCACTCCCAACAATCCTTGGGTCTGTCTAAATCTGACTTTACTCAGATTTATTTTCTTTTTTTCCCACTAGATGGTGCTTGAGCACCTCCTCACCGCACGGCCCTGCAGGTGACGCAATTCTGCCCTGGTGATCTGCTCTCTGCCCGGGTGTGCTCAACTCGGGATTGGAAGCAGGAGCATACAGCAGTGCAGGTTTGGCTCTTGGCCTGCACTTTTGGCATCGTGCTTGCCAGGCCATATCATTAATAATACATTTCTTTTTCCTCTGCTGAAAACAACAGCGACAACAAATTATTGCTTAGTGGAAAGCTAGAGATCCTGTGAGCTACTTCCTTGGGAAAGGATTCCTGAAGTCACACACCTGTTTGCAGAGCGTCATCATGTCATATATATAATGGGGCAATTTGCACGTCTTCTAGTGTTTTGATTTTGGAAGTCTGCAGTGTAGCTGTGTTCAAACATGAGCTTTCAGCTGTAGGGTTTGGGAAAGTGACTTCCAAAATATGGCTGAACTCTGTTCTGGTACAATGCCATCTGATGGTGGATGGTCTGAATCCACAGACCTTTAGACACAGTAGTGTTGGGAGAAGGAGCAACACCTGCTTGTCAGTCTGTGGTGCATGTTAGCTCTGAAGCTCAGTTACAGTATGGTGCATGTCAGTAGTAAAATTCACTGCAAACTGCTCTAGATGGATATGAAACCTGCTCTGTGAGAGGCTCTGTGAAGATCAGTCACTGATATTTCACTGGACCTGGAAAAGAGAAGTTCAACAGCATTTAGTGGGGAGAAAAATTAAATAAAATAAATAAATTCTGATTTTACTGTCCAAAAAGAAAAATAAATTTTAAAACATCCCTTTTCCCCTATCTTCTGAAAATTAGCAATAAGTGGACTGCGTATTTTTTCTGAATTATTAATACTGCGTTTGTGTCCTTCTTAACCTGGGCATATGCTAATTTCAACTGCTTTTATGCTGTGCATTTGGACTTCCATGAGTGAAAGTTTAAAGTGAAGCTGCTGATTTTCTCAGGCCTGGGCCTCTTGATATTGCTGAGGAAATAATAAATCTATTTTTTAAACAAGCTTACACAGGAGGAAAAAATGTGACTGCTTCCTTCTTATATAGGTAAAAGCTGAGAATTTATTATTTAGCTGAAGTAGTTCCCTCCTTAACATTGTTTCCAGAATGCAGTTAGGGAAAACTGTGATATTAATCTATTAAATCTGTGATATAATGGTAAGAGAAAGTGATCCTTCTCTAATTTTCAACAATTCAGACTATAGAATTGAACACCCACAGCAGGACTGAGCCCACCTGGATGGTTCCTGTAAATCTGTACAGAATCCAGCTCAGCCTGAATAGACCAAAATGTCTTGTAAATCACAGTAATACTAATGGGGAGCAGGGTGCACTAAGAAAACATGACTCCTTAGGGAAACATCAGATAGTAAATATTATTTTCGGACAATTTTGCTCTAAATCAAAGCTTTAGATGCCAATCTATCAGCTTATAAATTCAAAATGCTCCTCAAGCAGAATTTTACTCATCATCATTAAACTCTGTAGAAGAGGTATTTTCCCTTCTCCTAAACAGGAGATTTGGAAAGTTGCTGTTGACAAAGCAGTTATTCTGCTGCAAGTGAAGACTTCTGCCGAAACTGCATCAGACATATTTGCAAGGCCAAGCATGTCTGCAAGCTTGACAAGCTGCTCACCTCTGAGCTTTCAGTAGTCACCAGCACAGCTCTGACTCCACTTGCAAAGTGCTTAATTGTGACTGAGCCCGAAATGATCAGCCTATGGTGCACTGTCCTCCCCAGCTCCTGTTACCTTAGCTCCCACAATGTACTGATTACAGGGATAAATAATGTATGCTAGGAACTACCCAAAGTGATGGGTGAGCTTTTTAGATTCTGCCTCTGTCACAGGCTTCAGTCACAAAAGGCATTGCCTTTTTTAATCTCTTGTTCTTTGGTTATTTTGAAAGCGCATTTGGTTTCCAAAGCTAATGGCAATATTGTTTGCTTGCCAGTCAGCTGATTGGCCATTGTTCTTTTAAATCAGAGGGATTTAAATTAATGCTCTTTAACTGTTCTGGAAAAGAATCTAACTTTAGAACTGGACTCAAAAGATAATGGCAGTGGGAAACATAACTCAGTGTTGCAGTAACGGCTGCTTTTAAAATGGTCTGTGGATGGTGGATGCAATGGAAAAGAAGGATTGACTGGCAGCTGGTAATGTACTGATGTTTTGATTATGCTGGTTTGCCAAGGGCACCTGAAGAGTCAGGTATTGCACTAGAAAAGCAAGAGAAAAGTCATCCTGCAAATGCTCAGAAACAAACCTATCACCCTTTCGAGTCACATCTCCCTCCCCACTCACCTCCCCCTCCCTCCTCTCCCCAGTGTTGCTTGCATTTCCAAGACTCATTTCCGAGGGAGAAAGTACTTGGATGATATTTCTCAACTTTGGTGTTTCCAAAGGCACTTGTCCTGGTTTGAGCAGTAGCAGTCATTTTTCTCCTTCTTGGTAGCTGGTGCAGTGCTGTGTTTTGACTTTCAGGCTGAGAACTGTTGCTGATAGCAAGTATGTTTTGAGTTACTGCTCAAATGTTTGGTTTGTCCAAGGCCTTTTTCTGAGCTCATGCTCTGCAGGGGAAGGAAGGAGGCTGGGAGGAAGGAGATACAGGACACCTGACCCAGGCTAGCCAAAGAGGTATTCCATACCATAACACGTCATACCCAGGAGGTAACCAAGAGAGACCCGAAAGGCTGGAGTGCTGGGGGGATGGAGGAGGTATCAGTTGGTGCTCGGTCGGGCAGGGTGGGGTGAGTTATGGGTCGGTGGCTGGTGAGGTTTTGTATTCTCTTCACTTGTTATTGGCTTTATCATTATTATTTGTAGTAGTAGTGGCAGTAGTGATTTGTGTTATACCTTAGCTATTAAACTGTGCTTATCTCAACCCGTGGGGGCTACATTCTTTGGATTCTCCTTTCTAACTCTCTGGGAGTTGGGGGAGCAAGGGGGGGAGTGAGTGAACGAGCTGAGCAGACTTGGTTTAAACCACGACAGGCACCTCAGTGGGTGAGATCAACAAGACAGGCTGGATGTATGAGTTAAGCATCTTTAAGTCCTGCCTGAAAGTTGGGGACACAAGGCACATTTAGGACTGAAAAAGTCCAAGATTTGTTCAAAGGGAGGTAAGAAATCTATCACATACCCAGAACACATTCTCCCCACAGAGTGCAGGAGCTGTCAGTCATCTCTGATCGGACTGTTTAGAGCATTCTCAAACTCACATTTGTATGCATGGAGAGGGACAG
Organism: Melopsittacus undulatus; assembly: GCF_012275295.1. Taxonomy (NCBI): domain Eukaryota; kingdom Metazoa; phylum Chordata; class Aves; order Psittaciformes; family Psittaculidae; genus Melopsittacus; species Melopsittacus undulatus. The sequence continues at coordinate 45,470,471 of NC_047532.1, forward strand.
AGAAGGGTGTTCCTGTTTTCAAATAAGGTTGGATAGAGTAGTGTGTCTAGTGCTTCCAAACTCTTTTTATTTTCCATCTTTCCATATGCCTGCCTTTCCACCTGCAGTAATGGTAATACCCACAGGGATTTGCACTTCAGCTGGAACAGTCCTCCAAGCATGGGGAAGAGGCACACAGTTTCAGAAAATACTACAAATACAACTGCCAGGCTCAGGGGAGCACAGGCTGGAGATGCTGATTTGGAGTTAGAAGGTGGGGAGCAATTCAGCTCAGCGACAGGCCAACAGCAGTGCTAAGGATGAATGTGGAAGTTGGGAACAGTCTGTGTAAAACCTTTAGCCAAAGTCACACAGGAGGTTTTGGGGTGTTGGGCTATGTTTTTTCAAAGACTGATATTTCCTCTGGAGGAGAGCACTTCATCTTGTAATCCTTATGATAGTTTGTCACCCACCTTCACACCCTGCCCTCCCAAGCTCAGCAGTGACCTTCTGAACCTTCTGATGCTCCTGTTTTCAAAGGTATTTCTTTATTATTTTCCCTAAAGATGAATGTCTCTTGTCACTTCACTTCAGGCTATGCTGTAAGTAGTTGTTCTGTTCTGTTATTCTCTGTAAGTGCTGGCATGTAACTAACTGAGCTGTCACAACAACAAATCCACAAAAAAATTACTTCTGATGAGGTATTCATATCATGTAACTCCAAGTGTCTGGCAGAGATATTTAAACTAGCCAGAAAAACTGCTCTGAATCACAGAAAGGCCTTGATTTTTTAATGTGTCGTAAATTTGTTAGTTACCTCCACATCTTGTTTTGCCCTCAAGGTGCCACTCCTACCCCTCCACCCCACCCCCAAGTTTTGAGGCAGTTTTTGCATTGCCACTGTGTCCAACCTGGAATATTTACTGAATCAGTGGAAGATGGAAATCATGACAACTGTCTCAAAACAAGCCTGCCCCTGTTCACTACCCATAGCCCTGCTTAGTGGTTCCAATTCACACCCAGGGACAGGGTTAAGGATTTGATTTAGAGGTGGGGCTGACCTAGTCCAGGGTGGCTGGTAGGGTTAGAGCTGCTGGCTGTCCGCTCACCCGTGCTGCCTGGAAGCTGGGATGGGTTGTGGGTGAGCTCCAGCCCAGCTGCAGTGCCCAGCTCAGCAATTCAAAGCCAGGCAGAACTGGTAATGGCGAGAAAGATGTGAGAAGCTGCACTTCACACGTGGGCATCTTAGGCACAAAAATTAGGCTGATTACATGCTGGTTTGTAATTTGTCCTGTTCTTTCTCCCTTCACTTTCATCTTAGAAGGAATAAAGACTAAATTTTATGAAGTGTGTTCAAGTATTTAACTATGCAATTAGAAAATTCAGTCTGAAAGTCCCACTAATTGCCTGTCTGCACCATTAGCTATTTAAATAGTTTAAAAATCTATTGCCTCAGTACTTGACCATTTCATAGAGCAACTTTCACTTGGGCACCCAGCCAGTGCTCTGAGTGTGAAGGCAAATGAATAAGATGGTGCAGGGGATTCTGTCTTTAAGAAAACAGAATTTCTTCTGTAGCCACAGGGTTTCTTTCTCCTCCCATTTCATTTGTAACCACTGCATCCTCACTTTATCCTGTTAGACAGAGTGACATGAGTGAAGGAAATACATGGCAGTAACACAGAGAGTATACCTGTACTGGAAGGGATGGTTAGGAAATAGAAGCCCTGAGGTTCCTTTCACCCCCACCTTGCCAAGTCCAGTTTCAAAACTACTGCTCTGCAGGATACCCAATAATGACAGTAACTAAAATATCCTCATACCCTGCCTAAAACTGCCATCAGATTATAAGGAGGACTCCCTTACTGTGCCCCTTGTTGTTAGTCTCCTTTCCTAATCTACTGACTATTTTGGAAGACTGATTCAGGCCAGCTGTTCATATGTATGTATTTATATACACAAATATATTTATATGTGATAGCTTTATGGCTATCCTTATTAGATTCAAGAAAGTCATCAACCTCAGAAAAGGTTTATTAAAGGTTTTCCATTAGCGATTTTGTTTAAATAACGTAATTGTTGTTAATAGTATATATTGATGAGACGAGAATTGTACACAAGGCTCATGTATAAAGACATGCAATTTCAGAGTAGCTCAAAATTTGTTAATATCATGTATAAAGAGAACAAAATATTTGTGATGATTTTCGGTAGACTTTAACACTAGAAAACTGCAAGCTACTAGCTAATTATCACTCTTATTAAATGTCTGTCTTAGTGCAGAATACAGCTTATGAGCTTTAAAGCTTACACTAATCAAGAAGATCAACCGCTGATGTAGGTCACTTACAGCTCAGCCGATACGTAGCTGCTCCTCATTAATATTACCACTTAATCATTTACATTGATGGAATAAAATGTTACAGTTCTAAAATCTGAAATATGGGAATAATTACATTGTAATTATTGAGGATTCAGTCAATTGTCCCATTTGCACAAACACTCAAGCAGATGAAAGGACAGAAAACTAAATATGTTCAATGATACATCATCTGAATTTTATCACATGAAAGGTATTGGAGCTTCCATGTAAAAGTCTTAATTGATGTAATATTGTAATTTTAACCATAGTTATTGATTTATATTGCAGAAGTACTTAGAGGCATGTAGTTACTGGGCTGTGGGCTAGAGAGGGAATCCTAAATCATTTGTTTATGCAATGCAAAGATGGTCCAACACTTTTATGTAATAAGGACCTGGACACAAACCACAGGTGAGTGTCATAACCACCATGTGGTGTAAGTCAGCCTCTTTCTGTCCCAGTGATAATTTTTTTCATTCACTAAAAAAATGTTTCAGCAGGCAGGCTACATCCCACAGGACACTGTTGCTTGATAGTCACAGCTTTCACCTAGGAGTGATGTAGATTTGGGTCTGCATTTCAGTGCTGGATCAGGTTTCTGAGGATATCTCCTGTAAGGTACTTAACATGCTTAGAAGTGAGATCTTGGATTGAGGCAAGGAAATGAGTTAGAAATTGGAGTGTGTCAGCCAACTTTAGGGTAACTTTACATCCTTCTGTGAGCTACTGAACTGCTAATTCCTACTTATATTGGTTTCCAGAGAATGCAACTGGATTATTTTTATGTATTCTTCATATTACGAAAACTGTTGCCTTAGGAGTTTACAAACTTATATACATTATTCATAACTAGTAGTTGATATTTATATCTTGGTTTGACTTTCATTTGCACTGGTGTAATTGAGGAGTGGTTTAGTAAGAGCAGATCCGGTGTGGATGTAGATCAGTACCACACTACTGATTTATAACAGTGCTTCATAGCTCATAGTAACTGTGGTTCTTCCCAGTAGAGTTATACCAAAGTAAAGCATTACAATGTAGTTCTTGAATTCAATACCACAAAGGAGAGGTAAGTACCCCATAGCTGTGAGGTCTAGAGTTACTTAGTATAGGTGTAGAATGGGAATATCACAGGAAAAATATAAAAGGATTGAGAGTTTATTAAAGCTTAGGAAGTCGTTCACACTCTCTCCTTGGATTATTTGGACATGTGTTTGAATTCTTTCTCCTTTTCAGAGATGTCAGGGAAGCTGAGAGGGAGCTGGACTGCTTGCTCCAGACCCATACTGTGCAGGGGCCACAAGTGTCCACCATAGCACATACAGAAAAGGAAGGTGTTAATCCAGGAAGCTGGGAGCTAGTAAAAAAAAAAAAAAGAACAAAACCCCACAAAACCCCAAACAAACCCAAAACCAACCAAAACAAACAGCACCTCATCCCCACACAAAAAAAAAAAAAAATTAAACACCCCCCCACCCGCTCTCAAAAAAAAGAAAGGACAACTAAAACCAAGGGGCTTCCTCCAAAATCCAACATACTCACCTGGAACTGCTTCACAGTTGTGCAGGGGGTTAATGCTGAAACACACACCGCACCAAATGAACAACCTGCTGATGCACCTGTAAAGAGGATTACTAGTAGTGCCTCCAGGAAAAAGCAGTGGGTCTATAGTAGCAGATGACCCTACTGCAAAAGGCACAGAGGCACCCATCTGTTGGCCTGACCCAGACTCAGAGGAGGTGTGTTACCTACCAGGGTCTTGAAAGGGTTGCTGGTGAGGGACCTATTCATTAGGGACTGTAGTGATAGGACAAGGGGTAACGGGTTTAAACTTAAACCGGGCAAGTTTAGATTGGAAATAAGGAAGAAATTCTTTACTGTTAGGGTGGTGAGGTGCTGGAATGGGTTGCTCAGGGAGGTTGGGAATGCTCCATCCCTGGCAGTGTTCAAGGCCAGGTTGGATGAAGCCTTAGGTGACATGGTTTAGCGTGAGGTGTCCCTGCCCATAGCACGGGGGTTGGAACTAGATGATCTTGAGGTCCTTTCCAACCCTAACTATTCTATGATTCTATGTTGCTGAGAGGCTGCCTGGTTTAGTAAGTCCTGCTATTACCTGCTTCTTGTGGTCCATGTGGGTGCTAGTAATATCGAAAGCAATAGTCTGGGAATCATGTAGAAGCACTAGGAAAGGTGATTAGGGGCTCTGGGGCTCATATAGTTTTTTCAACAATCCTCCAGGTCAAAGGGGAGGCCCTTGAAAAGGCTAGGTGGATTTGGCAGGTTAATAAATAGCCATAATCAGGGTTTGGTTATTTAGAACATGGGACTTAATCTGGGAGGCCAGGTCTGTTGGAGGCTGGTGGAGCTGGTCTGACAAATAAGGTGAAGAGCTGCATTGATAGGAGACTTGCCAGGCTTGTCAAGGCAGCTTTAAACTAGATGTGGTGGGGGAGGAGGGCATTGATCCATCCCAATGCTCCCAGTCATTTGCCAGCACCTGTAATAAATACTTGGAGTGATGCAGAGTTGTTTCAGCTGCTCCAGCCAATTAGTTGGTTTCATTTGGAGCTTGGCTCAGATGCCTCTCTACAAATGCCTGTAGTATGGGTAATAAACAAGGAATTAGAGATTGTGTATGGCTACAGGGATACAATATCATTGGCATCACAGAAACATGGTGGGTTGGCTCCTGTGACTGGAGTGCTGGAATGGAAGGTTATAGGCTCTTTAGGAAAGACAGGCCAGGCAGACAAGGAAAGGAAGTGGCTATTTATGTCAGTAATAGGCTGGAGAGTATGGACCTCTGTCTGGAGACAGGTGATCAGTCAGCAGAGAGTTTGTGGGTCAAAGGGAGAACAGCTATGGGGGACATTACTGTGAGAATCTGTTACAGATCACCTGATCAGAGTGACTCTGTGGATGAAGCACCCTATAGACAGACAGGAGCAGACACATGCTCACAGGCCCTTGTCCTCATGGAGGACTTCAACCATCCTGATATCTGCTGGAGGGATGGTGCGGCCCAACATGAGCAATCCAGGAGGTTCCTTGACTATGTGGAAGACAGCTTCCTTCTGCAAGTAATAGAGGAGCTGACAAGGAGAGATGTCATGCTTGACCTCATGCTCACCAACAGGGAAGGGCTGCATGGGAATGTGGCTGGTTGGGAATGCTCCAGGGCAGCCTTGGCTGTAACGATCGTGAGATGGTCAAGTTTGAGATCCCCAGGACAGTGAGAAGGGCACACAGCAAGCTCACTGCCCTGAACTTCAAGAGAGCAGACTTTGGCCTCTTCAGGAACCTACTTAGTAAGGTTCATGGGATAAAGCCCTAAAAGGCAGGGTGGCCCAAGACTGCTGGTTGATATTCAAGGATCACCTACCCCAAGCTCCAGAGTATTGTATCCTGACTAGAAGGAAATGCAGCAGGAGGGCCAGGAGATGTCCATGGTTGGATAAGGAGCTGCTGAGGAAACTTAGGGGAAAAAAAAAAGCTTATATTAGGTGGAAGTGAGGACAGGCAGCCTGGGAAGAATACAGGGATGTTGTCTGGGAAACTAGGGACTAGGTCAGGAAAACTAAGGCCAAGCTTGAATTAAATCTGGAAAGGGATGTGAACGATAACAGGAAGGGATTCTATAGGTATAATGTGGGACAATGTGGGCCCTTTCTGGAAGTTATCAGGAGAACTGGCTACCCTGGATTTGGAGAAGGCTGAGGTTCTGTATGACTTCTTTGCCTCAGTCTTCACTGGCAAATGCTCTGACCACACCACCCAAATCTTGGAATACAGATGCAGGGACTGTGAGAATTAATACCTTAGGCCCACTGTAGGAGAGGATCAGGTTCGAGATCATCTTAAGAACATGAATGTGCACAAGTCCATGGGATCTGATGAAATCCATCTGCAGGTTCTGAATGGTGAATGAAGTTGCAAAGCCACTGTCCATCATGTCTGAAAAATCATGGCAGTCAGGTCAAGTTCCTGACAACTGGAAAAAGGGAAAAACAACCCCCATTTTCAAGAAGGGGAAAATGGATGACTCAGGGAACTACAGACCTGACTATGCCTGTCAAAATCTTGGAGAAGATTCTCCTGGAAGGCATGCTAAGGCACATGAAAAACAACAAGGTGCTTGGTGACAGCCAGCATGGCTTCACTAAGGGGAAATCCCACCTGACCAATTTGGTGACCTTCTATGATGGGGTTACAGAATTGATGGACAGGGGCAAAGCAATTGACGTCATCTACCTGGACTTGTGCAAAGCGTTTGACACTGTCCCACATGACATCCTTGTCTCTGAATTAGAGAGACATCAAATTGACAGATGGACCACTCTGTGCATAAAGAATAACTGGATGGCCGCATACAGACAGTTGTGGTCAACTGCTCAATGTCCAGTTGGAGATCAGTAACGAGTGGTGTCCCTCAGGGATCAGTGTTGAGACTGATCTTATTCAACATCTTTGTTGGTGACAGGGACAGTGGGATTGAGTGCATCCTCAGCAAGTTTGCTGATAAGACTAAGTAATGTGGTGCAGCTGATATGCTGGAGGGAAGAAATGCCATCCAGACAGACCTGCATACACTTGTGAGGTGGGCTAATGCCAACATCATGAAGGTCAACAATGCAATGTTCAAGGTCCTGCACCTGGGTCACAGCAATCCCAGGCACAGCTACCGGCTGAGTGGAGAAGAGATTCGGAGCAGCCCTGTAGAGAAGGACTTGGGGATGTTGGCTGACAAGAAACTTAATGTGAGCTGGCAGCGTGCGCTCGCAGTCCAGAAAGCCAACCATATCCTGAGCTGCATCAAAAGGAGCATGACCAGCAGGTCGAAGGAGGTGATCCTGCCCCTCTACTCTGCTCTTGTGTGATCTTACTTGGAGTATTGTGTGCAGTTCTGCTGTCCTCAACATAAGAAAGACATGGAACAAGTCCAGAGGAGGGCGATGAGGATGATCAGGGGACTGGAGCACCTCCCATACGAAGACAGGCTGAGCAAGTTGGGGCTGTTCAGTCTGGAGAAGAGAAGGCTGCGTGGAGACCTCATAGCAGCCTTCCAGTATCTGAAGGGGGCCTACAGGGATGCTGGAGAGGGACTCTTCATCAGGGACTGTAGTGATAGGACAAGGGGTAACTGGTTCAAACGAAAACAGGGGAAGTTCAGGTTACATGTAAGGAAGAAGTTATTTATTGTAAGGGTGGTGAGGCACTGGAACAGGTTGCCCAAGAAGTTGTGAATGCTCCATCCCTGGCAGTGTCCAAGGCCAGGTTGGATGGAGTCTTGGATGACATGGTTTAGTGTGTGGTGTCCCTGCCCATGGCAGGGGGGTTAGAACTAGAGGATCTTAAGGTCCTGTCCAACTCTAACCATTCTATGAGCTGCTAGAGACAGAGTCAGCTTCTGATCCTCAGTTCTTTACTTGGTGGTGCTATCATGGATTTGCATTTCTGCAATAATTTGGCTAGGGTTAAAGAATCATGTGGACGTTTGGTCTTCCATTCTTTGTGCTTACCATTAAGGGTTTTCCATGGAGTGCAGTGAGTGCTGGGTTACACCCAAAACTAATTTTTCCAATAACTTGTTCTAGAAGTTATTTTTATTCTATCCTGACCTAGCTACATTGTTAAGAGCACTTTGATAAAGTAATTCGATCAAATGTAATACCACACAGCAGAATTCATAAAGCAACATCTTGTGTAACAAGAGAGATGTAACAAGAGTTATCAGGTAGGAGCTAGCATTTCCTTCTGTGGTTTTCAGCTCCTTTTATGAGATTCTGGCTAACATTAAATTATCATGTTTTACAAGTTGAAACAACCCATCAATGTAAAATTAAACATTCACCAAGGATGATAAACCTTAATTCTTGCTCTTAGCTGTCTCTGGTGTAAGGGCATGTCTCCATCTTGGAAAACCCTGCCTCATTTTCCAAGCCTTTAGACCAGCAGATCTGCAAAGCAGTGGTTGCCTGAAGATCTTACCATGTGGCAAACAGCCTTTTCTTTTTCACAGCTCTGTTCTTGGAACTGGTTGCGGTTGTTTAGAGAGAACTCTTTTGTTTTTTCCCCCACACACTACTGGCTTGTTGCTGATCCAGATATGGAAAGTTACACCAAAAGTTTTAGGGTGGAAAATTTGGTATTACTCATCTTAACGATTTGTTTAAGCCACGATTTTCAAATCAGACTGCCTAGATGTAGCTCTCTAACATATGCCCTTTGAATCCATCTGCAAGGTTTTAAGACATTGATATATATTTTAATACTCTCTCTTTTCTAGTTTAAGTAACAATGGGGTCATAAACCAAAGGAGAAAACCCAAGAAATTTTATAGTTAATGGTGATGTTGTCCTTCACTTGCTCCAAGATGGGAAGGTGCCTTCATGACACAGCATACTCTGAGGAGACAGCAGCAAATTGAATCACGTTTCACCTCTGGCAGTGTACAGCACAAGTGTAAAATAACTTACATAAAAAAATAATAAAGGCCCAGGTGTAGATGTGGCCTATCTGACAGGAGATACCATATATCAAGGAGGGCACAAGCCCCCAGGTCAGGGACTCCATTTTGTGCTGTGATACCAACGTAGGCAATCTAAACTGATTTCTGTTGGATTAGCAGTGGGAATAACAGAGCTTGAAGTTAAGCATTTACTTGAAGTTATGCATGATACCAAATTGGACCCTTAAATCTGCTCTGAGACCTCTTAGCATAAAGCTGAGTGCCTTGGCAAGCTTATGTCCACGTTAATAAAAAATCCTAGTGACACAACCTCTTTAAGAAGAGAAGCAAGAGCTGAAGCCTCCTTAGAAGAAGCAATCTGCTTTGTACTGCTTCCATGCAGCCAGAACACTTAGAAAATCAATTTTATTCTGTGCTCTCTCTCTCGTTATCAGAGTTTCTAAAAACAGCATAGATCAGACAGTATTCATTTAACTAACTTGTTACTTTGTCTGGTTAGCAATTTTTAAAAACTATCCACTTGCCTAGGGAACTCTGTGTGTTTTGATTTTATTTTTATTCTGAATGACTGCAGTCATCTGGCTGTTTACGTGAATGATTAAAGTCTTTAAAAGCCCTGATGTATTTTTTTACTCTCTTGCTTTCACTAAATACCAGCTTTCTGCAAATGCAGACATATGTGTTACTTTGTTAAAACAAAAGCTATTATTAAACAGTAAATAAACTAAACTTAACTGGACTTCTATTACAATGGCAGAATAATGATGCAAGTAATTTGAGTGGCATGAATAAGGAATGGCAAGAAAGCAAGGGAGGCTGTAAGACAGTCCATTGTAATAAGAGACTAAGTTTACTGACACCTTTCAGAACAGTGATTATTTTCTGAAGAGCCTTATAAGCAAAGGTCCTAGGCTTGTACTGCTTGTACTTCTCTGTTGCTCCAAACAGCTGTACCCTGTAATTTTTAGTGGGGCCTGGTTCTCCTGCATTCCATTAGAACCAGAAAGGAATCTGCTCTGATGTCACTCATTGATGCTGTCTTTTGGACTGGAGTGCAAACCCAGGATGATTTAATGTGAAAGAACCATTACAGAAGTTAAATAGTGCAGACCCTGGCAGCAGAGATAGCAGCAGTGGAAAGAGACCCCCAGCTTGAAGCTGTGCTGCAGGACAAAAGCACCACTTGAATGTGAGAGGGTAATACAGGAATCAGGGGAGTGCCAAGATGTGACTTGAAGTGAGAGGTTTGGTGGAAAGACTGTATCAAACTACCTTGTCTCTAAAATGATGCAATACGTTGCATTTATTATATGTGTATATATATCAGTTTTACAGAGCTTGCTGATAGATTTTGGAGCATCATTATAGGAAATAAATGTTAATACACACTGGAAATGACACTGAAGGTGTAGTAACAGATGAGCAGGACACTTTAGGGATGTCCATCTATTATTTGAAGAAATTAATGGATCTCATTACACAGTGCTAAGCCCTTTACAAACATATTCCCAGACAGAGAAATGTTTCTATTGCATCAGCTTTGGTAACAAAGAGATAGAATTCGTTTGTGGATGTCTTTAAGATGTCTTTCTTGCAGAGTAGCATGATGTGATGTGAGACACTAGACCAAACTGGGAGAGGGAAATCCTGCCAAGGTGCAGATATATCTAGAATTTCTAGGTGTATAGCCCAAGCTGAAGATGTGCTGGTAAAGAGTAGTTGCTGCTATCCCCACATGAGCTCTTCCTTACCCAATGTTAAACAGTTTTTGTAGTATATTGGCTCCCAACAAATCGCACAGGATACTCTACTTTTCACTCCTGTCTCACACTTCGCCAATGATAATTTTTGACTGTCCTTGTGTCTGTGTTGAAAGAAGACAGTGTAAATCAGAGAGTTTTAGCTGTTCTGCTGTACAGTACTGTATTCAGTTTTTAAGTTATTGTAAGCTCATGCTTAAGTGTCATTTCTGTCATGCACATTTGGCTTCCAAGCTACTGAAATTTACAAATATTGTGCAGGTTACAGATGCTTTATGGAGATTTTTGAGGAACTGTGTTCTCCACAGGCTTTGAAACTGAGACTATATTTCAGTGAAAATGGTGTTCAGGGACCAGAAACAAACAACAGGCAGAGTAAAAGCAGTTTCTTGTGAGCAGAATGGCTGGAAGTTTAAAGCCATTTAAAAAATGGTGGAAGAGTCTCCTCAATTGTTGCAGGCATTGAAGACTAAATGATCATGTTCCATTTGTACAGTCTATGACTTGACAAGAACAGAGATTCATCACCTCAGTCCCAAGGTGTCCTTCATCAGGTTGATGCCATTAAAATTCTTATTACCTTTTCTGTGTGCCACTAAGGGCCATGAGTCATGCAGTGATAGTGAGAATGGTCCACAGAGAACGACCAGTAAATGTCAAACTTAAAGCAAATGTTTCTGTGGGTTTTGGTTTCCCCCAAAGCTGAATATTGTGTCATCTTCTTCTACTTAAATGGTGAATGCCACCAAGCAACGGTCTCCGCTGCATGCAGGAAGTGGACTGTCTTCCCATGACATTTTTGAGTTCTCAGAAGTTACCAGGGAGCTCTTGGGACCTTCTTGGGGCAAGCAAACAGGCATCAATGCTTTTACAAAAATATGTATGACTGGCATTTCTTTTTTTCTGATTCTTCATTGTGTTTTAAACTAAAAAATAAAAAGAAATCCTTGTAATATCTTTCAGATATTTGTAGCATATATCTGAAATTGTAGTTTGAGAAATGCTGATAATGCTGATTAGTCCAGCCAATAGTACCATCGTATTTGTACTTCACAAATACTGACCACTTTTCTCTGGAGTGGTTCAACTTGGTTTTGATTCTGTTTTCCAGTCACATGGAATTTTTCCCTGTAGCAGGTGCAGATGAATATGAGAACTGAAAAAGAGAGCAGTAGTGTGCTTCTTGGGCAAATGACAAGTGACTGTATAATTTACTCAGTGGTGTATATCTACTTATAATTATTGTTAATTTAAAAAAAAATATCAGCAGAAATTGCATGACAATAATGTGTAAGATGGGTGTAGAGATAAAACATGAATACAACTCCTGCCTTGTAGGCTGACAAATTAAGTGTAAAATGCTATTGTTTGTTTACTGACTGTGATGAAGGATTCTCTTTACCTCAAGAGGTAGCCTAAGGTTTCCAGTGGTATCAATCTTCTTGTTTGTCATTCATTTTGCAAACAGTGGGAAGCTGAGCATGTAATCATGAAGGCAATTACCCAATTACTTCTCTGCCCTTTAAAAATTGTGTTGCATTCCCTTTCAAAATTTGGGGTTGCACTTGAGTGAACCCTGGAGGGTGAGCCCCCCTCCAGCCTGAACAGAACAGGGCAGGTCCAGAGTCAGTCATGGCTGTAAACCTCTCTCCTGTGACTTGCTACTCCTTGGCAACAATATTTTTCTAATGAGCTCAGGGGCAGTGGGAGGAGAGCTGGATTTACTGTGGTGCATCCAGGGCTGCCAAGGGGCAGAAGCAACCTGCTGTCCTCTCTGGCAGAGGCTGCATTTACGTATGCGTCAGGAGACTGTTGCACAGGGCTGGTTTTAGGGTGTGACATTCTTCTTCTGTTTCCTGCACAGAGGCATGAGGAAGCTGCAGGTGGTGAAGCTTTGCCCCAGCTCGTACCACAGCTGCAAAGGCGCCTCTCAAAAAAATTAGGTCCTGGGCCTGCTCTTGGGTCTCCATGTAATATGGAAGCTGGTCTCAGCAACAAAACCAAACAAACAAAAAAAGGCAGATGTGAGCCTAATAGGTGTCTGAGTCCTCTTCCACCCTAGTGGGAGGTGAGCACAAAGCAGTAGTGCATTGGGGCAGCTCCTGCTGTTTTAACCCAGCTGCAAAACCACTGCACTATGCTCATTCCTACGGGTTCAGTTTACAGCACCTCAGCTGGCCGTTTTGGGAAGAGCCTCTCTCTCTCCGTATACCATGCAGGACCCTGAAGAGTATTTCACCTCTGAAGTGTTTTGGTGTGAGATCTCTGCAAAACCCCCTGGCAGCATGTGCTGCATGGAAGCTGGGTCTCGGCAGCATGAAATCCGTGGGTTTCTTGCGATGTGCCAGGTAGCATTACCATTTTCCCACACCAAGCAATTATGCTCAAGTGTAGTTGCCTTCACTGGTGCTTCTTTCTGATTTTTATTTGTAATATTTTATTCATTCTGCTTCTGACCATCTGATTCTCCATGAAGCGCTGCCTGTCTGCAAACTAAGTTTGGGAAGTGAACTGACCTCTGGAAAATAAACAGAGCTCACAGTGAAAATCATGGAAGGCTTAATCTGTTTTGTGGATTAACACAAAGGTGAAGTAGCAACCAGAAAGAAATTTGCAGGCATTTGCATCCATAAGATATCTGATAGTATTGGACTCTCTAGACCTTAAAGTGCAAGGGACTCCTAAATCAAGTGAGTACCTCAAATCGGATTCAGGGTAAAATCTTGCCTCCATTTTTAACAAAGAGGTGATTGGATAGTGCAACAGCTTCGTAAGGAAAGACTGGGCTCCTCCTCATTTGAAGTCATTAAACAAACAATTGGTTCTTTTTACCTATTAAAGACTAAAAATACCCAATTTCCCCCAAAAGTAGGATCTGCATATGGGAGTGAAACTGCCTGGCCTGTGGGAGGAGAAAGTTTAGACTAAAACATCTGACTGGCCTGTGAATCTACACTATCATTAAACACTAAAATAAATGCTCTAAAATTAACTTATCAATTCCCCAGCAGCTCTTGAAGAGCTGTGAACTGTGGAAATGTAATGAGAATAACACTACAAGAAGGCACAAAGCCCTTATTTCCCAACTCACCAAGCTGTTGAAGACTCCAAGGAGAAGACTGGAACAGATAATTTTCTTACAATCTGCAAAATGATCAGTCACTTCTTGGTGTATGAGAAGTACCTCAGAAGAGCATCTCTATGTGTCAGATATGCTCACTGGGGCAAATAAAACACCAATTATTTAAACATTTATTCTGTATGGTCTGTATCAAGTGTTGTTAGTTCTTGTCAGAACAGAGAAGTTAAATTTTATCTGCTATTTGAAAAAATTTGGAAAGCTGTAGGCATAGGTGACAAAATCATAGAGGATTTTGAAGCCAGGTTGTGACATATATAGGAACATTCTGCCTTTACTTTAATCACAGCGCTGGAAGGGTGGGGACTAGTCCCTTGGGAAACACATTGTTGGTGCAGCCAGCTCACAGCCCTGTGCACTAAATATGAACAAAAAATACAAAGAAATATGAGTAATTATTTGACCAAACTAGCTTTCTTCTGGAACTTGGTTTGGGTACTAACGTAATGTGTAACACATTAACTTCAATTAGGCTCCTGTTTGACAAATCCTTTCTTGTGTAGCTGAGTGCCTGCAGGAGCATCACTGGAGCCTGAGGATGATGGAAAGAGGTTAATTTCCATGGACCTGATAGGGCTGGCTCTCTGTACCCACACATCATTTCCTTCCTTTTCAATTTCCTTCCTTTTTCCAATTCAAACACTGTTGTTCAACCTGCACTAAAATGGAAAAAAAAAATACTCTCCAGGCAATAGGAATCTCTTGTGGGGCTTCTTTTTTGCTTTGTTTGTTTGTTTGTTTTTTAATATTACTCTTAACCTAGCAGCATCATTACATTGCTACCAGAGTGGAAATGTATACACTACAGGCTGCAACCTTAGCTAACTGATCTTATATAGTACAGTCTATTCATGTACCAATTTGTAACATGTCCAAAGCCTTGTGATAGCAACCTCACGTGTAGAATTACATTTGTGTCATATTTATTTAATGATAGATTTGCTAATACAGCATCTGCTGAACAGAATGGCAGACTACATTGAAATCGATCACTGTCTGCAAATTGCTTCTAGCAAATGGGATAGGGTATCAGCTCAGCTTATTTCTAGTCAGACAGTTGACTATAGTTTTAACTATGCATATCTGTGTGTGTTTACTCATCTTTTTTAACACAGCTAATGATCTTGAGTCTAAGACATTTTGGATACATGGTAAATGTTTCTCTGCTTCTACTACCTTTAACTAAATGAAAACTGGTACCCTCTCTAGATTTAGAACTGAGCTACTGGGAAGTCAGTGTGTGTCAGCAGTCAGGGCCTCTACGTAATTAAGGAAAAAAGTCAGTTTTCAGCTAGACCTCTATCTAAACCTAGAGTTTCTTCTAAGTCTTTCTGTACATATCCTTGGAGATGGATTTAGAGATGTTCCAGCTTGAAAAGGCCAAGTTGAGGTTACCCCTTTCTGGCAATGACTATCTGGGATGCTTGTGGCAACTATGAATTATTGCAGTTCTGACCCTCTGTCAGACTGGGGTGCATTCTTCTTACCCTCTTCATCAGATATGCCTTTGGGCACATGCCTAGGAGAAGGAAATCCCTTTCCTCAGTGATATGTTGACCAAAAACAGCTCCAGGGGAGGGATGCATGTCTGGGAACCCAAGGGCATCATTCTCGTCCCATTTACATTCTTATTGTAACTCCACTGGCTTACCTAGACTTCTTTCTGGGTGACTGGCCACTCCTAAATACCTCCGAAATATATAAATAAGCGTTTGTCTCTATAAACTTCAATAGAGTTTACTTGCCCTGGAAAACTGTTTTATTTGATTTGGGTTTTTTAAATACTCACTTGGAAGCTGGAAGTACTTAAGCTATAAAAGAACTTTTGTGCACTTGATGCAGCTGACTTGATTTCCATCATGAAAAAAACACTAATCATCAGTTGCAGGAGTATGCCTTGAATATTTCCGATTAAAGTGTCCCCCAGAAAGATGTTCTAATAGTTCAGGTGACCAAAAGAAATATCTTTTGCTTTTTAAGGCACTGGTATGAACAATAGCATAATGTTACATTAAATGAACAGTGGTAATTAATGATTAATTATTGATTTGGCAAAAAACTGATGCTTCTGTATACTATCAGTGACTGACAAGGGGTTAATTTTGGCCATCACTGGACATGGCTATCTAGCCATGATTAATAATGATGTCATTTCTTCACAGTTCTGGATGAAAAATTAAGGGGGCATAAAACCTGAGAATGTTCCTTTAGTTTTAGAAGTAACTTTCATACTGGTGTTACAGGCCCTTGCCATCATAAATCAGACAAATGGTACATCAGTTCCTTTCTGAATACAGTTCTTGTTTTTTGGTTTAAAGATTATTTTTAAGACCCGCCAAGAAAGAAAGCTTTAGCTACTCAAATCCTGGAGAGCTTTAATAACAGGAGATACCAAGAGAAAAAATGTTGCTCAGCTATATGCCACCATTGTCACTATAAATGGCACTGGCAACTGAAAAATATCTGACAAATTGACAACTTGACAGGGACATGAGATGGTGAATTTATCTACCTTGGCAGAAGGCTGTTGGTGAATATTTAAATAGGTTAATAGTCAACATTAGAACCCTGAAACCAAATACAGACTGGAAGCAGAACAGGTAAATCTGACACCTAAATAACACTGTTAAGTTTGCTTCAATCTCAGAATGAAAAACAGATTCTCAAATATGAAACAAAAGAGCTAATAATAATTCCTTACAGTTTCTTTTCTGAGCAACAGCCTTTTCTATCAAATGAAGGATTTTTTTTCCTTTAATTTATGTGTACCTTTACACAAGCAAACTCCCAGTTCTTTATCCACCTCAAAGATAAATGTGTTCCTAATAGGAAGATAGGTAAGTTCAAGAAAAAGAATAAATCTACTAAGAATAAATAAACCTCACCTGGATTGGTGTCCATACATTTTTAACATGTCCATGAGTCCCTCAATTTCTCTGGGCATCCTCCCAAAACATCATGAATAAAGTGGATTAAGAACTGTCTGGCTGGCTGCATGCAAAGAGTTGTGGTTAATGCCTCAATGTCCAGCCAGTAATGAGCCCAGTAATGAGCAGTGTCCCTCAGGGATCAGTGTAGAGACTGATCTTATTCAACATATTTGTCGCTGACATGGACAGTGGGATTGAGTGCATCCTCAGCAAGTTTGCTGATAACACTAAGTAATGTGTTGCAGCTGATATGCTGGAGGGAAGGAATGCCATCCAGAGGGACCTTGATATGCTTCTGAGGTGGGCTAATGCCAACATCATGAAGGTCAACAATGCAAAGATCAAGGTCCTGCACCTGGGTCACAGCAATCCCAGGCACAGCTACAGGTTGAGCAGAGAAGAGATTCAGAGCAGTCCTGCAGAGAAGGACTTGGGGGTTTTGGCTGACAAGAAACTAAACATGAGCCGGCAGCGTGCGCTCGCAGTCCAGAAAGCCAACCATATCCTGAGCTGCATCAAAAGGAGCATGACCAGCAGGTCGAAGGAGGTGATCCTGCCCCTCTACTCTGCTCTTGTGAGACCTCACCTGGAGTATTGTGTGCAGCTCTGCTGTCCTTAACATAAGAAGGACATGGAACTGTTGGAACAAGTCCAGAGGAGGGCGATGAGGATGATCAGGGGACTGGAGCACCTCCCATACGAAGACAGGCTGAGCAAGTTGGGGCTGTTCAGTCTGGAGAAGAGAAGGCTGCGTGGAGACCTCATAGCAGCCTTCCAGTATCTGAAGGGGGCCTATAAGGATGCTGGAAAGGGACTCTTCATCAGGGACTGTAGTGATAGGACAAGGGGTAACTGGTTCAAACGAAAACAGGGGAAGTTCAGGTTACATGTAAGGAAGAAGTTATTTATTGTAAGGGTGGTGAGGCACTGGAACAGGTTGCCCAAGAAGTTGTGAATGCTCCATCCCTGGCAGTGTCCAAGGCCAGGTTGGATGGAGTCTTGGATGACATGATAAAGTGTGTGTTGTCCCTGCCCATGGCAGAGGGGTTGGAACTAGATGATCTTAAGTTCCTTTCCAACCCTAACTATTCTATGATTCTATGAAAAATGCCTGCTGGTCTGACCATGTGTGACAGACAGACAAGAACATGTCTCTTTGGGATGGCTTTCATGGTGGTTTTACAGCCAAGATTTGTATTCTGGAGGGTAGCATAAACCTAACACCAGCGCTGGAAATGCAATAAAATGAGATGTGAAAAACTAACATAAGGAAACTTAGCAATTGTGTAGATAATCTAACCTCAGCTGTAAACTGCTGTATTTTCTGGGTCACCTGCAGTTGTTTGGTTTTTTTTTTTTTTTGGAAGTATGCAGAGGGGCTAACTCATTTGGCACTCCATACATTTATCTTGCAGAATATTGTTAAAAATGTACAAGGTGGACTTTGCACTTTACCCATATCATCTTCAGGTACTTTCAGGTGGCATTTCTCCAAAGGGCCAACACAGTTCAATAACAACTGTTTTAGCCATCTGTGTGCTCTGTGATGAATTCTTAGACAAACCCAGAATCCCATTTATCTCAAGATAGGCTCCAGGGTAGCCATGTAAGTCAGCTGCACTGTTTTCCAAGGATGACTCAAGTCTAGGTTAATAGTAATAGCTAATGATGGTCAAAACCATATTTATTGTGAAAACGGAAGTATGGTTCTTCTGGGAATCTGTTCTGGGTCCAATAATAATCAGTATTTTCCTTAATAATTCAGATTTTGAATACTCTGTTACTATACTTGCAGATGATACCAAGCTGGGAGGCAATTTGAAGGAAGACAAATCCAAAATAATCTTTGTAAACCAGATAAATAGTCTGAATAGTGCTAAAAAATGAGTGACAAGAAAAATAGGAATTACTTAAGAATAACATATTTCATGAATATTAGATACAAAGTGACTGGTTTGGCCTGCAGGAGTAGAAGTTAAAAATGTCACAGCAGAGCATATGCTGACAGTAGTCAACAGTAATAGTAATAGCTATGAGGGAGGGAGAGTAATACTGTATGGGTTATAAAATTTATGCAAGACAAGTAAAATGATTTTTCCACTCTATGCAGCACAGATAAGGTCTCATTTAAAGTACTGGCTTTTGATAGTGTCCTGGGTTCAGCAGTAGCAGTCATTTTTTCTCCTTATTGGTAGCTGGTGCAGCACTGTGTTTTGACTTTTGGGCTGGGAACGGTGTTAACAGCACCTATGTTTTTAGTTACTGCTCAAATGTTTACTCTGGCCAAGGACTTTCTGAGCCTCATGCTCTGCCAGGGAGGAAGGGAGGCCAGAAGAAAGCAGAGACAGGACACCTGACCCAGGCTAGCCAAAGAGGTATTTCATACCACAGCACGTCATGGCCATGATGTAACCGACAGTTACCCGGAAGGGCTGCTTCTCTCTGGGGAGTTGGTAGAGATATCGGTTGGTGCTCGGTCGGGCAGGGTGGGGTGAGATATCGGTTGGCGGGTGGTGAGGTGTCGTATTCTCTTCACTTGTTATTTCCTTTATAATTATTATTATTATTGGTGGTAGCAGTAGTAATTTGTGTTATACCTTAGTTATTGAACTGTTCTTATCTCAATCCGTGGGAGCTACATTCTTTTGATTCTTCTCCCCAACTCTCTGGGAGTTGGGAGAGCAATGCAGGGAGTGAGTGAACGAGCTCTGTGGCTGGGTTTAAACCACGACAGGTACTTGGCAATTTAGAAAGGAGGTGGTTAAATGGTTAAAGCCCAGATAAGCACAACAAAACTAACCACAGATTTTATGGACAGAACTTGGGTAAACTGGGTGTTCTTCAGGTAAAGGAAGGACTATTCTCAGTACAAAGATATTGCTCACTATAGTTCCTCATATTTGGGGTAGGATAAGAAGCAAAAAATTTACCTTCTGGTGAAGAAGATTTAGGTTAGAGATTCAGGAAAATTTAATGCTTTGAGAGATGTTGAGCATTTGTAATTGATTTTCAAGAGCGGCTGGATGACCAGGATTGGCTGGTGCAGCAGGTCCTGCCTTGGGCAGTAGTGTGGGGATGGAAGACCACTGCCCATTTTATTTTCTAGAAAAACAGTTACTTAAATCACCACTGATGTAAGAGATATTGAAAAATCTGAATATATTTTTGTGGAATGAGCAAAACCGGGGATGAGCAAAGCAAAAGGAAATACAGTTACTTAAAAAACACGTAGTGCTATTGTTTTGCTTGCTGTTGCTTGTCATCTAATAACACACTTAAGGACTATTTGCTGAGCTGTTGGCTTATGTTTTAGCATGGGATTGTAGTACCTTGTGGAAGTAGAAAGAGCAGTAATTAAACCAATCGATATAACCAGAAAAGAATATAGGCACCTGAGCTCTTATTTCCATTAATAGGCACTAAGTTTTTTACTGCATATGTTCTTTTAGCCTCTGAACAGGTAATATGTCACCAAAGGTCAGTTATGCAACTTTAGTTAAACAGAAAGAATTACTATAGGTTTCAATTTGTAAATACATTTACAGTGATTGTGTTGGGTTTCTTCTACATATACTTTAGCAAACAGATTCATGGGCAGGCATGATAATAAAAAAAATAAAATAGGAGAATATTTGCAGGATTCACCAACACACCAATTTATAAATGTGCATATTCTCTACTTGAGGATGATTTCTGTTACAGCAAGCAAGAAATAGAAGGAATAATTCGTCAAATGTCAAACAGCTCATACTTTCAGTACTCCCAAAGAATAACTTTGGTAACGTTTACAGAATAGGGATAAATCTCCAGTGGCCTAGTACTGTTGCCACTCAGGTCAAAGAAAAGCCTGCTCTTTATTTTAACTGGACTATCTCACAGCTCTTTTAGCAATTAGGTTCATGCAATGAATTAATTACATAAAATTATAAGCAATTTGTACATGAATGCAAAGAAATTAAATTAACTGGATAAATTATATTCTGTAAGCCACTCAACTGTAATAGTTATCATATGCTATTGTTCACCTTTAGACATACTTCAAATAAAAGATACAGTTCAATAAAATCTACTTTTTTTGTAAAAAATAAGAAATATAATTGTCATAAAATTATTTAATTGATATGTGAATTATTTCGTAAAGTTCTTGGTGAATTTTATGAAGCTGGTAAATTCCAAAACAACTCCTGGAAATATATCACAAAACACAATCACTAGCACTCTCTCCCTTGTTTTTCTGAGTTCAGCATTTAAATCTGTACAGGATCCTATCCCTTTTTCATTGAGACAGTGATATAATTTTATATTATACCAGTGGCACAAATCCTAGGGTAAAATCAGAAACAGGTTGCTGTTTGCAGCAGCAGGTTGCCCACAGAGAATTTATTGCTCAAAATTTAGAACTGATTTATTACCAAACTAGATTGTTTATAGCTATCTTTGATACATGCTGGCTACTTTGAATTATTGTTGTTGACATACCTTCCACCAACTGATACTAAGAAAACACTGAAAAAAACAGATACCCAACTAAGGACAGAGTAAAAAATGGTTAAAGACCTCTAGAATTTTTTCCAATAGCTGTTTCAACAGGATGAAGCTTAACATTTTATAAGATAGTATAGCAGTAGTATCAGTAAAGTACCTTTGCTGTGGTCAAATATACAATAAGAAAACTGGTAGAAGACTGAAAACCAAGTCTTTAATTCCATTAGAACCAATATTAACTAAAACTATATGCTTTCAGAAAAAGACAGGAGATTGGGAAACAAAAAAGTATGCAGTAAAATCATGAAATATGGGAGATTTATAGATTTACAGCTGCAGTAGACATAGATGGGGAAAGTGAGACATCAGAAAAGGGATTAGGATTAGGATTGCTTATGCACTTACATAACATTTGTTCTAAATTTGATTATAGTACTCCATAAAATGAGAACTCCATGTTCATCATGCACAGCAAGAAATTTCCCACGTCAGCATCATCATTTACATTTGCAAGAATAATTAGGAATCATTTTAAAATGCTTTAATTATGTTAATCAGCCAATGTTTGCTACACTTTGAAGTCATAAATCATTGTAGGAACTTTAGATGGAGCAGCCATATGTTTCTTTGTCTCATACTACTGCAGGAACATCATCTATCATGTTCACAGCTATATATTTTGTATATAGAGACCGTGGACATGCCTACATGGTAGATTATTGCATCCTACTTCCAGCATACTAAGCCACAAATGGATTTTTAAATTAAATAAGTAAATAAATGCATATATGAAGAGAGACACCCAAATACGGAGTATCTACCTTAGATTTATAAACCTGAGTTTAAGAAGTGCTGACCAGTTCCTGTGATTTTATTCATTCCTGTAGTTAGTTCTGAAGTTTGGATTTGAAATTATAAAAAGGTTTTTAATATGTGACTTTTTGAAGTTCAGCAAGAAGTGAAATGTAAAACTGTTTGGTACCACTAGTACCCTGATCTGTCATTTAGACTACATATACTCATGCTATATGATACACAACTTGTGCTAAAAAATCATCTTTTAGTTATGCTACAAAATCATCTTTTAGTTGTGCTACTCTATCCTAAAGGCCAGTAAAATCTCATTCCCCAAGAGTAGTGTATATATAACCCTCCTTTACTCTGTTTACCTCCAAATAAATAGGGGTCAAAAAACCCCAACCAAAAAGCTTTTTGTAATTGTTATTCAGAACCATCAATGTACATCAGTGCTAGTCTAACCTAAACTACAACGTGCTGGGTATGGGGGTGAGGAAAGCATTACTGATGTGCATAAAACAACAGAGAGTGCAGCGTGGGACAGGGGCTCACAGGGGACCAGGGAGAAGTGGGGTACCCCTCACAGGCTTGGATCTATCCCACCACCCTAGCGAGGAAGCAGGGCCAAGCCTGGCCACATTCAGTCAAGAGACCAGATCACCATTTTAAGGTGACGGAGCTGAAACGAGGGCAGGGTCTGAACCAAAAGGTCCATGGCCAAACTGGGCTGGAGACTGGCATTCCAGGATGTAGCTGGGGCAGGATGGGGAGCAGGTGGAGTCTATTATTAGCACACATGTTAGGACTTGCTTTAGGTAGGAAGGATGGTGGTGCTTAAGAAACTGAAGATACTGAAGGTTCCAAGATGCAAATAGGTGCCATTCCAAATAGCAGCTGGAGATGTGATTAATTTACAATTTCTGAAGTGCCAAAACTTTTACTGTAAACATTCTATTGGAAGAAAGAAGTGGTTTTGCAAGCTTATTCAGTTTGTCAAATGCTTTTCCTAAACCCGTATGCTGCATAAAATGCATCTCTGTTAGATAAAAAATTGCTTTACAGCTTGTACTAATGAACAACCTCAACAGTAAATGCAGGCTAGTGGTTTTGTCTTGATCTGTGAGACCTTCTCATACTCATTGATATATCTGAAACCTGTATTCATGGCCAATGTTGGCAAAGTTCTCTTATTTTGTCCTTTACAGCCCAAGGTGACTGTATCAGTTTTAGATGAGGCACTGAAATTTTCTTTACCACTCCAAGGTGTCTATCTTGGCCCTCCAAGCTGTCTGTGCCTTGTTTGCTGAAGCATTTCTGTAACCCAGACACACTGGAGCCCTGTGCTTTGTCATGGGCATACTTGTTCAGGGGGGTAACCATTACTGTTTAAAACACCTGTTAAAAGCGGGTACAGAGGTAGAATCACCATCCACCAGTTTATTCTCTTACACTCTTGAGAAAGGTACAAATTCACGGATATGGATAATATCTTGTCAGTTACTACTGACGCACATGCTTAAACAGTGAAGAGTTGGTTGAGTGCTGCTGAATTAAGGCACTCCTAAATTGATTTATTTTTATCCTTGGATGAGCTGAGGAAAGGGAAGAGCCTTGAAAAGGAGCTCATTGTTACCCAAAGTGGTAAGATCCATAGACACCCAAGTTAGGTTTTCAGCATTCAAGCTAGCTACAACCCAGCCAATAGCACAGCAAGGAACACCATGAGGAATATCTACTTTGTAATTTGAGTGCAGTATAGGAATATCTAAACTAGCTTTACATGAGCTAGCCCAAATATTAGAAAAGCTGAGCTCTGGAAACAAAAGGTATTGTTATACACTTAGTTATGACAAGCTTACTTCATATCTAAATCCACAGAAATTGAGTAACAAAGCTTTTTCCTGCTTATATGACTTGTAAAGTCTGTACTAGAAGGTGCCCTCAAATAAACCTCTATCAAATTCAGCAGTTTGTCATAAAATATATGGGAATTGAAGGTTCTACATGAGGCTGTTTGAAATCCCACCTCCACCTACCTGGAGAATATCCCCTATAGTACATGTTACACTATTTTGAAATAAACAAGCCCAGAGAGAATGTGTACAGCAAAGAACCAAATTACTATGCTTACTTCCCATACAGATCTCGAACTCCTTTCCAAAGTAACATACATCATTACCAGTCTGTGTTACAGTTGTCATGGTAGTGTCCTAGGAGACTAATGTCAAGAGACCTAGATATTAGTCCCTGGGTTTATTCTCCATAATTCAATCTTTCATTATCTACTCAGTGGTCTTAACTGAGGTGCTACAAAGCAGAAAACCTTTCCCTGGAGAATACATTAGGAGATGAGCGTCTATGAAGAAATCCCAACATCCTTTTCTGCCTGGCAAATTTTTACAATGGTTTCTCATGGTTTAAGTGCAGCTGGTAACTCAGAACCATGAAGTCACTCGCTTACTCGCCACCCTTCTTCCTCCTCCCACCCCTGGAAGGAGAACCCAGGACATGGCTAACAATGAGGTGGTTTATGAATATGTCCAATAATCACTTGAGCATATAAATTAGAAAAACAAACTGTAATAATGGGGTGAGTATAAGTGAAATAGTTGGAAAAGTATATTTTTTTAAATTATTTGCAGATAGGCTAAGAAAATTGGGGCTGTTCAGCCTGGAGAAGAGAAGCTGCGTGGAGACCTCATAGCAGCTTTCCAGTATCTGAAGGGGGCCTACAAGGATGCTGGAGAATGACTCTTCATCAGGGAATGTAATGATAGGACAATTGGTTTAAACTAAAACAGGAGAAGTTCAGGTCAGATAAAAGAAAAATGCTCTTTACTGTGAGGGTGGTGAGGCACTGGAATAGCTTGCTCAAGGAAGTTGTGAATGCTCCATCCCTGCCACTGTTCAAGCCCAGGCTGGGCAGAGCTTTGGGTGACATGGTCTATTGTGAGGAGTCCCTGCCCATGGCAGGGGGGTTGGAACTAGATGATCTTAAGGTTCTTTTCATTCTATGATTCAAGAAAGAGTGTGGAGAAAAATTCACATTTTATAAGATATCCATATTTGAAATGCAGAATAGCAAAATTATGTCACTGTTGAGGATAAAAAAGCAATTAACTGACTAATCTTAACACATTTCCTCACAAAATCCTGTTTTGCAAGATTATGAGTCCAGTTCCATCAAACAAGGGTCCACTGGATATGTTCCAAACCTTATGAGCTATGGGTTCAAAATTTAGCTCATCCGTTATAAAGAACGAAAAGAGGAAAAAATGGGGGAAAAGGGAAGAAAGGGAAGGGGCAGGAACAACCAGAGATTTATTCTTTATCCTCGTTATACTCAACTTCATGAAGGAATGGCTTTTAAACATTTTCTATTTCCTCTAATCTTGGACTGCTTCCCTAGGGAGAAACAAGCAGTTCTAGAGAAAGCCACAAGCTTTGTTTTTTGGCTTACAGGCAACACATAACTAAAAAGTCAACAGTGAAGCTGAAAGGGAGGATGAACTATGTTTTTCCAAAGCTCACTGTTTTCCTGGGGCCTTGCAAACTGGGTAGCACTGATCATAAACTCTCTGACTTGCATTTAGCCCACCGGCTATTCCACACAGCCAGGTTGCTCAGAGAGCTGGTAGATGTGCCATCCCTAGAGACGTTCAAGGCTGGGCTGGATGTGGTTCTGAGCAACATCTTGTTGAAAATATCCCTGCTCATTGCAGGAAGGCTGGACTACATGACATTTGTAGGTCCCTTCCAGCCAAACTGTTTTATGTTTCTATGATTCTAAGTGCAGAACATCTTTTTTTATGGAGTGTGGTGCAATGCAAAATCCGCCATGTGTGTGCAGGGAACCTGATAGGTTTGACCTTCCAACTGGTGCCCTGGGATCTGACCCTATTGAGCTTAATGTGTTAGGTAAAAGCTGAATCTCTACACTGTAAACAAAGACTTCAAGTGAAAAGAAAAAAACAGCAATAGAAAGGTGAGGTTTTACATCCCAGTTCAGGTTTAGCAATTGAGTGAATGGGTAAGAAGAAGAAATATATGCACTACTGTGTAGATCCAGTGTCTTGGAAATGCCACCTTGTGCATCCTGTAAATTAATCTCATCTTTCTTCTTGCAGGGCACAAGAAAAGGAAAAAACTACAAACTACACACAAGGTTTTCCTTCAAAAAGCTCAGTTAATTTTCCAACTCCCTTACTTTTTCCCTGAAGACTGCTTGCTCTAGGCAAGAATCCACATGTGTGGTTAGATGAAGTGCCTTGTGACTGAGAATCAGCCACTGATTATCTATATATAATTGGTGCTTCAACCAGTAATTGAATGCCTGTGGAATAAAGATGCCTTGAAGAAACCCTGTGTCTTGCAGGCAGCTTTCTCTCTATGGATTAGAGACAAAACAGGCATTTTTATAGTTTATGTACATATTTAATTAGCACCGTAGTTACCTAAGTAATTAATGCATAGATTAAAATACTCATTTAAAGAAATTACAAAATATTTAATTATAAACAAAATAGTGAGAGGAATTCTTCACCAGGAAAACAGTGTACTCTAAGGACCTATTACTAGTCCTTTGCTACACAAACCTACATTGCTGCTCCACTCCACTTACGCTTTTCTGTTTTTTTGTTTGGCCCCAAAGGACAGAGGTGCTCACTAGATACAGCACAAGACCTGGGCTGCCTCACTGTCAGTGCATCAGAGTCCACCAGCCCTCTTTGATGTCACATGCCTTATTTGCAGTGCAGCAGCAGCCTGCGATGTAGCTGGTGAGCCCAGGGATGTGGCAGGTGAAAAGGTTCAGCTACCACGTATCTCCAAGTTTCAAAGGCAGGAATGCTGGAGGCAGCCCACCCTCTGGCATCAGTGACACACTTCCATCTCATCTCATAATAGGCTACATGTGGCCATACAGCATGCCAACACTTCACCAGCTCCTGCTGAAGAATGTCCCCCAGAAATTATTCCAAGAATAATGGAAATGCTTAGGGTGTAACACGAGGAGCCCCAGTGTCAATGTGATGGTTACATGATTTTATAAACCTAAAAGGAGTACCACTGATTACAAGAATTACTGATGTACATATAATTAAAAGTTTGCTGGACCTAACATTTACATGTGTGCTTTTATGTTTGTGTACATATTTTTATATCAGACATTTGTGTCCTCATCTTCCTAAACAAACATCTGAAATCATTGCTCTCATACATACTTAACTGGAAAGCCTGGAGTCTCATCAACAAAGCCTAGTTCATGGGCTAAACCTAGTTTTCATATCAGAAGGTGACTTTTTTCTTCAGCTTTTTCCATATAAGCCAGCTGTGCAAATTCAGGTGGGGCTTCAGGGCAATATTTTAAAATGGGATCTCTGATATGGGTATCTTCATTCTTAATACAGTTGACCTTTGATTTTAGAAGTGCTGGAGTTTCACTGGCTAATCAATATCTGGCTTGGCTGCTTGGCTTCAACTTTTCTCTTCTGAAAACTCTGAAAATTCACCTTTCAAGGGTGAGATGAAACTTCACAAATGTCTAGCATGGGCTTTTGAACAATTTAAAAGGTGCAAAGTTTTACCAGCTAGAATGCTAGGCAAGGATGTTATTCTGGTGTAATTTTAATGTATACTGGCAAACTAATGCAGTCAGAGCCTTCTGCCACACATGGCAAAATAATTGCATCCTATCAATGTACTTTCATCCACTAAAATACATACTTTTTAAAGTGAAAAACGTAAACTGCAAGGTTCAAGTAACTTGTAAATTGCTTACAAATTTTGTCTAGTGAAATAGCATCATTACAGTAATGTGGAACAGAAAGCATAAAGTAGCTTTCTGTAACACAACTGCAAGCCATGAAAATAGAGGCTTGCAGGAAGTGCAACTCATATTTGAATTAGTCAGGGTCACTGCAACAGATACACTTGCACTTCAGAGAAATGGCATACGACTTTTTCATGTAGTGGTCAGGACCCTGGTTTATATCTGGTGATAAAGGGGAAACACAAGAGTGCATCAGTTAAGTTTCTGGCTTAAGGCCATTCTCCAGGCAACATGCCATAGTAATGAAATCATTGTTATTTTAGATTTCGTATTAGATGAATAGGGTAGTGCAAGCTGTTTGAAACTCAGTTTTGAGGTATTTAATATTTTAAAATAATCCCTAGCATTTAACAGTTTTGCTAACATTAGCTTTCCTAAGTGCCTGATAAGTTTTATTCCCCACTGTTTTAAGCTTATTTTTTTAATTAAATGCAGATGCTTAAGCCATCAGTATTCACCAGAAGATTCAGTTATTCAGAAATTATATAATCTATCTTAAATCCTGAATTATGTTCTAGATTTCTAATTGAAAACTACATTAGCTCTATAGCAGAGAACTAATAGGAATGGCAGGAATAGTACTCTGCTCTTCATATGCAAAAAGACTTCTCTTTAAGTCAGTGTCAAAGTTGTCACTGACTTTACTGACAACACTATTTGGTCACAAATACCCAGGTCTTCACTGCTTAAAATAATGTCCTTTAGTTCTTATCCACACAGGTCCAGGAACTGCAGACTCACTTTGCTGTGCCTGTGCTTGAAGCTGAGTATTGTTTTGTCTTTATAAGCAGCAGCTATTTTCAGAGACAAGTAGGATATTTCAAAGATATCACCACTTGACATCAACACATTTCAACACCCAATTGTAACCAAAAAGCAGTTTAGCACCATACTGCCAGAAACACGGAAAGAAAATGGTACTAGATTCTCCCAACATGTGTATCTTACTTTGGGATACCTATGGGCTGTCCACTTGCTTTTTGAGTTTAAATCAGTAGTTATCAGGCCTCTTTTCTAAGTCTTTATTCCAACATGTGCATGTTCTGAAACTTTTTACAAGAAAACAAAGGCAAAAACAATTAAGTTGTGAAATCGCTTCACTTCAGTAGAAAAGGCGAGTCTCAAGAGCCGCAGAGGCCTTCGTTCACAGGCTGCGGCTGATGCTCCGGTATGGAATCTGGCACCTTTTAGCCAACCCTGCCCAAGACTCCGTAGGGGGCTACATAGACTCAGGTTACTGGGCAGAAACAGCACCTCGGGATAATGAAGAAAGGGGAACCAGAGATTCACCAGCACCCCCCCCCCATCACCCCCCTACACACAACCTGGGCGAATCACGAGCATGAACCCCCACCTACGCCTCCTTACCCCGACCCCTCCGCTCTCAACACCTCTTCCTATCTCCCCTCGCCCTAATACGTCACTTCCTGGGGGCGGGCCGGAGCTCCGCCAGCCGCGGGGTGTCAGCAGCCGTCCTGTGATGGCGGCGGTGGGGAGCTGGCAGCTGTGGCGCCTGGGGGCGCCGGGGGGGCTGTGCTGCTCCTAATCGGCGTCTGGTCCCTGCGCCATGGGGAGGAGCCGCGGTCGGCGGCTGGCCTGAGTCGGTGGTGGTGGCGGCGGCGACAGCGGAAGGCGCGGCATTGCCAAGGGAGACCCGCCGCTGGGGCCGCGACCTGTGCCTCCGGGGATGTTGCGGTGGGTCCGGCAGCAGCTGGTAGGTGCTTCCCGTCGCCGCGAGGTGGGGAGGGCCCAGCGCCGGGACATGGCTGCGTGCTCGTTCTCCTCGGTCCGGCCCTCCAGGATGGCCACATCCTGACGTCTCTGCCCGGGCCGCTGCCGCCGATGGGATCCCTGGAGAAAGCGGGGTTGCGAGCGGGTGGGCGGATTGAGGGGGCGCAGGGATGGAGTGTATGAGGGAGGAGAGGTCTTCTCCCGCCGGGAGCAGGGAGGTGCAGAGGCTGGAGAGGCCTGCAGTTTTCTTTGGATCATGGGACCATGGAGTGGGTTGGGTTCGAAAGGACATTAAAGATCATGTATTTTCAATCCCTCTGCTACGGGCAGGAATATCTTCCACTAGACCAGGTTGCTTCAAGCCCCGTCCAACGTGGCTTTGAGCACTGCCGGGGATGGGGCGGCCACAGCTTCTCTGGAGAACATGTTCCAGTGTTTTTTTAGGTTTCCTTTTTAACATGTATTGGAAGGTTTGGGGTGTTTTGGGTTTGTCTTTGTGGTGGTGTTCTGGTTTTTGGTTTGTTGTGGTTTTTTTTTCCCCTTGGAACCATGTTGACCCAGAGAAACAGGCATTCGCTTACCTCTGGTCTCCGTTGGGAAGGGCTCCCCAACTTTTTTTCACGGAGGAATGACGGTGCCTCTTTCTGTGGACGGACACTTAGGAGATTTGCTGGCCTCTCTTCCTCCTTCACGTTGCGAAATCTCTTAAGGCTTTCTTCACCCGATGCACATGTATTTACCTGTACCTGAGAGCTTTGCAGATGTTGTCTCTATGTGTGTATTAGGGCTTTGAAAGCGACGAGAAATTGAATAAAAACATCTGTGAAATGCTTTTCGCGGAGGAAATCAGTTGAAAAAGGCTGCAGTTAAGAGTGTCTGTCGCCTGTTAAAAAGGCGCTGCTTTTAGTGCTTGTGTTATAACGTGCAGGGGAAGTAAGCCGTCTGTGACTGCAGTGTCTGTGGTACTGTAGCACAGAAGTACAGTAAGTTTGGCTATAGAGTGTGTATTTGTGCTTGAGCTTGATGTCGCAACAGGTTTTGAAAACAGTGTTCTTATCCATACAGGAGGGTTAGAATCAGGCAAATATGTAGGACTGATTTAAGTGGGATATTTTTGTACTACTAGTACAAAAGAAAAATGTTGATGTGCAGAAATGTTGGAAACTAGTTAGGGATTGGGGAAAGGGGGACAGACTGACTGGTACTTTGTCGAAGGTGCTTTTAGGTAATTAGTAAGTACTCTCTGTATGAAACTCACAAACGTTTTGCAACTTCTTGTTTGTCTAAGAGGACAGTATTTTATATACCCATTAATGAGATCATATGGTCTTGAGAACCTGCATTCTCAAGAGTTGTTAAAGGGGCAGGGAAAATTAATTGGGTGGTCTTAGAGGTAAGTAATGAGAGGATCTGGTAGGGAATTCAAATTATTTCAGCACATTTCTTTTTAAGAAGAGGAGACATGCTGAAAATGTAATACTTTCTTTGCCTTTATCATGGTCTTACAGGCCCAAAATGATTTTCTAACTGAGGTATTATTTGTCTATTCCGTGATATAACAGGAATTGGTGATAGTGCTAATGTTGCTCAGTCTTCAGTGCCTACTGTGGGACTGTCAAAAATTGTCAGTTTGGTTTTGTATCTTGGCCTTCAGTCTGCTTTGTTTGCTCAGAAACAATTAGCACCACCCTGCATAAACAGTTTATCAGTTTTCCTTCATCTGATGCTGTCCTGTGCAAAGTAAGCTGCATAGCAAGTCATTAACAGTGTGCAACTATGAAGTTAATATAGTATCGTTAGTTAATAGTTGGAAGTACTGAAGTTTTAGTTATATCATCATCATGATATAATTTTATATTTGTATCTTGTTATATGAGATATAAATGAGATATATGATAAAGTTTTATAGTGCTATGTCACTATCGTGAGATAGTTTTACCAAGTTTTAGTTGTAACTCCTTTTGTCTCTACATTTTTTTAGTAAGTCATTGTTTTCAGTTAAATGCCCTGGTATATTTCAGACAGAAGCGTTAAGCAGGAAGGATGCCTGCTTTCTAGTTCCAGTTCTGTTACCTTGAGATCTCAGGGATCAGTAGGCATGTGGATTTGCTGAGGGTTGCATAACACCACAGACACAGCTAGCTCTGCTTGAAAAAAGCGACTGGGTAAATAACAGTTGATAGGAAGCATAATTAATATTCAGGAATAGTACAGTATATTTTATTTGCATTTCCAGATATGATGGGTTAGACTACATAGCTCTGTACAGCAGAATGCTGTTGTGACCCTCCTGGTCAAGTGTGTGCAGTGCCAACACAAAAGAAGAGTACAGTGGCATTTGTAATGCTCAGTGACTTTCTGTACCACTTCTAGTTTAATAGATTTATTAATAGTTTGGTCTGTGCTAATGTCCTGATGGTGCACATGGAGTGTTAGGAGCTGTTGCAGTGGTATTAAAAGAAAGTACTGACAACTTCAGTTGTTTGGCAAGGAGGTCTCCCAAAATTGTGATTGAACACCTTTGTACGTATGATCTTAGCTACCTGTCAAGTGAAGAAGGGTCTCTGGATTTCCATTCTAGTTGCAGTTATGTAGAGTTTGAGCACTTTGATCTGTTATCTAACAGTTCAGTGATGTTCAATGATGTACAAAACCTAAGAGCCGGCTAGTCTCTCTTTGTGTTTTGTTTTTTGTTTTTTTTTTTTTAATGATAGTTCAAGAGAAGCAGAATTATGCTATATTAGGCAGAGTATCTTCTTCCTATAGTTTAAGAATCCAAGTGCTCTTGTGCACCAACAACAACTTTTACACTATGCAGAGCAAGGTATTCAGGCACTTGCAGCTTTGCTGTTTAAGTGGAAGTCAAAAGATAGAATATGTGGATTAATTCCTTAATTCATTTGGATCAGTTTCTTCTGACTGGAAGACCTAGTTACTAGCCTATTTTATATAATGGTTATAGGAAGGCTCAGATTGTGAGGAACATCAGTTCATCTAGTCCAGAAGTTGTATGCAGAGCTCACCACAGGGAATGTTTTCAGCTGCTTTGCATTGGTTGTCCCTGTCACACCCCATGCACCTCTAGCCCCAGGGGCAGTATCACAGCATTATTAGGGTTGGAAGGGACCTTTGAAGATCATCTCGTCCTACCAATATTTGTAATGGTGTTCTTGTTCATTTTTCATTCTAATAAAAGTTTCTTCTACTAATAAGGGAAATGTCCTTGAATAGATTAGCACTAGAGGACTGTATGTTTGGGACATTCTTCTCTTTCAGGTGTTGGTGTCTATTAAGATGTTCTGAGAGTGCAGATGCTGTTCTGTGATAGCTTGTAGTGATTGGCCTTCTGAACAAGGTGGGCAGTGTTTGATCTCATTATTTGCACGAATGCGTTTTATTTTCACTTAATCATTTCATAGAATTGAGCCAATGCAGTTACTATTTCCTCTCCCACACCCCTCCCAAAGTATTTTCTGTTTTCTTTGAATGTTGCAAGTACTTTGAACTAATCCAGACAGAGAATCCTGGTCTTGAAATTACATTGCTTTTCTGGAGTACAACTTTCCCTTCTTTCTTAGTTGTCATTGAAGTCTGTTCCCCTTTTTGGCTAAAATTAGGTGAGTGTTTGTTACTGTATACTGGATAAAAACATGCATATTTGCTCAGAAGAGGTCATCTAGTTCAGACTACCCAGCCAATACATTCTGTATTGTCCCAGAAGAATTAGTGAGATGTGTGTTAGAACAAATGAAACTACTTTAGAGTAATTTGAGAACTGGGGGTTAATGACTTCCCTCCTGTAACTTCATACATATTTTTTTTGTTAGAGATACTCTGTGATCTGCTGGGCTAGTCCTTCTGTTGTGTTTGGGTCTTCTAACCTTATTTTCTTTTTATATTCTGTGACTGCTGAAGGGTAATACATTTGTAGCACAGTGTGTTCCAAAGCATGCAGAACCTGGCCCTGTCTTCAGCCTGCTGTCTGTTCCAAATGGAGACATCCATTCTGTCCAGTCTTAATTTTTAAAGTCTTATCATCTCATAAAAATTAAATTGTAAATTTATAAATTGCCTACCAAAACCTAATCAAATCACTGCTTCTTTTAAAGACCATTTTAAAAATGGGAAGTTCAGCTGTCTTGCTGTCAGACTTGGACGCTTGACCTGTATCTTGTCCTATTCTTTTTTCTTTTTTTTTTTTCTGGCCATGAATTTTTGCAGCAGCAGGTTTTTATTGTGCCAGATTTCCACTTGTCATGCAATAATATGACCATTTAATTGACTGTATG
Source organism: Melopsittacus undulatus (assembly GCF_012275295.1). Classification (NCBI taxonomy): domain Eukaryota; kingdom Metazoa; phylum Chordata; class Aves; order Psittaciformes; family Psittaculidae; genus Melopsittacus; species Melopsittacus undulatus. The sequence goes on from NC_047532.1 coordinate 45,504,243, forward strand.
ATATTCCTGCAATAACAGTATCCTGCTCCCTTAGCTATTAAGGGAGTCTATAAATTCTATTTATATTTTATGTGACTGAGTGAGAAAAATACTACTTTCTTGACAAAGAGCAAAAGCTTTTAGTGTTCTGGTTGTAGGTAGATGGTCAGGGTAGAAGATTCTGTTTATTACCAAGAGGTTGTCTTGTGAACTCTCATCAGAAGGTAAAAGTGATCTAAGGCAAGTAAAGATGTGCTGAATTTAATAACATTCAACATATGTTTTAGATATCATTGAAATTGTTTTTCTTGTTTGGAAGGGTTGGTTAAATTCATTAAAACTTGTTTGCTCTCTTCTGGGGTGGAGAGATAGTAGTCACAAGAGAAAAAATTCTGTGTTTGAATTTCATTAAAAACATTTTGACTTTTGCCTTTCACTAGTGATGTCATCTGGTTTTCTTTATTGTATTGTTGTGTCCTTGGTAGTTATAACTGGTTTTGTAACTATTTCACCATAAAAAAGGTATCTGCAGAACACCTCTAGAAAAACTCCTTGAATTTCTAGCACAAAATCTGTTTGTAAGAGAGCAAATAAGAGCTGCAGCAGAATAGATCTGACAAAGTGCCTCTGTAAACACAAGGTCATATTTTCCATCAAAACACAGGTGACATTTGCAGCTAGGCATTTTTTTTAATATAAACCTTTTTTCAATTGCTTTCAAAAAACCACTTAGCAACAGTACAGACTATAGTAGAAAAGAGGTACAGTAGGACTGAGAGCTACACCATGATTTAAAAAACAAACCTCTGCAATTCCTTGGCTTCCCACATGCTGTGATTTAAATGGATTTTTTTCTTGTTTACTTTGAGTAAAATAAGCATGGGAATGGAGAGGTTTCATGTAAATGGGAAGGAGAGATAACGATGGAGACAAAGGCAAGCTGTTTTCATCCTGAAATATTTTGCCAGGGAAAGAAGGCTTATATGATTTATACCTAAAAATATACGTTGTTACATTTTGTTACCTGTTTCGTTTCCCTTTTGCCTCTTTTTGGTCTGGTTTTATGGGTGGCTCTGCTAATTTTTTGCAGATCTTTAGATTGCAACAAAATAGGAAGCTTAAGATTTAGCAAGCTTTGAGGATAAACTAGTTTGTAGACATGTCTGAAAGCAGGACATTAAACTGATACTTAGTTCATAAGTCATGTTTGTAGTGGAATTAAATAGTAAAGTGATATTTGAGTGGATTAGACTAAAAATTGCAATGTTAATTTTTACAGAATATGCTTTATCAAAGCATATTAAAAGGAAGAGCTAGACAGTTCTTGCTATAACTAACTAAATTATCTTCCTGTGAAATTTGTTGAGCAGCAAGAGTCAAGGCAACTGTCAGTATAATTTTGGCACACATTTTGAAAAATCCTTAAGATTTATTATCTAGGGGTGTTTTGGGGGAAGAATTTTTTGAGAAGTGTTGTTTGTTTATTGGGGGGGGGTTCATACTGAAGGTAGATGTGAACTAGCATAAGTAGCTGTAGCCTGCTGGAACCAGTATAAATATGGTGGTTTTCAATATTCTGATGGGATAATGGTCACGCAAGTAGCCCAGAACAGGAGTCCTTTATGCTTGCGGAAAATAGTTTTATAAATGACTCAAAGCAGCAGGTAAAGAGCATTTTGTTTTAAGGTAATAGCACACAGTATGCAAGCACATGAAGAAATGTATGATTTCTCTGAATTTGTCCTGTCATGGACTTGACATGTGTATGGTGAAATTGCTAGCTACAAAGTTGAAATTGCCTTCTAATTTTAAATGGAATTTCATAACCTGTCACAAATTTGGATGCCTTATTTAATACTGAAAATTAAAGAAAAATATTTCTGCTATAAAATAACTTAAATGAATCCAGGGACTATGTAGAAAGGATACAGTTAGGGGTTGTATTTTTGAGAGAGTGTGTTTTTTTCTAGGTATAGGATAACAAAAGAAGCGTGATCAGCAGGTAAAAGGAGGTGATCCTGCCCCTCTCTCTGCTCTTGTCAGACATCACTTGGAGTATTGCGTGCAGTTCTGGTACCCTCAACGTAAAAAGGACATGGAACTGTTGGAACAAGTCCAGAGGAGGGCCACAAGGATGATCAGGGGACTGGAGTACCTCCCATATGAAGACAGGCTGAGAAAGTTGGGGCTGTTCAGTCTGGAGAAGAGAAGGCTGCGTGGAGACCTCATAGCAGCCTTCCAGTATCTGAAGGGGGCCTACAGGGATGCTGGGGAGGGACTATTCATTAGGGACTGTAGTGATAGGACAAGGGGTAACAGGTTGAAACTTAAACAGCAGAGGTTTAGACTGGATATAAGGAAGAAATTTTTTACTGTTAGGGTGGTGAGGTACTGAAATGGGCTGTCGAGGGAGGTGGTGAATGCTCCCTCCCTGACAGTGTTCAAGGCCAGGTTGGATGAAGCCTTGAGTGATATGGTTTAGTGTAAGGTGTCCCTGCCCATGGCAGGGGGGTTGGAACTAGATGATCTTGAGGTCCTTTCCAACCCTAACTATTCTATGATTCTATGAGTCTATGTGTGTTGAATGTTTTGTTTACTCTATTGGTTCTGTATTTCTTAGTGTAATTTTGTTCATTAACTGCTATTTCTGTGTGATTGATTATTGCAGAATTGTAGCACATTCCATGCTCAAGTACCTCATATATTTTGAGCAGCTTTCTTGAAAGTGGGTATTGATTTTTGATATCTCAATTCTTATTTTATAAAATAAGATTCCCTATAGTTACCTTCTCATGGGTGTCTAAAGTTACCCTTCAGCTTTGAAAATCTTGTGTATTCTCTGTTTGTATGTGTCTGAGAGGGAGATGATGTACATAAGGACAACTAATTGGTGGAGCCCACAGAAGAAAACTGTTAGTTCTGAAATTGAAACTGTGTGGTTTGAACTTCAAAGACATCTTCATTCTCCCTTCTTTAGAGCAGTGGGCTACTTTGGGAGTCAATGCAAAAGACCAAATGTTTTAGACACAGATACAGTCAAACTTCAAGTTCTTTTAGACCACTGGTAGTTCATCATGATGCTTTTTTTAATCTCTCAGGAAAAAAATTAGAGAGCACTGAATGGCCTTGCAAAATAGTTTTGGAGCCACTAGCCCTTACTTTGAGGTTAGCTTGTCTAAAATCTGAATGTTAATTAAATTGTTTGCTTAATTGAATTGAAGATGCATTTATTGTAAAGTCTGTTTTATGTCAAAAAGCATCTGAGAAAAAGTAGCACAGGATCTGTTCATTATTGTTAATTTTCATAATCTGTGTGTCTGAGTATAAACGAGAGCATCCTGAAATAAAGCAACAAATGAGGAATGTCTTATTGGCATTTAGGTGATCAAATACGTTGAATGCAAGAAGATAAGAGTTCTAATAATCCTGTGGCAAAAGTGAAAAGCTTGGAGTTCTGTTGAAGATAGCCACAAAAGAATAGCTATTATAAAGCATTAGGTTTGTTTTATCATATGAAGTCCAGAATGGATTATGCTTTGTAAATACTGTGATTTGGTATGTAGAGGAGGATAGGAAAGATAGTTCCTTAATTAATGCGAAGGTGGACTATTTTAAAATTAAGCAGTGTACCTAAATCTCTTAAAATTTTTCACTACTAAGAGAAACTGGGTATGTCAGAAGCATTTTTGAGAGTCTTATGTTAGAAAGCCTAACTTGCCTGCTCAGCTTGCTTTTGCTTTCTGATTTTATTGATGTTACAAGACCAGTATGTTTGGCATCAGTCACCTGAGTAGAGAAACTGGAACAGGGAAGTATGGTAGCAGTGAATAAGGCCAATTTACCTTGCTTGTTATTCATGCAGATAAAGATAGATGGTTGTTTTTTTTTTAAATAGGGATTTTCCCAAGTTATTTTTTGTTGGCATTTTTACAAAATAAGGTAAAATCAGAACAACTTGAGCTGTATGTGTCTAGGATATTGTTCCAAGCATCAGTATGACTGTTCTAATTACAGTACTAAGCATTTTTTTACCTTTGTAAAAGGAAGGATTATTGCTCCATGATTTCTTAGGCCTTGTTTCCTTGAATGCTTATTTTCACAAAATAATGTAGTTTGGTCATGAGTCTTTTAGGAGGTTACAATATAATTTGTTGTCATGTATTTAAAAATTACTGTAGATACACTAAGCTGGAAGAGGAAGTTGCATGTGTTCGGCTTTTTGTACTGTTTTATCTATTTACTGCAGTGATATTTCAAAGAGGAGGAGCAAATTGCATGGCACTATGTAAACCTCAGGATGCTTCAGCTGATTTGCTGCTTTAATTGTTAGAGCAGTGTTTAAAATTTCTGTAAGAACCTGTTTCTTCCTTCACGCTAACCTTTGATATGACAAATTCAGTTTGACTACTGCCCAGTTATGTGACTGAAAGAATTATTGGCTGCCTGTTTTGAATACAAACTTACACAGACTTCTGAAAATGAGTATGGAGTGTGACTAGATCATCTTATCTAACACAGGGAAAAGTATTCCATGCCTTTGGGGAAACTGCTACTTTCTTTAGCAGTGTTCAGTGTGGTTTTTGAAAGGAAGAAGAGGATGTAATTGAGGCTTCCTTCTTTCAAATGCCTTTCACTGAAAAATGGTCACATAACAGAAATTCTTTTAGCAAATGTAATTTTGCTTCCCCCCCATCCCCCATAAAAACTGTGAATGATGAATACAAAACATTTGGGAGATCATGTTAAAATATACTAGCTTTATGCAAATCATAAACAAAATCTGCTTGTCACATTATTTGTAATTATCAGTGTATATCTTTTAAAGCTTGAAGCACTAACTGATTTGTTGTGTGCTGGTCTCACGTTGCTAATCATAGCTGAAAAACTTGTGGATTTTTTTGGTCTTATTTAACAGTGTTGAAGGGTGCATGGGGAGGGTATATGTACATGTATGCTGCCGTAAGTTAATAGTGGTATTAAAGAAATAAGGAGTCTGTAGTAGATGGGATATATTACATCAACAAGTTGAGTAAGCATTTTTTCTTCTTTTTTCTTTTTTTTTGTTGTTGTTTACACTTGCAGCTGTTGGGAGGGCAGTCTCATCCCTTGCACAGTTCTTTTTCATAGTGTTCTTCTCAATTGCTTTTTTCTCCAGTTGCCTAATTTGTTGTTCATGCTAATAATGCTTCCTCAGCAGCAATATAAAACTCTTTGTTTTATTTGCAGTTGATTCATGTAATGCATCTGATTAATACGCCTTAAATATGAAGTTTTGTAATAAACTCAGCTTTACTTGTTATGAAGTAATGAGTATGCATTTAGGTAGAAATCACTCCACTAGATAACTGCAGGAAAACTTTTGTTGAAATATAGTGGTGACAACTGAATCTTTTTGCAAGACTCAGAATTTATTTTAGGGATCCTGTGTTCATGCTATTTAGCCGCAAAAATCTTTTGACAAGGGCATGTTACCCTAGTTTTGCAGCTGAGTTTGATAATGACATTAGAAAGAGCAAGAGCTGTCCATATGTGAAATTAGGAAACAGTGTGCTTTCTGTACATCTTTGGTGATTTTTTTAATAGATATATGCTGGGCAGAAATTTGGAGTGTAAGTCATTTTGGTGTCAGGAGCAGAATCTGTTCATATACAGAAAAGTTAAAGGTATTTCAGTTCTTGAATAAGTTCAGTGTCTGTGCAGAATCTTCCTTGGAGAGATGCAGAATTAAAATTTCTTTGGAAGATCTTAGTTGCAGTCTCATCAGCTGACTATGTGATGACAGGGTTTTTTGGTAATTTCAAGTGATCTTTCATAGTTACAGACATGAAACTTAGGAAATCTGGGTTCTGTTCCCAGCTCTGACTTAATTCCTGCTGTGATTGCAGTCAGGTGACTAAGGTTGTTAAGGATGTGTCCTTTTCCAACCACAGCTCTGATAAATGAAGAGGTTTTTGTCCCCAGCCTGCCTGGCTTGCGCATTGCCATCTCTATAGATCTGCTGACTGCACAGCTTCTGTGCTTACTCTGTGGTAAATTTCAGCAAAACAGAGTTAAATGTGTCTAGACTGAAATTTTAAGCTGTTTTAACTGCACAGCTGTACCTGTAAACTCATATGACCAGAGATGTGATTTGGAAAATAGATTCTGTGCCTTTTATCAAGTGTGCTTCAGCAGATGTATTCTACTGATAGAAGTCCTTCTGCAGTTAGGCTTGAGTTGTGTGGAGGTCTACACTTTTTTATAATAAAAATGTCACTAAACTCATCAGCTTTTAGGTATATAAAAATTCAGTGATACATTAGTCACTTTAAAATACTTTATTAACTTTCAGCAAATGATGTGGGGATTAGTATTTATCACAAGGAACTCCCTGTTGCTTTCTTTGCTTTGTATGGTTTGGTTGTTTTTTTCTGGTTGGTTGCTTTGATTTCGTTTTTTCCTTGCTTTACATCTGATTTAGAGTTGAGGGTTTTCAGGCTGTAGAATATGACTTTCCAAAGTGAGGATGTCCGGCAATTTGTGAGTGACAGACATTTTATGAGAGAAGAAAGAGCTGTGTGCGTAGTCTTATTAATTAAGCACATTTTTTCTTGCATTCAAAACACTTTTGTTGTGGCATCTTCTGTATTCATTTGAAAATAGTGTGTCACTAATGTCAAATAGCCAAAATTTTAGAATGTCAGCATTTAACAGGTACTTTTTTAAAAAAAAAACACCTTATTTTCTTTCTTGTATCTCTTTTCTTAAAGTCATGGGCAGTTCTTTTCTTCTTGTTTCTGACATCTATGTATATTTTTCCTGTCCTTTTCCCTGTCTACTTTTTTGTCTCCTTGCTCCACTCTTATCTTTAAACAAGCTTTCACACTGGCGCGTGTGACCAGAGCAGCCTTCCACAGCTTGTCATCTAAAGTTTATTCTCCTTCAAATCTCTTTGAAAAATCCCCTTTCCTTTCTTTCTCCGTTCTTTGTTCTGGATCTCTTCCTTTCTGAAGGAAAATGTTTCTGTAGTAATGATGCCAAATAATAAAAAAAAAATACATTTGAGAGGATTTTAAAATTAGTCATTTACTTTAAAATGACATCATCCTGAATGTGACCATACTTAACAACCTGTATTAGAGATAGGCATGAATTAAAGGAAATTCTTGGTTGGTTAAACCAACCACTTTTTATGTAGCTCATTGTGCTTGCTGTTCTTCATCCTCTGTAGTTAACTGGTACAGAAATATCTTCCATTGGAGTTCTGTAAAGCGTCAGTTTTTACTGACACAGATCAGGACCTGAGCCTGGTTTCACAAGTGGAGTAACACAACTGCAAAGGTGATTTCCTCACCTCTAGCAATGAAATGGGTGATGTCTTTTCACTTGGCATCAAAGAACAAGGAAACTGTATACAGTACAGAGTTGGTTCTAAGATTAGGAATGTGTGATGCGCATGCTGAAATTCACCACTTTCTGGACAATCACTGATTCCTTTACTAACAATTTCAGTAGCTTGTTACATGTCTTGAAGCTTTTTGTTTTTTATTTTAGTAGTTTTTTTGGCCTGAATTATTACTGGTTTACTGTCTTACTGTATTTTGCCATCACCTGCTTCTCCAGGTCAGTACATTAGAGCTAGGAAGAGTTCTGGTGAGTCATGTAGCCTCAGGAAAAGCTCAATTAAAGATAGACTTGAATGACCTAGATACAAGCCCTTGTGTTACAGAGACATTGCAACCTTCCCATGTGACTTATTTTGGTTTTTAATTATTTGTTTCTATAAAGAAGGATTTTTTTTTCCTGTTTTTCCAATATCCGAACTTAAGTTATCTTAGCTGCAACTTAAGCCTAGTTCTTCTTCCTTCAGATTACCCCATTTCTTAGCGGAACACTCTTTTATATATCAGAAAATGCGCTAGTGTATCCCAAGTTTTCTCTCCTCTAGGCTAAATGATTCCAATTTGATTGCACTTGGCTTTTTAGATTGTTCAGCCTTGCATTATAAGTCATATTTTTAGGATCTCTTGTGGCTCATGGTCCACTCCTCTAGATACTGTCCAGTTGGTTCACAGTGCTTCAGTTGTGGCTCCCACTCCTCCTCCAGCCTCCTTAGTACCAAGGACCTTTTTCTTAATGGGATGACATTACTGACTCACATTAAGCCTGTGATCAGCTGTAGCCTTTTGATTGTCATCTTCAGAACTGTTTATACAGGCTTCTACTCTCTTTGTGTAGATGCAGTCATTTGTATCTAACTGCTGCCTCTTTCAGTCTTCTGTGTGTATGGTTGATCAAGGTGATTTTGAAATTTTTCTTTTAATTTGGAGTTCTTGCAGTCCTGAGGTGGTGTCATCTGCAGGTTTAACACCTGTATTCCCCTTTCCCCCACAGAGACAGCTGATGAAAATACTAACTAGTAGACCTGAAACAGGGCTTTGGTTTCTAGGGATCTTCTGTTTTGGCAGGAAACTATTGACTGGTATTTCTGAGGGGTTTGTTGTTGTTGTTAGGTTTTTTTTTTGGTGGGGTTTTTTGTTTTTTTTTTTAATGCATCTGCTGGTGGTGATGTTAGGAAATCACATTTGAGATTAGACAAAATATTAGTTCTTGGAGATAGAACTTGTTTAGGAAAATAGTGTTGTCTAGGCACATGCAAATGCTTTTTTATTTTAAGCTGGTGGGAATCTTCAAAACCCAGTTATCACAACATACTAGTATGACTTTTTTCTTAATCTTTTGTTTTTATCAGAATCTGTTTCATTAGGGTTATCAGGAGCATGGCTGTGAATACATTAATTTACACGTTTTGTTTCCTATTCAAAAGCCACTATTCTAAGCTGCTGCTTGATATCTGAATGTCATTTTTCAGGACAAAGATAATTTTACAAAACTACAATTAATAAAACAGGTTTTGTTGGTTTGTTTTTTTTTTAATTTTGTGTTTTAGGGTTTTGACCCACCGCATCAAAGCGATACAAGAACTATTTATATAGCTAATCGTTTTCCCCAGCATGGCCATTATGTTCCTCAGAAGTTTGTGGACAACAGAATTGTATCATCCAAGGTAAGGAATAAGTTTGGCATGGGAAAGCCACTTGTACTTAAGAAGCAGTGTAGTGAATGTGCATGTGTGTATTATGTCTCATGGTGCATTGACAATATTAAAAATGAAAGAAGCTAACCTGTTTTGAGGAAAAAGCTAGATTGTTTCCTGTGTAGTTTTTCTCCTGCTTGCATGCCTATTTCCTCAGACTTTGACTAAGTACAGAACAATTAAGCATGTTGGTCAGAACTTTGGAAGAAAAGTAGGATTTAAACCATTGTTACCTGTGTCTGGATGTGATGCACAGAACCACTTTTAAAAGGAAGGCTGAAGCTGGTTGTGAAGATTTATAGAATAGCCAAAATGTAAGCTAGTACTCTGCATAAAATAAATCAGCAATGGACTGCAGTCCATTCCCTCCTAGTGTGGCTTTTGATTCACATAGAATCTGATAGAACTGATGGTGGGGATGTGTGTTGTCACTGTGGTGTAGGACAAAGTTACAGATACAAGGATTAATTTGTTCTCTGCTACTCAGGATGCAAGCAGACAAATAACTCCAGCTGCTCCTATCCTTGTTGGTAGGAAAATATTTAAAACTTTGCCTGTAAAGGCAACCCAGCTGCTACTGATGCTTCCCTGCTACCTGTATTTAGAACAAAAAAACAACCAACCAACCAAACCAAACCAAAACAATCTACCCAGAACTCAAAGGGTACAGTAGTTTTCTGTGAGAGTAGAGCAAGACCAGATGGTTTGAGGGAGGGAATATGGAAAATGAAAAGATTTAGCTGAATTTCACTGGAAAACTGTTCAGTGTGTCATAACTGTTCTTCTCTCTCTCCCTTTTTCCTCTTCAGTATACGGTGTGGAATTTTGTTCCAAAAAACTTATTTGAGCAGTTCAGAAGAGTAGCTAACTTTTATTTTCTGATTATATTTTTGGTTCAGGTAAGTTAAATAATACTGAAATTGCAATTCATGTTGTAAATTCTGCCATTGATTTTTGTTCTGTTAATTTAACTTCTTACGTATTCTGTCTCTAAAAAAAAAACAGCACATTTGCAGTTTCCCTTGGAAAATAACATAATTTAAAAAGAGTTACACCCAAGTTTATATACTCTCTTTAGGTTTTATCTTCATGAATACTAATGTATTTAATTGTGCAGCTTCTAAGTCCATTGCACTGCCAGCACAGGGACTCAACTGTCTGCAGTTTTTAATCCTGTGTCCCTTGCTCTTTCACATTTAGAAAGAATTAACTTTATAATAGGCTGAAAATTCCTGTATTGGGAGTTACTAAAATCATACAGTTCTAACTTAGTTGAACAGAATGTGTTGTCCATTCCATCTTCCCAGTTAAAAATACTAACTTCGTCATTCCTGTTACGATGTTTCGTGCTGTTTAATATTATAACTTGAGGAAGATGGGGGTATGCTGGAGATGAAACATAAATGTTACTTAAAGTAACCATGGATGGTGTTGCTTTTTTAAGCCTTTTATTTCTTTTCAGTGCAAATTTACCACTTTAGTTGATTTTTGAGTCATATTCTCTTCAAACTATTAGACTTCAGTGATATCTAAATGATGTCCATGAAAAATTTGGATCTAAAGGCAGAACTACTCGGAGTGTAATCCTTTTCTAGCGGTTTGTGACTCAAGTGAGTGCCCTAATTTGTGTGGGAAATGCATATATGCCTGTATTCTTGGAAATCAAATGGGAGAAAAGCTGCAGTCATTTTTGTTCATTTATTGGGGTGGAATTCTGGTTTTAATGAAATCCATTAGCATCTAATACTCTTTTTATGAGGAAACGTACCTTTAAAAGTTGATCACCATGGTATCTTCTCTGTCATATGAATCTCATGTGACCAGGATGCAGTGTTTGTCATTACCACCATATTCCACTGTGGATGACAGACCTGAAGCAGGTTTTCATTATATGATTTAAACATGCAGCACAGTTCAGTTCACCTTATTTACCACACTGATGCATGCCAAAAACATGGTGACAGACTGCATTTTGGTCCTGTGAGGTTCCACACCAGCTGTGTGATGGATGTGTGTCCAGCTGTGTAGCAGACAAATGGCCATGGTGTTGTCGTGGGAGAGGCAAAAGGAGCAGGCTGCCATGACAACTCCCCTAGCACAAAACTTGCACCATTTTCATATATGAGCCTCCCTTGAGAAAGGAGGAGAGTGTAGATGGCAAAAATGGCATGGGAACCCTGTCCAGCCAAAAATCAGATGCTGTTGGCATGGATTTTCTTGGACAACATGCTGCCAAGCTGAAATTGTAATGCTACAGTTGAAGAACAGACAATATTGGAGGCTAGATCTGGTGTTTTGTTTTTTTTTTTTTTTGCTGTGTTCTATAAACAGTTTCCGTGAAGAAAAAAGCAAGCTCATTCATGTGTGGTAAGATGGCATAATCTGTATTCTTTCTGAGGTTCTTGGCTCTTAACAGAGTAAGCTTCATGTATGACTATTTTTTTTTCTTCTTTAATGGTTCCCAAAGCAATGCCACAAGTTTCAGGTAAAGTGGATCAAATTGATGTCTGTGGTTTTGAATTGTTATTGTGTATATTTTCTTTACAGCACTTGACCATGCTGGTTTTTATCTGCAGCAGAGGCAAACCACTAACATACCTCCCCACATACAGAATTTTAGTGTACACACTGCACTTTTGGCATGCCAGCAGTAATAGCACAAATTGAAAAACTGCATGTTAACTTGGTGGAACCAGGCAGGAGCAGTCTAAGAAAGTGTTTTCTAATATCTAAGCTGTTGTAAATGACTATTTTTAACATTATTTTCATTTCTGAAGTGGATGTTATACTCTACATTGCCGTTAAGCAGTAGATTGTATGGAGTATTGAAACAGCTTCACAAAATCTAGGTTTTCTTCCTTTGTAATATACTTTTGAATTCATCTTTGTAGGATGAAAACATGCTAAGGACACTTAAAATCGGCACATGTGCTACAAATGTGACTGAGTGTTCTCTGCCTTAAGACCTTTGTTTGCATCATTATTAACATCATCAGGAACATAGTTTTGCTCCAGAAATACTGCAGAAAGTGCAGTAAAAATACTCATAATGAGGAGTTTGAAAAAATTGCAATTATAAAAATGCAACCGTGTATAATTTTTATATTTTCCTCTCTTCCAGCTCATGATAGATACCCCTACCAGCCCTATTACCAGTGGATTGCCATTATTCTTTGTCATAACTGTGACAGCCATAAAACAGGTAAAGGGAAAAAAAAACTTGTAGCACAAAGACTTTCTAAGGTAAAATTACTTAACAAAGTTTGACCAGCATATTGTTTACATACTAAAAAGAAATTTAAAAATGTGTCATTTTTACAAAGGATTTTGTATTTAATGTTTCTTGTTAGATGCTTGAACTTGAACATTTTGGTTAGTTGTCAAGCACTCAATGAATCACTATGGTACCCTTAAATGGATGATGAATGACTGTCAGACAGCATTTTTGTCTAAGCATTACATTTCACTTGTTATAAGACCTTTTCTGAAAGCTCCTCACTTATTCTTTTGGCACACCTCGCTACATATTAAAACCAATCTTTACACACTGAGAGCTTGGGTAGATTAAGCAACCCGTGTTTGTCAGTAGTTAAAAGGCAAATTTTGCCCCAAGGAGTATGATATCAAATGTATATTAACTGTAATCCTGTACCAGGTAAAGATCCAGTTTAGAAAGCTTCTGTTTTTGTTTTCTTTTTCTTTGATTACATAAAACATTTTGGAGTGCTTTATAGCACTTGAAATAACAGTAATCTTCTAAGTATGAGTTTAATAGAAATCTTATTCAAGCACCATACTATATCCTACTAAGACCTAGATGCCCTGGAAACAGAATGTTTAAAAAAAAAAGGAAGAAAAAAAAACAGAAAAAGAAAAGTCTTCTGTTTTCTTTAAACCCTTAGAGCTAGAAGAGAAAGAAACAAGCACATAAATAAAGAGGTGATGTGTATAAAACTATAACTTCTTCTGCAGGGAGGTAGTTTTCAGGAATTATCCCTTTCCAAGGGTTTGACAATGCTGTCTGGGGAAAAGATGCAGTCATAGCAACTGAAAAGTAAGCAGGAGACTGTTACAGACCTACAGCTGGAATTTCAATTTGTTTTCTGCCAGTAAGACCTAAAGCCAACCTGAAATAGGGCAAGGTAAAAATAACTCTAGCTTTCAAGTGGATAGAATGATGTTTGGGGCAGAGGGAATCTTACTGATGGAGTAATACTTGAATTAACATTTCCTCTTGTTTCTGTGCAGTTTGTATGTATAGAGTGTCCTAATCCTATTCAGTTGCATCATCACCCCCAAAAATCGCATGGTCAAGAGCTGTGGCAATAAGTAGGCAGTAGAAAATATCTGTTAAAGCTGTGTGAACTGAAAGATGGTGCAACTTAGTTACAAGGGTTTGGGTTTTTTTTTTCCCAGAAAGAAGTTGGACTTGTGTAAGTCTAAAATAGTCCAAAACAAACTTGTCACCACCTTGTTTCCAGATGTGCAATCTTGTGTTGGGAAGTTTAACTATCTTACTGTCAATTGTAAAGAGCAGATTCTGACATTTCTTCTAGAAGTTTCAAATCATTCATGTCTTTTCTGACTATCTTAATATGTCTGCAAGGATTATTGGAACCACCTAAACTGGTGTAATGGACTCTAATCTTTATCCTACCTGCTACAAAGTAGGCAAACAGTATTCACAAGCTATTATCTTGGAAAGACAATTCACTGTGCTATTTCCAACAGGCTGTCCTGAGAAAATGAAGATAAATCTGCTTTTGGAATGCAGTATGGTCTCAAAACCAGCTCCCAATTCCTCAAACCAGAAGTGGAATAGGAAGCAGATTTTAGGGGAAGAACTGAAAGCTGCGATGCACTGGTTCTGTACAAAGTTTCAGCAAGATAAATGTTAAACTATAACCTTTTAGTATCTTAAAAGATGGAGAAAAATAGAAGTGTTAGCTGTATGCAGGTTTGAGAAGTTTAGTAGTGAGTATAAAAACTCTCCTGTTTCCAGAAAGCCAGTTAATGTGGCACCTCTAGCAAAGCTCAGCTTTACTTTAATCTCAGCCAAGGTGATTGAACTTTCTCTTCTTAGCAGTGTAATTGCACCTTGGTCAGAAGGACATACAAGACTGCAAAGTGATGCAATTCATGCTGTGTCATTTTTTCGATCTTGTTAGCCAGAGCACTTTTCTCCTTACCCTTGTGAAGATGCCTGTGCAGTCCTCAGAGGAGTCCAAGATTAGAAAATAAATAAAAATGAAAGTTGAAAATAAAACCACAAAACAAAATTGAACAAAATAAAGGTATTTCCTAAGGAACTTCTGAAAACTTAGTCCATTTCAATAGGTTTATAGGTGTTTAGCAAATAAGCTCATTGGGCATAGATGTTTACACAAACGTCAGGTAAACTTCAAGTTTTGATTAAATATAGACCTGAGAATGAAAAACCTGCTAATATAATATGCAGGCCTGTTTGTTTTTTTGTTTGGTTTTCTCTAAGTACATTGCAGCAGTTATTCAAGTAGGAGTTAAGAATATAACATAATTGGGAGTTTTAAATCTTTTGTTTCTGTTCATGTAATTAAGCAGCATTCCCTGTACTCCTATTGAATATTTCTTTTTCACAGTGTTTTTGCAGTATTCGCAAGTGAGGATAAAACTCTCAAAAATACTGCAGTAGGTAAATTTGGGGGAGATTGAAACTGACCGCAGTAAGTTAAGAATTCCCTGGTGTGAGGTGTCACACTTGTGTTTTAGACAATAGGTGTCATGCGGAGAAATTGCTGGAATCTGTACTTTCTAAAGAAGATTAATTTCAGTTCTTTGCCAAATGCCCATATTGTGCAGCTGTTCAGGTTTATGAGACAAATGCCCCAAGGTTACTGGATGTTAGTTAAATCCTTATTTTGTTCTGTCAGTCACCTTTAACAAGGAGCTCTAGGTGATGACTCTTGCTTTTTCATATTGATCAGGAAAGATTCTTGAAAGAGTGTTAGGGGTTTGAGGATTCTGACTTCCCAGTATCTCTGTGTGGCTGCTATTCCTACACACTTAATTTTTTATTTTTAAGCAGTTGGCTTATAAAGCTTAAGAACTTACAAAGCCAGAATTGCAAAACTATGCTTTTAACATGCTAAATTCATCATATAACTTTCCTATGAATTCCCGTCAACTGCACAATTCTATAAACTTCATCTGCATTAGTACTCTATGTATTACAACATTCACATAATGTTTGTAATATTCTAGGATGAATTTGGATTATGCACACTTCCAAGAAAGTGGTTTTAACTCTTTCACGTGTTTTTATACCTGCAGAAAAACATTTTGGATAATGTCTTTATAACTGCAAACGTGTTGCAGGAGTCTTGACAAGATGTAAAAGCAGCTGAACTTCCTGCATAGGCTCATCCACTTCTTGTTCTTCCTCATGGGGCTTTCTAAACAGTACTGAGATTGTTCCTGACGATCAGGCTACTAGATTAAATAAGCAATGTATTGTTTATTCCTGGATCCACTCAGTGTATATTCCTGGATTCACTCATAAATGTTTGCATGTGTGTGAGTGGAGAAAAGGGTGTTTAAAGACATGCCGGTTATTGGGTAAAGGAAAACTGCTTAACTTATCCATTAAAAACCACATTTGCTGAGAACTGTTGCATTAGGACTCAAAAAGAACTAAAACCTTTTCAGTCATCTTCTCTTCCTGTACATCATGTACAAAATTAAGAAATCTTAAGATTTCATGCATAGGCTGTGACAGTAACTATAGTGCAATATGGTATGATGTGAGGATATTATTTCAGTCTGCTATTTCTCTTAAAAAAAAAACCCTTAAAAGTCACTGTTGCCAGTTTTGTATTATATTAATCCATACAGATAAAAGATTGAATTAATGCCTGTTCATCTCATCTACAGAAAATGTTACTGCCTGTTTGTTTTGACAGAACATGGGACTATTAAGTTTTTTTCACTACTTTTGCTACTTTATTTGCCTTTACTTGTGTAAAGTGAGCGAAAATTAAGAGGTTTCCCATATTCTTGAGTAACTGCTGTAGTAGAAGCTCAACAGAAATGAGTAACTGTATTCAGGCTGTACAGAAAATACTGTGAAGAACATTTGCTTAGAAGATACTTGTTATTCTTTATAGGTTTCTTGTTTAAAAAGTAAATTTGTGTGTGTTTTCCACAGGGTTATGAAGACTGGCTACGACACAAAGCAGACAATGAAGTGAACGGTGCTCCAGTTTATGTTGTTCGAAGTGGTGGCCTTGTGAAAACTAGATCTAAAAATATTCGGGTATGTGCCTAAGGACAAATTGAAAATTGTGTTTCTGTTGCATAGCTAATGTTCTTCTTCCATTACTAGTCATTGTGGCCTGTTTCGTCATGATTCAGTAACAATGCTGAAATGACTTTTAAAACTCTATTTGTATTAAAACACTTCTCTTTTGTGTTCACTTTGTTAGGTGGGGGACATTGTCAGAGTAGCCAAAGATGAGACTTTTCCTGTTGATCTGGTGCTTCTGTCATCTGATCGAGTGGACGGTTCATGCCATGTTACTACTGCAAGTTTGGATGGAGAGACCAATCTTAAGGTCTGGGTTACCATTATGAAATAGAATGTAGTTAATTTGCTATGCCATTTTTATTTCAGACTGTTGAAATAACTGCCCCCTCACACACACACCACCCCCTCCAGCCCCATAGTCCCTTATATTTAATTTAATGGACACTGTTTTACAGACACATGTTGCAGTCCCAGAAACAGCAGTGTTACAGTCTGTTGCCAACCTGGACAAACTTGTAGCTGTTATAGAATGTCAGCAACCAGAAGCGGATCTATACAGGTATCACCTTATTAGTAAATATTTTGAAATTAAATTAAAATGAGGTGTTTTAACAGTAAGAATGTTATGTGTCTTGCTGGGATTAAAACAGCTTCATATATCTGCTTAAATTTTAGATTTTAATAAATAGCATGTTTATACATATGTACTTAGTGAACATTGCAACTGAGAAGTTAAATTTAAGGATTTCAGTAGTAAATAAAAATCGTGGGATAATATTTACCTTTTCTGTTTTAATCATAGCACTTACGTACATTTCTGTTTTAACCAGTAAACTTGTTTCCAGATCTTAAAAAATTAAATGGCGTATGAAACTGAGCAGGTTAGAGAAAGGGTTGTATAAGGTTCTGCCTAAGCACTATATTTTTCTTAATAGAACTCAGCCAAACTGTAGCAAATTCTTGTAAGCTTATGTTAATTCTAAGGATATGTGTTTGTCACATTTATTTTGCTTATGGTTAAGAGCAGATTTTAACTCCATTTTTCTTCAGCAGAACTTTAGATTGAAAACAGTGGTATCTGACTGTGCTACATTTTGGCTTTTAACATCAGCAAGCAATGACCTAGACTCAATAAAAGAGCCTTTTAGGTAAAGAAGTTACATTCCCATCGAAATTTCTCCTAAATTGTATAATGGAGAACACTAACAGTAAAGTAGCAGTTTTCAAGATCCAAGTATACCACACCAGCAGTTTTAACTAAGCTTTGAGAAGTATTAAATGCTTAAAAGCCACGATACTTAATTTGAACAGCTGTTCAAATATTATCTGGGTTCAAGTTGTAAGAATATTAAGTTAAGGTACAGTTACTATAGAAGCTGGGGTCATGCTAAATGTGCAAGTGTCAGATTTTAAAAGCAAGTAGGTTAACTTTGTTAAATGAAAAAAATACTATTTTTGATGGCTAATATGCTGCCTTGTATTTGTTGAGGAAGTTCAGGTTAGATATAAGGAGAAGGCTCTTACCTGTGAGGGTGGAGAGGCGCTAGAATGGGTTGCCCAAGGATGTTGTGAATGCTCCATCCCTGGCAGTATTCAAGGCCAGGCTGGACAGAGCTTGGGTGACATGGTCTAGTGTAAGGTGTTCTTGCCCATAGCACAGGGGTTGGAACTATATGATCTTAAGGTACTTTCCAACCCTAACTATTCTATGATTATTTGTTATTGAAAGATGAAGAAGTCACAATCTGTTTTAGCAAAGAAATATAATCTTTTGTGGCTTTATTAATGAAACCTAATAGACTTCTCAAATGACTGTTCTTTTGAAGGATAAATGTATCTGTTGTTAAATATCTTTTGTAAAATTACTGCCAGTGTTGCCATATTGGTTTAATTTGATTGTTAATAAAAGTTGATTGGTTTGTATTTGTGAACCACTAATGACTTTTTTGTAATGGAGGAGGTTTTTATATTTTTGAGTCTTTGTGTAGGGATTTCTAACACATTAATATCTTTCATAGGTTTGTTGGAAGAATAACGATAAGTCAACAAACTGAAGAAATTGTAAGGTAATTAATATTTTGTGAGATTAATGTTTAGAACTGATGGAGTTGATTAAAATGGCCATCATAAGAAAGAGTGACTGTTGAATATATGAAAGGAGGAGTATTTTTACTGTAAGTATCAACTGAAGCTGCATACTTAAATGGAGATGAAAAAAAATTAGTTAAGGAAAGTTCATTACTACATTTTGTGCAAAACTGTTGTTCATCAGAATCATTGAGCAGATGTTTTTGCAGTTGAAATTCCTAAAAATTTATTTTAACTATATTCCTGAAATTTGTTTTAAGAAAGCCTCTACTACAAATGTGTAGCTTTTAGTATATATTTCATGGACTGCACAGTTGAGTCCTTACAGCTGTCATAGTCAACACGTAACTGTGTGGATTTAATCATACGCTCACAGCCTTTCCCTGTCAGTCATAGCAAGTAGCATACACCTAAACACATGTGAAAATATAAAATACAAAAAAAGACGTGAAGCAACTTGCAGATCCATTTATGGACTTCCTCAAACTTTGCCAACTGTGGTGGGTTGGCTCCAGCTAACAGCCAAGTATCCACACAGCTGTTCATTTACTTCACACCATCACAATAGGACAGGAGAGAAAACAGGAAGAACAGGAGTAAGGAAGGTCATGGTTTAAAATAAAGACAGAGAAATCACTTGGAAGAAATGATCAGACTTTCAGGTGTATTTAGCATTCAAGTTAATTAGTTGTTCTGTATTTTGGGTTTTTCAAACCGTTTTTACAAACCCCAAAAATACTTAAATCCAGAAGTACACATTTAGTCCCTTTTAGTTCAAATTTTCGGTTAAAGTCTTGCCTAAAATATTCACATATATATGTGTAATTTAAATAGCCTATCATAATCTGTGAGCAGAATTGATGCACACAGTATTTGTAGTGGTAACTGTCACATTTGTGGTAATGGTTAAGTTAAATATTTAACTGTGGGAGGTGAGGTGTGGGTTTGGGTTATTTTTAGTAACTCTGGGTTATGCTTTCAAAGATAATTCAAATAAAAGTGCTTTGTTAAGATAATCATGGACTGCTTGTGGTACAGCTAATGGAAAAGTAAGGCAAACCCAAGGACTTGTATGCTGTAGCAGTTGGTATATGATCTTAATTCTTTTGCTTATACCCAGTATGTCACCCTGGCCACCACAGTTCAATTTCTGTTTTCATTTGAAACGCTGGCAAAAATAGTGAATTTTTTATTATTTTTTATTATTATTATTTCAAACTGTCAGTTTCTAAAGATGATACAGCCACTGGAGTAGAACAAATCAGTCTAACCTAATATGGGCCTTGATTCTACCTGGACCTTTATTTTCACAGTATTGTTTACAGCTAATTTAGCAAATGGAATGAGTGTAAATTATGATAAAATTGTGTTGTGACAGATTTCCGTCATCCTCTCCCCCCCGCCATGTTTAAGAAATTTTACTCTTGTATTTGAAAGCAGCACTGTTGTGGTGGTTTAGTGTGCATCTAGTGTTAACCTGTTAGATCATTTCAGTTTGACAGAGGGATAGAAGTAAGATAGGTAAATTAACCAAACCTTTAGGTGCACTCCTGCACTGTGAGCTTGATATTTTTTTTTATTATTCTGCTGGATTCTCAAGTAACTTGTGGGTCTTTCTAACCCAGCCATGTTATATTTAGCTCAATCACCAATTATGGGATACTAAACAGTGGTGGGAGAGGATGGCACTGACCAAAGGAGGCATGAAAGGAAACCAAGAGCACTGTGGAGATATGTGGGTGAGATATGGTAAAAGGGGTAAGAAAGAACATTGGAGATGGACCTAAATGAGTGTGAGATTATAGTTGTTGCAGTGGAAATTCATAGAGGATATAGGACAAATTTGCATAGGAAACTGCATTTCACATAATATAGAACAACTAATTTTTAAGTGCTGATATTTCTATTTCTTTTTAGACCTCTTGGGCCTGAAAGCCTCTTACTTCGTGGAGCAAGATTAAAAAACACTAAAGAAATATTTGGTTTGTAAACATCTAAATATTTAGAGAATTCCCTTCTTAAAACATAATGATGAACTGTGATTTAATTCTACTTGCACTGAAAAAATTGTCATAATCTTGCTGTTACCTGAAGGGATATGATTATAGATGAAAGTAATGATATTATGCTGAAGAATCTCTAAGGATATAAAGTTCCGGCTTTGCTCTGTGAAAATACTTGATGTGGTTTGATAAAGGAATAACTTAACTACAATGTGTAAATGACTGTTTTTACTATTACCCATTTTTCAACACGTTCTCCTGAGACTTACCATTCTGATTTCCATAAAACACATTTTGAAGAGCAGTACAGTCATAATAATGAACAGCATTTTTGTAGGTGTTAAAATCAGTTCAGTAGTACTGGTTTACTATAATAGAGTATTGCAAATAATACTGTCTCACTATTGTACTGAAGTAAATACAAAAGTAGTATCACCTCTTGATTTTATCCTATGTTTCTTAAAAAATTAAGCAAATTGTATATATGCAGAAAATAAGGTATAACTCTTTCCCCTCTCATTCCTTCCCAGGTGTTGCAGTGTATACAGGTATGGAGACAAAGATGGCATTAAATTACAAGAGTAAATCTCAGAAACGGTCAGCAGTAGAAAAGTATGTTTATGTTCTAATATTTTTCTTATTTGTAGAGTTTTAACTTAGATTTTGCTTGCTAACTTTAAAACCGGGATGATATTTTCATTGGGTTGTAAGCAAGGGAAGAGAAGCTAATTGCTTTGCCTTCAGGAAGCTCTAAAGAGCTTCTTGATTTTTCATCCTTTATTGATTCTTTCACTAGCATACGAAGCTGAAGTATCCATGCTTAAAAGAGGACTAGAGTGGGAAAAGTTAAGGATTATTGTTTAGACGTGGAGATTATTTAATGATAGATGAAATGCTTTCTGAACTAGATGCTTAGAGATAGTTTTCACAACAGGTCCCAGCCTCTGCTCTTCTCTGCATCCTTTACTGTAAAACTGCCTCATGTCTTTAAAGAGGATGAATTGAAATGAAGTCTTAATTACATAAAAATCTTTGTTCTGAATTGTAGTATTTGATACAATGGAAAATAGCTTTGTTTCACATAGTCCAAAGGATATATAGCCTAGTCAGATACGTTTTGCAATGAATCTTGCTTCTAGCACAAGTTGAGGGTTCAGTTTAAAATATCTTTGTGTGTTGTTATGGGATAGGTGTTATTATAATAGAGTTCTATATGTTGAACCTCATGAAATATGTTAAGAGGAAAATGGAATTCTGGTATGTTGCCTCTATTCCAGTTACTGAAAAACTGAGATAGCCCTCTGGCATTCTTTTGCAAACACAGTATTGAACTATAGAATGCACAGGAAAAGTTCAGTCATCAAAGCAAGGAGTGGAAAGGTGGTTTGGCTAGCATTACAGAATATAGAGGCAAGTTTGACTATATCCTGGTATAGCAGTGCCTGGGTTAAATAGCCAGATGCACATGGGAGTACTCTTCTAACTGAAGAAAAAGGTGCAGCCTTGGACTTCCAGTATGTTATTTGACCTGCCTTCACAGCTCTGCTAGATACCTTATGGAAGAAGAGAAGGATAGGTCACTCACAAAACTCTTGGAAAAGTGTGACACAAGTCAGCTGTTGGGGTATTCTTACACCTTAATCTAGTCTACATATTACTGTGTGTAGACTATACCTTAGTCAAATGTAGGATTTCCTTTTCACTTCTGTTTCTTGCTTATGATGTAGAAACTATTCATATTGAACACAGGGTACTTATTAATTTTTTTTTAATTGTCCAGTTAACCACAGTGTGTCAACAGATTGAATAAAATAAACTGAAATTGTTTGGTTTTGGGTTTGTTTGGTTTTTTTTTTCTTCTTCGTAGGTCCATGAATTCCTTTTTGATTATTTATCTAATAATCCTCCTCTTTGAAGCCATTCTGAGCACTATTTTAAAGTATGCATGGCAAGCTGAAGAAAAATGGGATGAGCCTTGGTATAATGGAAAAACGGAGCATGAAAGAAACAGCAGTAAGGTAATGTAGTTCTAACCAGTTGCATATCTGAGGAATCAACCACTATATACTCAATGTGATATTATATCTCTGTTCTTGGATTTAGGCGTAACTGCCACATAATCTGCTTGCAAATTTGTGTCCTGTTGTCTCAGTGTTTTTGAGAGAGTTAATCTCATGTAGCCTCACTGTTGTGTAGAAATATCTTGCCTCTGTTAATGGTTGGACATTTTCTTTCTTTATGAAAAAAACAAGTTTTTTGAAAATTTTGGGTCTTACTAGGATATATTTCTAATGTTCTGTGTTCTTATTATAGATATGTTCTTCTGGGTATCTCCTGTCATTCCTTAAATAAAAAAGATGATTGTTTTTGTGCACATTCCATTGCAGTGATTTCACAGTCCAGACTTTATGTGATGTTGAGATTGTTCAGACAATTCTGTAAGGCAATTTTATTCAAGCCTTTGCTTGCCTTCTCACTTTTCTGTAAAGACTGGAGGGACACTTTGAAGAGCTGCATAAGTCTGCAGTTCTGAGAAGTATCTTTTTTTTTAATTATCTTTTTTATTTTTGTTAAATCCTTTTGTATTTTCCTATATTCTGCTTTATTTTTGATTTCTCTACAAGTCTACCTTCTTCCAAAGCAGTTCTTGAGCTGGCTGGAGCAAATTCTAGGAAGCAGAGAGGATTTTCAAAGCACAGAATAATGGGAAATCCAGTTTCAACATGTGATGTAGTGTCAAATATTTTAATACCCACACCCTCTTGTTCTCCAAGAGAGTGGAGAATTGAATGTACTCACTAGATGCCATATGTGCAGATAGGTCCAAATCCCAAGTCAGGAGAGTTCTGTTCTGCTTCCCAAGTAGAGTGCAATTTACAGTTAGTACATAATGGTTCAGGAAGGAAAAAAGTATTTTGAGAATGTCTTTGATTCAAGGCTAGTTACAAGTTTACTGGCATTTTTTGTAAAACATGCAACTTTCTCAGAAGCTTTGTCATGCAGAGTGTTTTTGTGGTTAAACCACAGTATTGAGATATTTTTCTGGTTAATTTAGAATTACTAATTCAGGTCATCACTACAGTTGCCAAATACTTTTTAATATATTCTAAAATCATCTTGTCTGAAAGTGTCACTGTTGAAAAGTACTAGTACTAAATTAATTTAATAGTTTTCAAATTGTTTAGTGGCTTTATTTTTAGTACTCCCACCTAACACACTTTCAACTACTGAAGTGGTCAGTAAAGTAAATTCTTGGTTTCCCTTAATTTGAAGTAGTTGCTTTGTAAGTTAGACTAGCCTGCAGAGCTTTTTCAGTTCTGAATAGAATGGGATATACTAAATCTTTCCATTCCTTTACCCTTACCTTTAGGAGCATGCAGAGCCATCTCTATTTCTGCAGTGTCATTCTCCTTCTATCATGTCTTCGTTTTTCTCTCTCCCTTGTTTGCTTCCACAGTCTGCTTTGCATTTCTCAGTATGCTGACATCCTCACTTGGAGTGCTTTCTCTGTTCATCTCTCCTGTATCATGCAGATTGCTATTTAAAAGACAGTGCTTGAAGAAACTTGCTAACCTTAGTAATTGTCCTTTCTTTGCAGTTTATCTTCTCTTAAATGAATTACTACTCTTTGCCTTTTTTATTTAGTTTCAAAGATCTCTTAAGACACAGAATTTCCTTAGTTTTTGTCAGACACTTTAATTATTGGTACTGACTTTTACTAAGTAATTATAGCAGTGTTCTGTTTCATTTAGCTTTGCAGACTGCTGACTACCTTTATGCTCCCTTTCTGCAAAATGTTCTCCTACACTAGTATAAGACTCTTCCCAAAATACAATTTAGATACAGTTTGCTTTGCAAATGAGAGACTTCAAATAGACTAATATTGCATTTCAGATTTTTTTAAAAATTATCGTACCTAATAAATAGAAATTTTTATCCTATTATGGAGCCTTTTACTTGAAACATCTATGTTGTACACAGTGATTTGAAGAGGCATAGAAGAAGCCCGTGCCATTGAAATCCACAGTCTTTTTCTTGTGATGTAGTCTGGATCACTCACGTCACTGGGAAATGCTAGTAGACAGGAACCTTTTTGTCTCTGCTGTCTCAAACCAGTACAGAATACTTGCAGGTTCCTCTGACAACATGAAATGATAGTTGTTTGCCTTCACTAGTTATGGTTACTTAGAAAAGCCTGTGAATGGTGCTGTTTGATGGAATGAGGAACACACGAGTTTTTTCAGACTGAACTCTTTCTAGATACCTGTTCCAAAACAGAATCAATATGACAGGTAATATTAATCAGCAGCCTTCCTGACAGATTGGGTAGGAAGAACAAAAATTAATGAACTTGAGATCTGAAACATCCAGTCATAGCTTAAGGCAGTCTTCCTGCATCGATCTGGAGGCACATTACTGGGGCAACCTGGAAATGTCTGCATTGTCAGTGTTTGCTGTCTTTCTCATGTATACATGGCAGTTGGTCTCCTCCAGCTCTGTCAATTTGTCATTTTTCATGCATATTGAAACATAACTAAATAACCATGTTGTACCACATCACTTTAGTGATGCAGTCTTTACATTTTCTCTTTTTTTTTGTCTTCTAGATTCTTAGGTTTATTTCAGATTTTCTTGCTTTTCTGGTACTTTACAATTTTATCATACCTATTTCACTTTATGTGACTGTTGAGATGCAGAAATTTCTTGGATCTTTTTTTATTGGATGGGATCTTGACCTCTATCATGAAGAAACAAACCAGAGAGCACAAGTAAATACTTCAGACCTCAATGAGGAATTGGGACAGGTAGAGTAAAAACTGTTTCTTTTTTTTTTTTACCTTCTATTTTCTACTTCTTTCTTAATATTAAAATTCATTACTGAAAACCTTTTCTTGGTTGCACTTTGATTTCAGATTAATTTTAAAATAAGGGATAAACATCTGATGGCAGAAATAAAAAATTGTACATGGTCAAAAAAAGGTGTCTTGTGGAGAGAGGAGGAGAGTGTGAGTTGAGATATTTACTCTTTCCTTCTAATACATACATGCAACTCAAAGTCTGTATTTTGTTTTATTTTACAAAAGGTAGAGTATGTGTTTACAGACAAAACTGGTACATTAACTGAAAATGAGATGCAATTTCGGGAGTGCTCCATTAATGGCATAAAGTACCAAGAGGTCAATGGTAAACTAACTCCAGAGGGGTTTTCTGAAGATTCACCAGATGGAAATATACATAGTTTGGTAAGACATTTTTTTTTCCCCATTAGACATCCCAGACAGAAAGTGGTTTATTTCAGAGAAATACTCTTCTAGTGTCAGCATTCTAAGGAAAAAAAAAAATAGAACTTACCAACGGTTTCAAGAGCTTGAGTATTACCAAAAAAATATCTATTAGACATATTGAGATGTGATTATTAAACATGGAATACTTGGCCGATTTTAAAGTAAAAACATTTGTTTAAAGTATATTGAAAACTGGGTTGATATGTGTTACAAATTAAGTTTCGTCTTTCTTATAGATGAAAGAGGAGGAGCTCTTCTTGAAAGCGGTTTGTCTTTGTCATACAGTTCAGATCAATGCAGATCAGACAGATGGTGCTGATGGCCCCTGGCATGCCAATGGAATAGCATCTCCGTTGGAGTATTATGCTTCTTCACCAGATGAGAAAGCTTTAGTTGAAGCTGCAAGCCGGTGAGTTGTAGTGACAAAGCTATCTAATGTAGAAAATGCCTACTAGGGCAGGCAATTAATGGTAAAAGCAACCTTAAGAATTCCTCAGAAAGATTGTAAAGCCCAGGACCTGGCAATGTCAGTTCACTATGAAATCTTAGAAAAATGAAATACACAAAACCCTGAGCATATTAAAAAGTGACTATTTAAAATATTTTTAGAAATTCTTGACTACTATAGTGAATTACAGTCCCAGTAATGGAGAAATTATAATTTCTGTTTAGATAGTGCAGAAAGTGTGCATTTTTCATTGTCTCAAAATAAAGAGCAGTAATGGGTTCTCTCCTTTTTTCCCCTCCTCATCAATAGACATTATGTTTGATGATTAAATGTATATTTTCTTTTAATTTTAGGGTTGGAGTAGTATTTACTGGAACTACTGGGGACAGTATGGAAGTAAAAAGTCTTGGAAAACCAGAAAGGTAGTAATTTTTATTGTTTCTTTTAAAGGACAGAACAGTAGTGAAAATTAATGTTCTCTTAATCCTGTTTCTAAGAAAACTTTGCTTATGCACAGCTTGCTGTTTTTAATGCTTTTCCCTTAATATCTTCAAGCCAGCTCACATCTTATTTCTTACCAATTGATACTGAGATGCAAGAATTTTGTATGCATCAGTTGTTCTGTGTAGATGTGTATTTAACAGTTTACCTTTGCCCATTCCTCAAAGGTTGAGACCGTAGTAGAACTGGAAAACTGGATTGTGTATTCAAGTCTTACTCTTTGTGCTTTCAGCTCCACAAGTTTTCAGAATCAGTCTCATACATGCATAAGCTACTTACATATTCTAAAATTTCCCCAAATGAGTAAAAATATTATTGATAACTCTACAGCTGCAGTATATCATAATACCTTATATCTGTTGGATCTGTTTCAGTTCGCAGTACTTTAAACTTAAATGTCTGAAGTTAATTTTCTAAATTAGTGGTAACAAGAAAAAATAGTCTAGTTGTAAGGGAACATACACTCTCCTTTGGCTGTGTAGGTTGTTAACAAGTGTTAGAAACAAAGTGTAGTTTACAAAGTTGCAGCTGAAGGAATGATAGAAGGACAAAGGAATAGATGGGAGGTGATTGTAATCCGCAGATGCAAAGCTCATGTTCAGAAAACTATTCCTGTTGGTGGAACAACCTTGCAGTATAAGGTATATTTATGAGTAACTGACTCTGGAAGTTTCTTTCTAAAAACATTTTATTCCTTTTCCCCCTTCTGTTGAAATACAAATTGCAGGTATAAATTACTTCATGTTTTGGAGTTCGATCCAAATCGCAGACGAATGAGTGTCATTGTAGAGAGCCCCTCAGGTAAGTGATCAGAAGTTGCACAAGCTGCAGTGGAGAACTTCTTAAATAGTATGTATTCTCAACTTCTGTTCCATTTTACTTTTTAGGGGAAAAGCTTTTATTCACAAAAGGAGCAGAATCTTCCATTCTTCCTCGTAGTAAGAGTGGAGAAATAGACAAAACAAGGATACATGTGGATGAATTTGCTTTGGTAAGTGTAAATACTTGCCCAGCTGATCAGAAGAAAATTCTGGTGCAAGAATTGAAGTGAACACATTGCAGGTTGCTTTTTGTTAAATCAGAATCTTATCTACTCTGAATGTATTCTTTTATTTTCACACAGAAAGGACTAAGAACTCTGTGCATAGCCTACAGAAGATTCACACCTGAAGAGTATCAAGAAATTGGCAAACGGCTTCATGAGGCTAGGACTGCCTTACAACAGCGGGAAGAAAGATTAGCAGATGTATTCAACTTCATAGAAAGGGATCTGGAATTACTTGGGGCTACAGGAGTAGAAGACAAGTATGCAATGGAGTTTCTGCTAATTACACTCAAAGCCATAATGAATTTAGGTTTTATAACTGAAAAGTTCTGTGAACTGAAAGTTCTGTGCTGTTGTTGTTTAGTATGTTTACCACTCTTTGGACTGAGGATCATTCAAAACACATGTCGTACTACCTGTTTATTGGCTTAATAATGATGTCATACAGTAGTATTCATCAGGAAAGTTTTAATGTATGTGAAACAGAATAATTGCAGTAAATATTTAGAGTAATTGCTAACTTATTGGGAAAATATATATACATAGCTACTTTACAAAGCATTCTGCTTGCATAATATGTATTCTGGGAGTCAGAGGGTGTATTGTACACTGGAGCGTACAGATGAAACGCTTAAAAGCTTTTCATGTTCTACAGAAGATAGTAATTATTGTGGACTGTTTAAAAACTTCTCAAATGCAGCAATAGTGCCTGATTTAAGTTAAGATACAAATTTTTGATCACTTAGCAGGATTGAAGTTCAGTTTTATTTCATCAAAGCCTTCATTTTGTTGCTGGTAACAGAATGTCATCTGCCAAACTGATTCTCTGAAAAGAAATGTAACACTGAAAATGCACAGGAGTAACATGGAGTTATAACACGAGCTCATTTTTTTGTAAAGTCTTTGATTAAGATTTTCTTCTTTCTAGACTGCAAGATAAAGTCCAAGAAACTATAGAAGCACTCAGATTGGCTGGTATCAAAGTTTGGGTACTCACTGGAGATAAGCATGAAACAGCTGTTAGTGTCAGCTTATCATGTGGACACTTTCATAGAACCATGAACATCCTTGAGCTTGTGCAACACAAGTCAGACAGTACATGCGCAGAACAACTGAGGCAGCTAGCCAAGAGGTAAAATACCTGAGATGTCGTTATCTCAGTGATGATCTTAGCTTTATTTTCTTTTATGCTCAGATTTTATGACAATCTCTTTGATGTGTGTGCCAAACACATGAAGTTACCTTTTTAAGAAATTTATTTAGTATTATAATACCAGATTTGAAGAAAATCTTTCTGACAGGCTAACTTCTTTAACTGTTGAATGGGCAACTGCATAGTTCATAACAAAATTTAAATTTTTCCATCACAGTGATACAAAGCCAACATTTTTGTTCCTAATAGAATAAAGGAAGACCATGTTATCCAGCATGGACTTGTTGTGGATGGGACCAGCCTCTCTCTTGCACTCAGGGAACATGAAAAACTGTTCATGGAAGTTTGCAAAAACTGTTCTGCAGTGTTGTGCTGTCGCATGGCACCCCTTCAGAAAGCAAAAGTAAGTGAGAATATAATCAGGGTTGTCTTGTATTTTTATCATGCTTTCAAAGAGGTGAGGACTTCAGGAACTGCTTTGTTTCTCTGCTCTTTTGTGTGACTTTTAAATTCTTTTAAATTCTGTTGATCTGTAGTAGTTTGCTACTAAGTTTCTAAGTGCATTTGTGAAAATTCGCAGGGGAATGGAGGGGACAGTCAAAATTCTGCCACTCTGAAACAAAAAGGCTAATCTTTTAATCAGCCTCTTAAGTCTTCTGCTATGAGGTAGTTATCCTGATCACTTGCTTTGGCATTGCCTGTTCCATCACTTCTTCAAACCACAGCTGAAAATTCATGCAGCTATATGGAAAAGCGTACTTTTTTAAAGATTTTAAAAAATACCCAAATTTGAGGAGGAAGTAGAAGGGAAGAGAAAAGAAGCTGGGGCCTAGTCTCCAGGAGGTTTGCCTTAGTGTTGTCTTCTGATGCCATTTTTTCTTCATGGGTACTTAATTTTACTTAAATACAGGTCAGATAAAATTCAAATTTAGATTGTGATTTTTTTAAATTTTTGTTTAAAAAGCTAAGCTCTGAAGAGCTATAATATTTGTTTATTATAACTTTAAGATTGATATTATAATATTAATATTATGCCTTTAGCTTATCTATATGCTTTAAAGACTTTTTGCATGTAATTCCAGTAATATTAAGACTCTGGAAAGGCACTGATGTCTACTCTGTTTTTGCACCTTGTCAAAAAGAAAAAGAAAAGACATCGCTTTACCTTAAAGATGTAGAAAATGTGAGGTACTAGATTTGCAAAAGAGACTGTTTTTCTATAGGAGGAGTAACCTGTTTTGAGGTCACTCTTTCTTCTTCCAACATCTAGTCAGGCACTTAATGCAGTCTTTAGAATCACTTCATTATAAAACTATTCAGTTGTGTATAAAACTTGGTATGATAGTAGTTTTGGTAAAATGTTAAAAATAAGTTGTAACTGCAATATGAAAAATCATTTGTTGGCTATGTCCACTTTATGTACACTCTCTTAGGTGAAATTTTTGCCGTCCTCTCTCCTTAAGATGTAGTTATTTGCCTATGTTATGTCCTTGTTCTTACTTTGTCATTTAACTTGATTTATAATTTGTTTTGTACTGCCAAATTTGTCAGAATAGCCAATAGTGCTTTCCTTAATTCTTTTCCTGTCCATCAGATAATCTCAATTATTTCCTGTATTTTGTCATAAAATACAACAAAACCTAATTTTGATGGCAGTGGCTTTAAACACTGAAGTAGATAAATCACTGAGGTAAATGCTGCACAACATAGGACGGAAGGGTAGGGAGGGAGTTGTACAGCAGTTTAGTCCTTGTTTTTGGTTTTCTACTGTCCTGGGTTCAGCAGTAGCAGTCATTTTTTCTCCTTAGTAGCTGGGGCAGCGCTGTTTTTGATTTTTGGCCTGGGGACAGTGCTGATAATATTGATGTTTTTAGTTACTGCTCAAATGTTTAGTTTGACCAAGGACTTTCTAAGCCTCATACTCTGCCAGGGAGGAGGGGAAGCCAAGTGGGAGCAGAGACAGGACACCTGACCCAAACTAGCCAGAGAGGTATTCCATACTACAGCATGTCATGACCAGGAGGTAACTGAGAGTTACCAGGAAGGGCTAGTGCACTACTTGGTCAGGCTAAGTATCGGTTAGTGGGTGGTATTGTATTCTCTTCCCTTGTTATTTCCCTTATTATTATTATTGGTGGTAACAGTAGTGATTTGTGTTACACCTTAGTTACTAAACTGTTTTTACATCAACCTGTGGGAGTTACATTCTTTCAATTCTCCTTCCCATCCCTCTGGGAGTGGAAGGAAGGGGTGGGGGGGAGTAAACTGCATGGTTCTGATTTACAGCCTGGGCTTAAACCACAACACTGCCGTAGGCACCCTTTTTGTGACGTTTATTCCAAGGTTAAGATGGAACTCAGCTTAATACTTCCCACATATTTTCCTGTAATTTTAGTGCATGTCAGTATATGGCTAGCAGTCTCACTACTTATTTTTCTGCATTTTATGGCTCAGAAACCTTTTCAAGCATCTTTCATATCAGTAATTCAGAGTTGCTGCTGTTAATATTTGTCAGAGGATTTGTCTTGACTTTTTTTGTGTAGATGTTTGTCTGTCTAAATTACCACAGTGTTTGTTATATCATGAGAACTGGTCTGAGTGACATGCTGCAGCCATGCAGTCAGGCTGCTTAATAAGATCTAATGCTAAATTTACGTGAAATAATTACCCCTTAGGAATGGGGAGTTCTAAAACTTGAATATTAATACCTGTAATTAAGGAATGTGTTCCCACAGTGAGGTGGATTTATCTGAATTGTGGACTCTTTAATTGCTGTTGTGTTCCTTGTATGAAACATTACTGCTCCTATGAATAAACACAGTGACATACTAGCTAGAACTCAGTTGTTTGAACTGTTCACTTAATGCAGCTGTTGCTCTATTGATTATTTCCATTTTGAGTTTTCTGGAATTTGGGGGGGAATATGCAGGGTTTTTTTGTAGATAAATATTCTTTGTTTTTAGAAAGCCTTCTGGATCTGCATTCTCACCTTCATCTCTTCAGCCCGTTTATGACAGAATTAGTGAAGCCTTTACCTTTAGTTAGAGCTCACTGGGAGGTTAATGAATTACTAACTAAATCTTTAACTAAAAACCTCATCTAACTGACTCCTATTAACAATATTGTTGGTACTTGCATTAAAGATTTGTTTCCTTTCTGCAAAGAGCAGATATAGCTGCTCTTCTTTTGAGTATTTTAGAACCCTGTATGTAAACAGTTTTTTACTCCATCTGTCATATCTTCTTTGTGACTTTTCCAACTGAGAATACCCATTGTTGATAATGGAGTTACTTTAAACAGAAGTTATTTTTCTGAATAACAATATGTGTTGAACTTTGATCTAATATATTGGGTTTTTTTTTCAGATTCCTCTTTTACAATGATTAGTTCCATTAATTGAAAATGAGAACTATCTGGGCACATCTAGTAAAGGTTGTTAAATCTGGACTACTTCTTAAGCAAATTTTCAGTTCCGACTTTCACTTGACTGTCTTGCATTATAAACCACCAAATTAAGAGTTGTAAAAGTACATCTAAATAAGAACAGCAAAATAAGCTGAAGGCAGTCGTAATATTTAAACAATAAAATAAATAAAACTTTGGGGCTTGTGCCCCAAAGAGGGAGCTTTTCTAAAGGAGCAGTGAATTTGTGCATGTCATATGCCAAAGATATGTTTACCCATGTGCATATTCATAGAACATACTAATTATATTTACAGGTAGGTAACTAAAATACTTGGGAATTAATGGCATGCCTTGTTGGTATACTGTCTAATCTAAAATTTCTGCCGCTCCTCCTTTCTTTTTCTCCAGGTAGTGCGACTGTTAAAAACATCCCCAGAGAAACCTATAACATTAGCAATTGGTGATGGTGCTAATGATGTGAGCATGATACAAGAAGCACATGTTGGCATAGGTAATTTTCTTTTGTCATAAAAAATAAAGGCAAATAACATGCAAATTTCAGTAGAGTATTAGATCGTGAATAGTGTTTATAAACAGATAAACTTCTAAAGGTTTTGCACCTGTGAATGGCAGGGTGTTTATCTGGGTCATCCATTGTAGCAGAGTTTTAATGAATATTAAAATCTGTTTGCTTTCAGAAATCTTAGGTTTATTGTGTAGTCCACCAATAATCAGAGGTCCTGTTTTATGCTGACATAAGAACACCAAAGATTCTTTCTAATTAGAATCTCAGAAGTACCTCATGTCAGGTATTGGAAGTGGTTATGTCTAACTTCAGACATTGTCAGATTCTAAGTTCCTGTGTAAACTTGACCTTTAAACCTTTATTTGTGCTCAAGTGACACTGTTTGCACCACATCTGTATTACTGTAGAAATGCCATTTGTGTCTAGTTTGGCTTTGAGGAGAAGAATTTCTTTTTCTCTTTTGGGAGACTGTTACTGATTCTCAGGTAAGCTTGGTAGATTTCTGTTATCTGGCCAGGACTTTATTTAAACTTTTTTTTTCTATGTTATATAACTGAATTAACAAAAAAACAAACATACATAAAACTAAATTGTTACCCATTATGAACTGTTTTGATATTTCTTTTACTAACTTTGTTGGATGGTGTTTGGTACAGTAGTAAATCTGAAGGTATTACCTAAGGTATTAGTACATAAGGATATTCAGTCTGTCACCCTGTGTGATTTAAAAGGTGTACATAATGTTTATCATGTAAATTACATGCCCCTGATTTTTAAGACCACACGTCTTAAAGACAATGGGTATAGCCTGCTTGAGAAGGTTACATGCCAATGGCAAATGATGCTAGTTTGTCAAATAACTGAAGCTTATTAAAAATTATCCAAGTTTTTATTGTAATTTATAGCATACATGTACACTGGTCAGAGCCAGCAAGTGTTTGCTCTTGATGGTGACTGGACCTTTAGACTGTCTTCTGTTCAAAAGCAGCTAGCACTTTGAAATGTCTGGTTTTCAAGAATCCTGGACCATTTTTCTTGTATAAAAGTGCAGTTTGTCTTCTCTGTGTATGCTTATCCTAACATTAGCAGTAGTTTTTAGAAATAAATTTGTGTTCAGCTCGGACAAGTGACGAGCACTTTCAGCCCACCAGACTAAGAAAACTGTTGCTGCAAGAACAACACTTCTTTTATTCTGCTGTTGATATAGGTCATATTATTCCCAGAAGATACTGTAAGAAAAACCTCTCTGAAGTAAAACGTACTGAGTAAATTGTTGATTAAAGATGGTTAGATAGTGGTTTGCTTGGTTTGTGTATGAGTATTGTTGTTTTGTTTCTGCCAATAAATATTTTCTTAAGTATAATGTATGGAAATAGTTGGTGTGTGGGTTTTCTGGATTATTGTATTTTTATTAGTTCAGAGTATCAGGAATAATGCCTTCTTTTAGAACTGAAAGCTAATGAAGCCTGTAATGTTGAAGTGCAGAAAAACAGAAATGTAGCTTCAGTTTTTTGTCACTGAGTTTTTTAAACTTTATTTTAGAATGTTTTACCTGTTTTCTATTTCATTTCCCAAATTTTACAGGAATCATGGGCAAGGAAGGAAGACAAGCTGTAAGAAACAGTGACTATGCAATAGCACGGTTTAAATTTCTCTCCAAGTTGCTTTTTGTTCATGGACACTTTTACTATATTAGAATAGCAACCCTTGTACAGTACTTTTTTTATAAGGTAAGTCTTCAGAGAGTGCCAGTGAAGTTCATGGAAAATGTGTAACTTCTTTCCCACCAAGATATTTATTTCAGATCTAAGATTTTTTTCTGGCAACAGATTAAATACCTCTTTTCAGACATGATTTTTCAACTTTTTTTATAGTTTACAGCCAAATGCAGTAGATTCTAGGTGAAATTTTTCAGTACTTCCACTTAGAAATAGGTTTTAAATACCACAATTGACTTTGCCTAGGCTGAGAGGCAGACATGTTTGCTCTCTGAAAGAAGCATTACTAGCTTGACATTGTCTTTTTTAGCAAGATGTAAAAGTATAACCTCTTTTATCGTTTTAATATGAACCAAGTCTGTTCATCTATCTTGAAAGGAAAAAGGAGCATAAGAAGTAGTTGAAAGAGGAAGTAGGAGGTCTGTGGGGAGCGAACATGCTCTTTGCTGGCAGGCTCACCTTAAGAAAATTCTAAGTCTTCACTTCAGAAACATTGCAAGGGACTGAGTTATATCTGGATACCTCTTGGAGAGCTATGGGTACGGTGCAGCAGGGTGAGCTTAAGCCAAATGCTAGAAAGAGTTGGGGGCATGGGCCAGGAGTGTCCTGAGAACTCAGTCATGGGCTGGGGTGTTTGAGCTGCTCAGGATGTCTTTGATCTTACTTGAAATTTATCAGAGATTCTAGCATTGACCACCAAGCCACATTTTATCTTCGATTGTTTGCTTTCGTTTAAAGATCACAGCATGCTGTTAGGTTTTGGTTTCTGTCTTGCCTACTCCCATGCAGAAAGCTCATGAGCAGGGCACATGATTTCTTGAAGGACATGCAGAAACTATTTCACAAGGAAATTACTAAAAAGAAACTAAAGGGGAAATGAATGGGTTTCTCCTTGTTTAATACTATTTGTACTCCTGTAAAGAGTTGTGGTCATCAAGCACTGCAGTTAAGAGTTTATATTTTTCAGGTTCATTGTCCCAAAGGGCGAACAAAATATGCTCTTAAGCAGAGCATATTACTTCACTTTGCCAAGTAAAATGCTGAAATGCTTAAACCCTCCCTGTGTATTTTTGCCAGCATCTAAGAGTCAGCAGTTTCTTTCAGGATTGTGAGACATGTACTGAGGATTAACTGTTTAACTATTTTCTTCACTTTTTTTTTCCAGAATGTGTGCTTTATTACACCACAGTTTTTATATCAGTTCTTCTGTTTGTTTTCACAACAAGTAAGTATTATGTGCCTTACAGCATGGTAAATGTGAATTAAACACTCAGGGTAAATAACTAGAAAAATGGAAAAGAACTACACAGGAATGACAAGATTTTATGCCTAACAAATATCCAGCTTAATTTTTTGTATTTGGTAGCTTGATGTTACTGAATGGTTACATGAACATAGCTTTTTTTCTAGCTAGTGAATTCACATAATGATTTGTTGCTGCTATAGTGTGCTGATAAACTTTAATAAATATAAACAACTTTTTACAAGACTCAAAATAATTTTTGTTTCTGTTTTCAGACACTCTATGACAGTGTATACCTGACTTTGTACAATATTTGTTTCACTTCCTTGCCTGTCCTCATATACAGTCTTTTTGAACAGCATGTGCATCCGCATGTGTTACAGAGTAAACCTGTGCTCTATCGGTACGTATATTCTAATATTGTCACAGTAGAACATCATTTAGAATAACAGCAGCATCTGCAGAAGTCTATGAACTATGCATTCCTACAGTATTTTTATCTGTAATTTATACAATTTTTAGTGACTATTTTGAGAGAGAACTACAGCTACAGTTTTCATCCTAAAAGTTAATTAACATGAGTATTTTAAGAGAATCATCTTTTTATGGCAGTCACGTTAAGACTGGAAGAGAATTGAGTGCTTGATCTGTTTACATGATTGGCAGCCTTCCCTTCCATTACATGTAGGAGGTGAAAATGAGTCAAACCACACAAATTAATCACTAGGATACTGTGGTTGCAGGAATCACCACAAGATGTGCTTTACTGGGAAGGGAAGTGATTTAATGTAGAATTAGATGTCCTCCCAGTGGTGGCACATTGCACTGCATATAGCTTTTTGGACAAAAAAAAAATCTGTATTTTTTGTTAAAAAGAGACGTCTCTTAGATGTTTCTGTTTTCCTGAAGGTCTTCTAAGCAGAGCAAAGGGCAAGTGTCAGGAGATCTGGCTTTTTCTTCCTCTTGCATAGTTTGTGCTATCCTAAACTTGACCCATTTGAGGCCCTTGCCATTGGCAGTTCCTGCATAAAGCAGAGGCAAATAATGAATTACGTATTTTTTTTTCGTATGTCAGCAGTTGTTAAGTGTATCTTGCTGCAGTTGAAAGTTGTGTTTATTCAAAGTGGTAGCACTCATACAATGTGAATAGCTGATGGGTACATAAAGACAATCTGAAATTCTAAATCTTATTTTATTTCTGCAGAGATATCAGTAAAAATGCCCAGCTGGGATTTAAACCATTTCTTTACTGGACCATCTTGGGCTTCTTCCATGCATTTGTTTTCTTTTATGGCTCGTATCTTCTAATGGGAGAAGATACTTCTCTGCTGGGAAATGGCCAGGTACTATATCATAAAAATTATTCTACCACTGTATTTTGGTGATATTTCTTAATGCCTTTTTTTCTTCTCTTTTTTTTTTTTAATCTTATATCAGGGTACTTTTTTTTTTTTTTTAAGAACTACATAATTACCAAAGATACTTTGCCAATATTGATGTGTACTCTCAAGAGTAACATTTCTTAGTGTGGAAACTTTAACATGTTATCAGAAAGTGTATGTCCATGAAGAACATATCTTTCAAGATAATAAATGTATTATGTTTGTCTTTGTTTTATTTTGTATACTGTTTTTGTCAAAATCATATGTCATCACTTCAGTAAACGAGAATTTATGTTCAATCATTCAAAACTCCTTTGGAGTTGGACTTAATTGCTGTGTCAAACAATGGCTTCTCTTTTAGCATCTGTTACGAAGTTAGGCTTAAACTGAAAGTTCGCAAAAGTCTTAAAGCTTCTCCTGAAAATGCATTATTCTAGTCACTCAGAATTTTAAAAAATTAAGTGGTGCAAGCTGCTCTTAAAGTACAGTTTTCATTCAAGAAATATTTTTAGGACAGTAACTTAATGATATCATCCACTACTAATTTGTCACTTTCTATTTTAAAGATGTTAAAGTTCACAGGAAAAGTCATATACAAAAAATTCCTAAAACTTGGATAAAACCATTACAAGTCTGCTTCCTCATTTTCCCCTCGAGGAAGGTTCTGAGCTAGTTAACCCAATTTAGAACACTTAGATACTGAGTTTTTCTCTCATAAGACTTATGGGTAGTGATGCAGAAATACACTTGCTTCTCTCATTGTGCCATTCATATTACTGACATGAAGTGCTTGCTGATTCTTGTCTAGTGCTTGTTAGAGTTGTATATTGTGGCACAAGGTACAAAAATAGCATTATGCTGTATTCACAGTGGTCGTGGGGGAATTGGAATGGGCATGAGCTCAGGAAGTTTAGCCAAAAAAAAAATTCCATGTAATTTCCATATAATGATGTACAGACAGTGGCCAGAATTGTCTTGAGTGACTAAAATCAGAGAGCATGTGAAAGGAGCAGTGAAGGGGGAGTGGTGCAGCTAGCTGGAGTACCTGTTTCATTTGAAAAGAATTTTAAAATAGTTGTGCTTTAGAATAAAATGTCTCTTACAGCTGAGGTATGAATCTGCCCTCTCCTGTCATTATTTTTTACAAGCTGTGTGACTTCAGAGTTCCTGTGAATTGGTAAAGGGCCTTCATTACTCTTCTCATGAAATAAGTTTGCACTATGGAAAGCCGTGCATCTGTCTTAGTTGTCAAAACACCTTGCTTCAAAATTGCTTAGTTAAATGTTCGCAGGGCAGAAACAGACTTTTTGCATTGTCCTTAGTAACAGATGTTTAGTTTAGGGAACAGATTTTATTCTTTGTCTGCACCTGTATGTTAATATAGGCTTTGTGGGGAAGGTTCATTTAATGGTTTCTTCTATAAGTTAATCTCAAGATTATTTAAATGTACTTAGTGTATGAGCATACTGGACATAAAGCGTTTAGATGCCCTTTGGCTTCTCATGTTTCCTGTGATGTGACTTTAAAATGTCTTGGAATTTATTTGGAGTTACTCTGCACCTCTCTTCTGAAAGATGATTATTTGAACTGTAGAATTGTGTTTTTGTTACAGTAAAATATCTGGAGTGCATAAAGTATGTTGTAAATTTAACATATGCCTGAAAAAGCCAGGTTAAGGGCAAGAAAAACTTACATGCTGCTGACGTGCTGTCTTGTAAGAAGTCTTCAAGACTTTGTGATCACTTTGTGCAAATGGGTGATGCGGTGTAGTGTTCATGCAAGGCTTCACATTTTCATTCCAAGATCGCAGTTTAAAGCAAAGCAGAATAGAAAAGATTGTAAATAATTTGTTAATGTTGGTGGTTTCTTAGGCTTACCTCAACATATTGTGCAACAACTTGATCTTTTAGTTCTTTTTTTTCCCCCCCTTTTTCACGCTGTGCATGTCGTCAGATATTGAAACCTAACAGGCAAATGGTAAGAGTTTAGAAGAGGAGGAGATACAAAATATTGTATCTGTACTTCACAAGATTAAAGGATGCAGCATCAACAGTGTAAATGTGTTCAAAAATAGAATGGTGGCAAGAATCTGTTCATGTTTTGCACTCTAACTCTGTGACCTTTGAGAGCAGTGTTACCAAAGACACTTTCTTTCACAGGTCACTTTGAAGCATTAGTCTAGTTGTAAGATACTATTGCAGCAGTTAACAGCAAGCATGTTGCTTGTTAAGTGTTACTATCAGTATAAAAAGTAAACACAAGGCTTCAGAAGATGTGTTTTAACAAATATCTTGAAAATTATCAGCAAGTCCAGAGACTCATGGCTGCCTCATTTTTGTACCTTGTGTAAAGATGAGAAAAGCAGTTGTGAGATCTGTCATCAGGCTGTTGGGATTTTTTGTTTGCTTTTGTCAGAGCTCTGTAACAAGGACTACAACTGTGCGAATCCCAGTTCCATGCCTCTGTGCTGTACTAACAAATCAGCTCTAGGATGATTTTGATTGCTTGTCTGCATGTGGTACCTTTCTCCTTGCTTGCTTAGTTTGCTAACAGTTAATAGAGTTAAGGATTTGGTCATTGTTCAGTATTGTAGTGGCACAAACAGCTACGAAAAAGCAATGTCTTCTGCTTCAGCACCCAGACTGCTTCCAAGGGCAGAGCAGTTGGACCTGTTGAAGATTCGCAGTGTGTGTCTGAGTAGCATGTGTGTAGACACAGTACAAACTCGGCATCCCTGCTTGGTTGTCAGAGCTGAGATTTTATTGTTGTAGAACTTGTTCAGAGTTTCAATAGTTTAATTTATATGGGCAAGAGAATACAGAAGTGACAGATCCTGCATTGTAGAATCAAAGTTTCATTTTGTGTTTATTAGCCTTGAAACAAAGTGTCTTTTCCTTAGAGTTTTCTTACGGTGGCACCATTATTTTTGAATTTTAAATTGTGTTTGGGGTAAAATGAACTTTCAGGTGATGCTGCATGTTAAAAATGATCTGGAAATGTTTAAACTCAGTGTGGCTTGCACTTACGTTAAAGTGCATACCTTTCACCCAGTATTTGATTTCTATTGGATGCTTTTACTTAATTGATCAAATTGGTATCTTCATATTCCTATCATTTTATGTTACTGTTTTGTACTTCATATTTCATGTAGCATTTGTGGTGATCTGTTTTGAACCAAGGAGAAAGACGACTTGTGGGCTGTTAATTTTGCTCTTAAAAGCTGTATTTTCTAGTAGTTTGTGTTGTATCCTTACTGTGTTTTCAAGATGATTAGTTGTCATAAGCTTATGTCCACAGACTTCTTTCATTAGTGTAGCTGACTTGGAAGGAATCTGACTTTACTGTGAATGCTCTTAACTAATTTTTTTCTTCCATGACTCGCTGTTTTCTTAGATGTTTGGAAACTGGACATTTGGTACTTTGGTCTTCACTGTTATGGTTATAACTGTTACAATGAAGGTATGATATTATACTAATTACTTGTTGTGCTTAGATATATAGGCAAATATGTAATAAGGCAGTAACTTAAAATTTATTTAAAAGTTATACTGAATGAATTGATTCTTGAGGATTCCAGCTATGCAATTTTTATGTTTGGTTTCAGTAGTAGTTAAATTTTCGCATTGTAATTTTTGCATGTGTCGTAGTTTAAACCAAGTCCCCCAACTCCCGGAGTGTTAGGAAGGAGAATCCAAAGAATGTAGCCCCCACGGATTGAGATAAGAACGGTTTAATAGCTAAGGCATAACACAAAACCCCTACTGCCATTTACTACTACAAATAATAATGATACAGCAAAACAGCAAGTGAAAAGAATACAACACCCCACCAGCCACCAACCCATAACTCACTCCACCCTGCCTGGCCGAGCACCATGTGCTCCCTCCTCCATTTTTCTCCAGAGCTCCACCCTCCAGCCTTCTCTTTCCCAGTATGCATCCTGGGCATCACGTGCTATGGTATGGAATACCTCATTGCCTAGCCTGGGTCAGGTGTCCTGTCTCTCCTTCCTCCCGGACTCCTCTCTTCCACCTGGCTGGAAAAAAACCTTGAACAAAAACACCCTCAAAACATGCTCAAACCATGACAGCATGTTACGATGTTTACTGTTTGAGCTGGAAGTTTATTAGCACATTCAGACTGGTTTTATCATTTTCTGTGACATGGGAGGGAAAGGAAGTTCACTGACATTAACTTTCTTATAGATGGCACTAGAAACTCACTTCTGGACATGGATAAACCATTTTGTTACTTGGGGATCCATTGTATTTTATTTCATATTCTCCTTGTTTTATGGTGGAATAATCTGGTAAGTGGTTTCTTCCTCCCCCCCACCTTTCTATAGCACATACGATAGATGAAGCTGTGAAAAAAAATGTTGAAATATTATGTTCTACCATCTTGCCCTAAATTTTGTGACAGGGGTTGGAAAACAAATTTTTAAACCTAGAGTAGCCACTTGCTTTTGGTGATTCTTTTAGATATTTGAGCAATGATCCTAAGCTGTCCTGTGCACAAGAACAGGTATCATTTGTCTCTGACAGCCTGTGGCTTTAAAGGCATTTTTGTTTTTAAAAAAGTAACTGTGTTTCCCAAAGGTGTTTTGTAATAAGTAAATGTTTGAAACAGAAATAAAGATGCTAGAATTTGAATTATTAAGGGGATGTATTTCTGCTTGTATTTTGGGGTCTTGGAAGTATAACATGGCAAATGATTTCCTGCAAGACAATTTAAAACTAAGCCAGAACATTGCCCTCCAAAGTTCAGTACTGTCCTTCCCTAGAGTTTCTTTGCAGGTCAAGTCCAACAGATTGCTAGACTTCATGGACACCATGCAGTTGTAACTGCATTCTGAGAGACTTGCTGTGTGATGTAAAATAGGATATGCTTGAGCCTGCCTTTTTCTGTTTCTAGAAGTTTCTTCTAGTAATTGCCGCTTCTTTTAACTTTTCAGGCCATTTTTACATACACAGGACATGTACTTTGTATTTGTTCAGCTGTTATCAAGTGGTTCTGCTTGGTTTGCCATAATCGTCATAGTAGTTGCTTGTTTGTTTATTGATGTTGTGAAGAAAGTGCTGTACAGACATCTGCAACCAACAAGTACTGAAAAAGCTCAGGTAATGTTATGCCTTTGTATCCAACTTTATCAATAGTTAGAAGATAAACTTTAACAAATGTTGTCTTGTAAACTATTTAGTTTCCTGTGATATTTAATAATTCTTTTATGTTTGTCATGTTTAATGCTTAAAAGATTTTTAATTTTAAAAGATAACTGTTCATTTAAAACTAAAAATGAGGACACCATTTTACAAGGAAATAGCATTTATGTTTAATTGGTATTAGCAATAGCATAATTATTTATAGAGGATCACTGAGTCTTTGAATCTCAACTTGAAACTGTATGAGTATCATATTACACATTTTTGTACTTCTTTAGAGATGGTAACTTATTTTCCTTTTTGTCTACATATCAGCTCTTCAACTGCAATTGGCACTGGATAGTTCTTAAAATGTGATTAAAACAATTTTTAAAATTAGTAGGACTTGATTTAGTTGGTATTTCTTAAATCTTGATTGTGCTATATGCCACGTATTTGATTGTTGATTATGTAATTAAAGATAATCACCCATGTGGCATGTTCAGAAATTCATAGAAGAGGTCAAAAGATATGCCGTGTTAATGCGATCTCCCTTTTACCAGATAGAGGCTACAGAAACTCCTTGAAATTATGTTGCAGTTAGTCTGTCTGTTAGGTAAATACCTATGTTTGAGTGTTTTCTTTTAAATCACAGCTATGGAGATGTCATCCTGACCCATTGGTCTAATAATTACTGCCTCTGGTTTTGGTTTTCAGCATTTTGTCTTTTTGTACTTCTGCTAAACTGAAAAGGCTTCTATTAACAGGTTTTTGTTTTCTTCACCGTTAGGTTTTTGATCAAGTTAATTTTCTCACTGATGAATAAATTGGGCTTGCATCTTTTTTCAGAAAGGTTATTTTCTGGTCTTAATCATTCTTGTGTTTCTCCTGTGATCTTCACTATTCTTCAACCTATCTTGAATTTTGGATTTCACCAGTGGACACACTATTACAACACAGCATACACCACTGCCAAACATGGAAATAAAGAATCCCCCCAACCAGGATTCAGTTTATGAA
This sequence comes from Melopsittacus undulatus, assembly GCF_012275295.1. Lineage (NCBI taxonomy): Eukaryota > Metazoa > Chordata > Aves > Psittaciformes > Psittaculidae > Melopsittacus > Melopsittacus undulatus. The sequence goes on from NC_047532.1 coordinate 45,547,538, forward strand.
ATCATATGCATCAATAACCTGTTATCTTCTGCATCTTGCTCATCTGCAAGTGATTAGATTGATTTCTCCCAGGTCATTGATGAGAAGTCAGCTAGCATAGGGAAAAAAAAAAGAAAGTGAGTGAAGAATCCATTTGACAAAGATATCATTTATACAATTATGTTCTGATGCCTGCTAGCAGTTTTTAGTCAGTTTGTGTGCCGTATTGACTTTGTTGTGTCCTAATTGCTTAATCCAAATTATGCTGAATTATGTGCCATACATATGTCATAACTACTTTGCACCAGTAGCTAACTTTAGCATCTAACGTTGTAATTATTTGACGTACATGCATGTTGATGTACTTATATTACCCTTCTTATCTGTGTGTTAAAAAAAAAATCTGTGAGATATTCTCTTGATTTGCCTAGGATTGACATCATGCAGAGAAACCTGTTGCAAGCCAAACTATACCATTAGTCACTTTTCAAAACTGGAATATTAGCAGTTTTTTCCCATTTTTGAATTTAGTACCTAAAAGCCAAGGTAAATAACCACTAGCTTTCAGAAAGCTGTTAGCTAGGCCTGATAAGACTCCTGACTGCCTATTACTACACTCTTTGGCTTAAAGAGTCTTAATTTAGGAAAAAATCTATAGGTAAGGAGAGTAGTTACTTATATTTCCTTCCACCCTCCCTTCTTCCCTCCTCACCCTCAAAAACTAGTGGCAAGATTTACTGAACACTGCCCTCTCCTTCTGCCATGTACATCAGCTGTTTCACTGTGTATCATGGTTGTTGAGGTTTCTCATGTTCTTTAGTTGCTTCAATTAAAAAACAAAAAGCCCACATCATTTTTCACTATCTTGATCTGTATGCTTCTTTTTTGCATTGTCCTGCGTTATGAATCAATTCTAAACAATTTCTGGCATCAGTTTGCTTCCGTTATAGTTGTGTCATCAAGGACACATCTTTTTTTCAAGAAGGAATCTTGATGAATGTCTTAACACCTTTCCTGTGGCTATTGCTTCATTCGTAGCTGCAGGATTTTGCGTTGTGCATATCTGTTAGTAATCTTTTTTCTTTTTTTTTTTTTCTCTCCCGTTATTGCCATTCTGCTTTGGGATTTGACAGTGTCAGAATTCGTGCCTATGCTTACCAGAATACTATCTCTTTCTGAAAACATTTAGTTCCTGATACTGCAAACCTAAACTCTAAATCCAGATCTAAAAATCTAAAATCTGGTTTGACCAGAAATGCATCAGCAGCCATTAGGTGGTTTCTGTCTTTGTGTCTGATAGTGAAATCATAGTTTAAAATGTATTTGCAAAAAGAAGGCACCTCTTTATTCCTTGTTTGAGGTTTAATCTGTCGAGATTTTCCCACTCTTACTTTAGATGGGACAATGAGCCCCACTGGATTTCATCAGCTGTTCCTGTAGTGAGGAGCTAGACATGCAGAAAGACGAACACATGACCACTTTAGCACGTTCATTGTCAAGAAGTGACAGAATGCTTCTTTCATTATTATATCTTATTAGAGGTACATCGTTAGGTTTGTTTAAAATTTCTGGTAAATATTTTTCTTTCAGTTTCAGAGCAGAGGAGAGGACTTGTGACTTTCAGATAGAAACAGATGGAGTTTGGAAAATGTCTCTCCTAAATGCTAAGGATATTTTTTTGAAAGTCATTGAAAGACTGAATATGAAACTTTGTATATTGCCCCTTTAAATGTGTTTTTTGTAGTGTAGGTGGACCCTCTGCGTAAAGGAGTATTTTGAATTGTAAGACTAAATTAGTATATTATGGGAAAGAAGAAGTTTACTTTACAGTTACTAAGTGTTTATGAAGGCAAGATAAATTGTTACGTGAACTAGTCAGTGATTTTTAAACTGTGGTTATTTATTTGTTTCTGTCCACCATTATTTAAATTCTAAAATATTCCCAGAAGCAGTGAGCAAAACACAAGTTTCTCAATGGAAAATGCCTGCTGCCATTGTTCTAATTTTTCAGAAACTCAGAGCACACTAGCTGTGTGAGTTGCCCAACCTAGTGCTCTGAATTCACTTCAGAGTATAATACACAATGCTTGGGTAGGCATCTGCCTTACTCAGTAGATAAGGAACTTGATTTTATATCTTTTATTTAGTATAAGGTTACAGCATCTACAGACTTCATCTCAGCAGTTAGATGTTATGTGTAGCTAAGTTATTCATAAGAGAGCAAAGAAGTTTAATTGGTATGAGAGAGAAATACTAAAAGATTCTGCTAAATATAAACTAAAAAAATTGTTCTGTCACAACAACTTAAAATAAAAATCTCTGTTCCATGTGGGAAGTCAGTATATCAAAAATTTTAGAGGCAAGCATGGGTTGACTTTTACAGAATTTGTTTAACTTTATCTTCCTTAAATTCACTGAAAGTGCATGTGCATAGGATTTCTTGTTTTGTTTGTTCGGGTTTTTTTCTGTGTTCCAAAGTGGGTTTTGCTGGCATTAAAGAAAACACATCTTATGTTTGACTTCAGTCTGTTGCCCTGAAATAGCTTATAGTAATTTCCGATTATAGGTCACTTACAGGGTCATATAAGAGGAAGTGGACAGTAAGATAAATCTAAGTAAAAATATAAATCTGGGTAAATACAAATCACAGCACTACTGAGGGGAGAAGGTAATACTGAATAAAGATGTCTGGTAAAGTATAGATGTAAAAGTGTATAGGCCTTTTTTCTCAGTATGAAAGCTAAGGTGTACTTAAGAATTGGTAAGAATGGTCCTACCAAAGAGTTAACTGGCTGTGATGATCCCAGGAACTGTCCTGAAGGTACCAGGAGTGTGTTCTGTATATGATGTGTATTCCAGATAAATAACAATGTCTTGTCCTGTGTCTTTCTATTAGAAAATTACTGCTGCTACTTACTGACATGTATGTTCCATCCCTTCTCTGTCCAATTGTAGATGTACTCCAACAGAGTTGCTTTAAGTGACGAGTTCATCGCACTGCAGCCATTGTCCAGGGCAAGGAATCAGCTGAGCAAAATTAGGTAGAGTAGGAGGGACAGTTCCTCATCAACTCTTATGCATGCTGAAGGTGAACTAACCAGTGCTGAGAGAGATGGGAAGAGGCATGAATATTAGTGGGTTGAGAGGGCAATGCCTCTAGTGCAGAAACGTTCAGTTTGGTTATTTCTTGGCTTTGCTCTGTGTTTTTGAGCCAAATGCTTCTCCTAAGTAGCATGCGTTGGACGTGCTTTTTTAGGAAAAAACATCCCTAGCATGATGCTCAATTTTCAGAATATAAATCTAGCTCTTCTTGCATCCATTTTTATATCAAAGTTTCTAGCATGGTTAGAATGCTTTTGATTTCATTATGATCAAAATTAACAGTGCTTTTTGCATGTTGGATAATTTCAGCTTCATAAGGCTGTGACAGGAAGGTCCATATATTCCAGGCAGCAATTTTTGTGAATTGCCTGCCCAATTTTAATTTGCCTTCTCTTGTGTTGGAAGAGCAGAAAATGTTTTATGTTTGGGTATGTACATACACTTGTGTGCCTAAGGCTTTTTGTGTTTGTTTTGTGCATCTGTAAAGTGAGTGTTGTTTGTTTTCAATGTGTATAGATACATATTTCTAAAGGCATTTGGCTACGAAGACCTAGAACATGATTTAAAAACATGAAAGTGACGTGTCTGTGTAGGTGAACCATTATGATTCTGAAACTCTTCAAATGCACAGAGTTCAGTACATGAAATGCTATTAAATGCTGATGCTCCTCTGTGAGACTAAAACATTTATACACATCAATAATGTTGTAACCTGTTTGATGTTTTATTCCACCCTTTTTTACAGAATTAATGTGAAGAACTGCATTTTGCCTTTTTAAATTTTTTTTTTTGCTTAAGGTTACTTGCATTATTAAAAAATCTGAGAATAGATGCTAGGAAAAACCAACCAACCTGCATTTTTGGGACATAATTGCCGTTTAACTGAGGGAAAGTAGGAATCAGGAAGCTGACATTGTAAATTATTAGCAGACAATTTTTAGTGACTAATTGAAACAGATGATACAAGTCCTTTTAAAGAGAGAGGAAAGAAACGCTTTGTATGTCTTCTGAGAATGTGCTACACCTTTGCAAGGCAAAACTTGAAATGTTGTCCCACTGTGAAACGTATCGGCTTAAATTTCCAAGCACCTGAAGGAGGTAGTGGTGGGTTGGGTTTATTTTGGTTTGTTGGGTTTTTGTTTGGTTGGTCTGGGGTTTCTTGGGGTTTATTTTGTTTGGTTGGTTTGGTTTTTTTCTTAATTTATCCCTTACTAACTTTAAAATCGGCAAACTGCAGTATACCTCTTGAATTTTAGTAAGCGTAGCAACATACTGGGGAGATTCCGCTATAACAGCTTTCACAAATTAGCTTTTAAAATTCTTAGTTTATCAGTGTCATGTAAATAAGTTATCTTTTTTAAATGTTGATATAAATATAGAATCGTAGAATTGTTTGGGTTGGAAGGGACCTTAAAAATCATCTAGTTCCAACCCCCCTGCCATGGGCGTGGTTTCCAATAAGACTCTCTTTTCTAAGTGAATTATGTTGTGTTTGATATCTATACCAAAGCTTTTATAAGAAAAGATTGTTAAACTTTCCCAAACTAAACACATTTTAAGGGTTATGCAGCTGGATGGTGAGGAAAAAAAAAAAACCAAACAAAAAAAACGAAAGCAGCACCTTCATTACTAAAATACTAAAACCAGAACACTTGCTAACTTGAGGGGACTTTCTTTGTGTTAAGCTTATGGAAATGGTTGGAAAAAATTGGAAATTTGTTTTGTCCATGAGTAACAAATAATTATGCAAATCCAATTATCTTGTATGTCAGAAGTTTTACACTTGAATATCTCATAGTAAGGTACCTGGAATATAAGCACTGATTGCCTTATGCTATGCGGTTGAAGTTGTAAAATGTAACAAGAAAAAAGTAAGGATTTGAGTTTCTCTAGCTCTTTATCTGTAGTCTTCAGATGAAGTTCAGAAGCTGTCCTGTGAACCCAAAAACAGTAAAAAAGAAAATCATTTAATGGATAGAAACTGCTTACTTCACTATACAAAATAAAAATAAATAAATCAATAAAACCAAACCCAAAACAAACCAATCTGGGGTGAAGACCATGGATTAGTCTCTGTACCTGTCCAGGGCAGCAATTTTGCAAAAGCAGCAGAGCAGAGGAAGACTGTAGGAACATGAAACAAAACAGTTTATTGGTGAATGTAGCTGTAAGCAGCTAATTTTGTCACACCCCTTTTGTACATGCCCACCCAGTAACTTTGTGATTGCAGAATGTATGTATATTGATAAACAGACTTTGGCAATTTAATTTGTTGTTTGTTAAATATGTATTAAAAACCTCAAAATTATTATAGCACCAGCAAGTTATGCAGGCTTCTGCAAATGTGCTTACTGTTCTGTTGCTACACAAAAGAACACCTTTATGAATGCAAATTAAGTCTGTTACAATAAATTTTAATGTCTGTAGGCTTCGCAGTGTGCAAAAAATGTTCAAGTTTATATGAGTAAATTTGTGCTCTGCAGTTAAGAGCTTTGATGGGGAAAGGGTGATGGGTCTTCTAAGTGCTCATGTGATTCCAGTAAGTCAGAAATTCAGTCTTGTGTATGCCTGTAAGCGCTTGCCTCTAAACTTTTCTGTCACTTCAGTAACTTGGGAGGAAGAGATCAGTCAGCACGGGTCAGGTGCAGGGTTTATGCTTAACTGGAGACTGTCTCAGTGCTTCTTCCTTCCTCTGTAGCTGCCTGTCCTGTTCTTGAAACATGTGAAATGTGTATCTTAAGATACTAACTGGGCCCCATTGTATCTCATTTCAGTTTGTTCTTTGTAAATGAAGTTTTGTGGGTATATGTGTATATATATGTCTCTGTGCTTTATAAGAACTGTCAGAAACCTTAAACCACATGTGCTGAGTGTTGCTAGGACAGATGTTTTAATTCTACTTACAGATGGGATTAACTGTGTTTATAGAGTTTTCACCTTTGGACAGTCTGTTACAACTGTACAGAATACTAGGGAAACAAAAAACACAAAGGTTTTTATTTACAGGCAAGGCTATCACTGCATAACATTCTGTCTGAGACTCTCAAACTGTAATATTTGCCTTAGCACAGCCAAGACCCTGTTCTTTATTCCTCTGCAGGCCCATGAGTCCATTGTTAGCTTGTTTTTCCTTCGTCTCTGTTCTCTGCTTGCTTTAGCTGTCTCCAGAACTCCAGACTCCTGGCCCTGGCTTTACAGCCTTCATTACTTGTTTGTGTTTTTCTCCTCTAGTTACTGTGTCATAGGGTACCCCTCCTAATAGCCTACATACCTGATCCAGATACGAAAGCTATACAAAAGGCAAGGACCAGGTTTCTGTTCCTTTTATACAGCATCTGTTTTCTGTCAGGAGTGTATAGTTTCCAAGAGGACTGTTCAAGTGCAGACATGCATTTGCACTAGTGGAATATGTCAGAACATCTTAATATGTTAAATTTTGAACAAGGGTCATCTTCTTTTACAGGGTTGTATATTGTGTTAGCATAGTTTGGTGCTGATCTGTTAGCTAGTCCATAGACTATCGTAGCAAGAGGGAATAAGTAAGAGTAGACTATTTTGTGTTTCTTGTCAGTCACAAAAGCACACATATTTACTTACCTTGCAGATACTTTTGTCTGATGACTTTGGAATAATGAAATAATTTGACATTTTTAGGTATATTTCATTCAAAGAGATGAGTAGAAAAATGTTGAAAACATAAGTGCTAGTGAAGTTGTTAGATGTCAACAGTCATATATTTTGTTTTAAAATTTTAAATATAATTGTTTGGGATTTTAATATACATTATATTAAGGGTGAAAGAAAGTGAGCTTTACAGTTGGGAGCAAGGTTTAATTTAATTGTGGTGTATTTTCTGAAATATCCATGTGGCTAGGACCTGGGCTCAGGAAAATATGCCGCAGTGTTCTTACCTTGATGTACAGAGTTAAATGTGTTCCCTGTTCAACAAAGTCCCAACTGTATATTTCAGTGTGATTAAATGTTTAGTTTGAATGTCTGTCTTGTGGCATGCAGAATACCCTGTAATAAGACAAACAAACTGAAATTTCCCTTTCTATTAGAAGGGGGAAAACCAAACAAAACTGCAGAATCTGAAACAAAAAACTGAAAAGTTGAAATAGATTTCAAATTTGTTGAGTTCTTCCGTTTTGTAGTCTATGGTGCACAGAAGGAACAGACACTTCTAATACTTGTGCACTGGTAAATTGTGTTTGATACACTGATTAACTTGGAAAAAAAAAGCCTTTTTACTTTGTGAATATGCCTTATTCTTTCAAGAACAGATCTGTAAAATGAAAGTTCATGTAAAAACGGTAACTGTTTTAAAGTAATGCAAGCATGGAGCTTTATAAGACTTGTTGCTTTTCTGTCCTTCTAGATGGAAGAAGATAAGGGTTCAGTCAGCTCAGCATGTGACTTTGCTGAAAGCAGGCACAGAGGGGAGGACAATAGGCAACTGCTAGATCCATCTAGCCTACCCGACAGTACTTACGTTCACTAGGTAGTACTCCTGCTCTACCCTAATGTGTGTGTATATATATTTATACTTATCATATATAGACAGTCATGGAGCCATCTCCAAAATACCTGTATTTTTGGTATCCACAAGAAAATTTACATCATAGTGTGTGGGTTTGATTTCCCCCCCCCCCTTGTCAATCTGAATCATTCCTTAATTCTGCACTTCAGTTGCTTTTTGAGTTATTACATTAAATGGGCCATTATCATACAAAGTGTGATGTTTGTTGCTATCCTGGATCCTGCCTTATGAAAATACTTTATTTGCAGCCCAAATATTACGAACATAATATATTTCTCTATACTTACTATTTTAAAGCACTGTGTCTTCTGCTTTTTGTTTTGTGAAGGTTTGTTTCAGGTCTTCAGAGACCATTATGCTGTACTGCCTTATCATGCTAGAATTTACTTTGATTTAAAACTATGATCATGGCTGTCTGCCACAGAGAGAAAAGTGAGAGAAGGGACTCTTTAGCATAATATAAGTACCTTCCTTCCAGGTAGTGGATATAAATGTAAAAATCCATATTCACCAGGCAGAGAGACACTATATATCTACACATAAAATCAAACTTATTTTTATGTTGTACCACTGGGAGAGTATTAAGGACATTACACTTAACTGTGAGTTTGATAAAACATAAGTGTTGTTTCCAGACTTATGTAAGGTCATTTTCTAAATGACCATTTAAAAAAGGTTAAAAATAACAGCTTTTCCATAAATTGTGGTTTTGGCCTGATCCTAGATTTTTATGAGTATCTAAATTGGGAAGAACAAAGTTGATACTAGAAGAGACACCAGACCTCCAAAATCCAGAGCTGAGGGTTCATTTGTTGGAAGATTGTTTGGGTTACTCTTGGTTCTTCTTTTTGCCAGTCTTTGAATAATATCAAAGAGTGCTAGCTCTCAGGTCAGCAGATTCTAGAGGAGGGGTGAAATGTCTGGTCCATCTGATCCTACATACATCCAATTTATTATGACCTTTAACAGCAGCTCTAAAGGTATTACTTGTTTTTCTTCAAGATAATGGATGAACTAAATGTTCTTCTTGAAATTACAAGTGTAAGAATGTTGGTAGTTTGTTTTGTATTGCTGGGAACACAGCCACAATGATCACTGCATATGCAGCAGGGAGCTTGTTTTCTGACCTCCTGATAGGAATTCCTTCTTCTCTGTGCCTTGTGTAATTTCTTGTCTGATGAGCACAGTATGAAGTGGCTGTAAAGATCGTACACAGAACACTGGAACAGGTTGCCCAGGGAGGTTGTGGAGTCTCCTACGTTGGAGATATTCAAGGCCCGCCTGAACAAGTTCCTGTGTGATGTACTCTAGGTTACCCTGCTCTTGCCAGGGGGGTTGGACTAGATGATCTTTTGAGGTCCCTTCCAACCCTTGGGATTCTGTGATTCTGTGATTTGCTAATGTTGCAGTGCTACAAGTGGTGTTGTTCCTAATTATGCTATCTTACTGACAGTACAATTGTGACCAGGTGTGATGGTCATCAAATAAGGGCATTCAGGGATCCAAGTTCTGTTGGAGGTGTATTTTGTTTTAACCAAAACCCTCTTAGTGTAATGTTTCTGCTCCTGTCTCTTATTTTCACAGAAGTTCATTGTGGTAGTAAATGTTCATTTTGTGTCCAGAAAACCTCTCAGATGAGTGTGAGTTAGTCAGAAGTGTGTGTTCTGCCTGCACTCATTCATGGCTTTTGAGGTGCAGCAACTAAATCAATGGTTTCAGCTTGTATGCTTTCTATAAGTTCATCCAGTTTTAACTGACAGTCCTGTAAGCACCACTTTAAGCAGTGTGATGGGAATATCTGGAGGGACCATGGGGAATGCTCAACAGAGTTGAGAGAAGGAGGAGGCAAAGTAAAAGATGCATGGTAATACTAATTCTGAATCCCTTGATTGTGAGTGTGCTCCCTTCCTGTCCTACCAGTTGGGATTTTCTCTTGGATTTCCAAATGCCTCTTTTTTTCTGTTAGCAGCTCCTTCTTTGTTGTATAAGACTTGTTCTGCTATGCAGCAGTAATTTGTCCAGTTGCCTGTCTGGGGAGGTTAGGAAGGAATGTGTCCTCTCACAGTAAATTGTTCCCCTAGGAAACTGAGGTTCTTTGCTTCCCATGCAGTGTTGGGCAAGTGGAGATATCATGAAAGAAAAAGGGGTTGGAAACTGAAGTCTTTAGACCAACAGCCAGTGACCTTCATGTGATGAAAACCTGGGGGAAACTATTAGGTGAGCTGTGTCGTATCATAGACTTAAGATGCCTCCACCCAGGTTTCTTCATTCACTGGTGTCTGAGAGTGAGCTGAGGATAATGAATGCTTAAATTTAGCCTGTGTGTTCAGCATTTGTTTGACAAGATGCTGTCATGGAGAGGTTCAGATTAACTTAAAAGCGTCCTCACACTCCACATTCTTTGTTTCCTTTTGAAAAGGATATTGAAGTCAGTTTTGGATATTCTCTCTCCAGCAGTACTAGATTTCAGTTAGATTTAGTTATGTTGTGGTTGACTAGTGTGAAAAATATAGAGGAGCACAGTGATAGATGGCACTTAACTTCAACCATACATCTCTATTACTACTTTCATTTTGTTTGGGTCTTCTTCTCACCTACAGAGAATGAACAATAGAAGTTTATTGTGTTAATGTTGAATTATTCTTAATGCTGTCATCAACATGACTGTACCTTTCTAACATCACCCTTGTTTGCATTTAGATATAAGATACTTGCAAAATCAGGAATGTGCTTTTGTTCCCTGTCAAGCTAAGGATATCTATGGTAGTGATATAATGTAAATTATTATAGGAAGCTGCATTCTACATTTCCTGAGGAAAAAAAATAGTAACAGGTTGCTGCATTGTATTCTGCAGCCCTGGTCTGAAGATTTCTTTTGATAGATTTCCCTTAAAATAAGGCAGACCTGAAGCTTGTATAAATTGTTATAGCTCTGCTGAGGTGAATCAAGGCATCACAGCTTAAACTGAATGACACTGCTCCAAAGATTCATTATAGCTGTAATGCAGAGCATTGTTTGCTGGTTTATTTCCAACATTAAGCAGAGTTGTGCTAAAAGATTTCCATATGCTCACCAAGGCTTTAGTCAACCCTTGGGAAGATCAAATATTAGGAAGGAAAATGGTAGCATTATTGATCACTTTAGTTCTGTATAAAATTGAAAAATATTCAACACTCTAAGAAAACCTGCTTTTGCTATGTTTTTTCTGGTAACATCTTCATTGCTAAAATCTGCAAGTACTGATTTTTTTCTTTCTTCCCTCTTTCCAGCTTACTGAGGCAGGTTCAGGTATCAGCTGCCTGGACTCCATGTGCTGCTTCTCAGATGGGGAAACAGCATGCACATCTGTTAGAAGAATGCTGGAACGACTAATGGGAAGATGTAGTCCAACCCGGGTCAACAGGTGTGGCATTTCTCTCAATAGCCTTTGCTGCAGACGATTCTCCTATAAACTGGAACCTGATGAGCCTGCAGCAATAGATGTCTAGCAAACCAGCTGCAGGTTTTGCTTATTTAAGTAGGAAATGCAACTCTTTATTGTACTTTCTTCATCCTAAAATACTAGTTTCTTGTTTGGTTTTGAGTGTTTTCTTTTGGGATGGGGAGGGGGGAAAAACAGTTTTCAAATTATATCTGTTAAAATTTAGTTTGGCTTACTACAAGTTCTTGTGTTGTATCAGTCCTAATTTCTCTTGATTTGTACATCCTTCACTTTAGAAAATCGAACCTTGCTGCTGCTTTTGTTCTTCTTTTTATGATTTTTTTTTCTTAACTGCCTTCACTAATCAGGAATTGTTTGTAAGGTCAAAAGACTTTTCCCTTTTAGTTCTTGATGTACAACCTCCAAATATTTTCGTTGGAGCTTGCATGACTCGTGAAGATATACAAAAGGCTCACACTCCCCCCCTTAAATACAACTTTATTGTTAGAAGGAGAGTATTTAAATCTTTGAGCTGTTGATTGATATGAAGATGAAATATTTTTGTAGTCTAACTTTTATAATCTATTTCTAAAATCAGAGTAATTGACAGAACAGAGCCTTCAGATTATAAGAATTTTAAATGTTGTTTTTTTTGTTATAGAAGGTATGTTGTCAAAATCATGTGTGCCATTCCAAAGTATGTGCTAAATAAATCTTTTTCCTTTGCAAACCACATGTAAAACAAACTACAGTGGCATAAAAACCTGTTAATGTAATACATTGAAGGAGCAATACTGCTCTTGTGGTCAGCATAACCGTGAGAGTAACTCTTACTAAATGTGCTGATGTGCCATCTCCCCATTTCCAGTTAAGATGGATAGCTAACAAGCATGGAAATATTTGGGGGTAGAAATAAAAGTAGTCTTTTGTATATCGTAATCTCTCAGTCCCTGAATGATCCCATGGTCAAAAGGCAAGTGTGAAAAAGTTGCACTTCAGACATTTTCAAGGAAACTCATTTTGTATTTGAACAACTTTGTCTCTTTTGGTTAAAGGTTGTGATATCATTCATTCAGTATAAAATCTTGTGTGGGTAACTTCACTGACAAGCTTTGTCAGTTCTGATTCTGCCTTTAGGTATTGACTTGGTATGTAGTACATCTCTGTTTTGAACTCGTGTTGAGCACAGTGTCTGTGGTTTCAGTAAGTTTCTCTCTTCTGGCTTGCTTGTGAAATTCAACATTTCTACAAATCCTAGGGTACAATTATGCAAAATGTTTCATTCTATATGAAAAATGAAATGTTATGATTAAATACATTTCTAATTCAGACTCTTGCTGTATAGAAAGCAGGCATGATGTATAAAATAAACAATAGCTTTTTAATCTACAAGGTGAGCATTGAATTGGTCTAAAAGAAATCAACATTTTGGTAGCAGTGAGTTTTTTGGGTATTTCCCACTTCTCTACTTTCCTAATGAGGAACTTCTCATGCTACTTTTTTATTTTATCTAATTAGGGCAGATATTTAGTTAACATTTGCCTTAGTAATATGTAGTCTTATAAGGTAGGCATGCTGTGTTTTATTATTCTGCAGTGCATTTACATTCTTACAATGTCTTCCTTTTTCCCCTCTGTTTTTCTGTCTTTGAGAACTTAGAAATATTTATTGAAGGTAACTCGTATTTGACAGAATATTAAAACACTTTTTGAAGACTGCTTTTTCTCGGATTTCTTGTCTACTTACCTCATGTAATTTTCAGATGAAGTTCCATCGGGCTGAACAACTTCAGAGTTGTTTAAACACAAAAGTTAGTATTATGTTTAAAGTATATGCAAGACTATCTTGGTGCTACACTAAGGGCTTGAAGTTCTGTAGGTTTTGCTTCTGCATGTGGTTGAAGTTAATCTGAACCATCTTTTAGTTTCACTTTATGTATAGTACAACTAGAAAAAAATCTCAGTCTTAAGTGCTTTCTTCAATGACTTTGGTTCCTTCCACTAAGCATTGACAATTAAAACCTAGCTTAGAAGTCAGGGTACTAAGACTATTTTTAGCCCTGCACTTTCCTGAAAATATGTGAAAGTCTCTATTTTTTTAATGTACTAATTGCTTAAATCACATAAGGCAGGTACAAGTTGTGAAATTCTGAAGGTACAGTTAAGAAATCTATTTAGTGATGTAAAAAATGCTTATAAAACTGTTCAGTCTTTGTTCACAAGCTTGAGCTGCCTTGATTTTTATCTAAATCCTCACAGATTGTGCGGTCACTAACAGGATGGTCTTTTGAGTGCTTGTGCTTTATAAAACAGCTTATTCAACCCAGGAGGTAGCTGCATATTACTTTTCTTGAATGAAGTGATGCTGATAAATGTCGTCTGTGAGAGTGCTGTAGAATGAAAAGCACTGTTTTAAATAATGTTGCTGTAGCTAGCATGTGTTGTATTTTGTGCTCTTGATACTCTGTCAAATATGATATTCTGTCAAATACAATAACTGAATATGAAATAAAACATGGTATCAAATTTTGATAGAAACTTTGATGAATCAAAGTTGAACAAATGCTTGGAGTAGCAGGCCACAGGAATATAATCTCTTGTACTTAATTTACTGCTTGTAAAATGTATTTGAGAAGTATTTTCTATAGCTTCAATCACCAGTTAGAATATAAAATATGTGGTCTGATGTGATAAAATGCATATTGTCTGTCTGTTCCATTAAATTGTCTGTCAACTTGTCAGTCACTAAAATATTAAGAATGCTGGATCACATACATTTCTTGTACAGTAGAATTCATTACTGAATTGTTCAGATCTCATTAGTTGTATTCGTGTCAAGGCATTGCATGTTAAAGTTCTAAAGAAACAGCAGATTTCTGACAGAGGCAAACTTGGAGGGATAAGTTTATTATATTTGATTTCTTGCCTTCCAACCTTCTATTTTTCAGCTTTTCACATACAGTGCTATAATATCATTCAACCAAGAAGAGTATTTCTTCCTAAGTAGGAATTAGTCCTTAACAGAAAGACATAGCAAATGTCATCCAAATCAAAAACTGACATGTTGGGTAGTTTTCCTCATGCCTTAAATTTTAACTTAAGGGACGAAGTAGATTCATGGTTGTAGATAAGTTTTGTCTACCCACAATTTTATACATCCTGGATGTTAAACATTAAAACATTAAAACACCAATATACACGGTTACCACAAACAGACTGTGTGTTCCACAAGGCTTTACTAGAGTGACTTTAGGCTGTATCAAACCGAAGCATTCACAGCTCCTCAGTTTACACATGCAACTTTAAGATTTTCCTTGAGGCATGATATTAAGACCTTAGTTGTAAACTGGTGGATAAACCTCTTGTCATTTTCATAGTGATGAAAATATCTGTAGGTGTAAGTTTGCCAGAAAGGTAAACATAGAACAGTTAATTACATAATTGTAGTCTATTTTCAAGGGTTTAAATGAATTACAGATGCCTACATGAAATTAGTAGATGGAGTTACATTTACCTAATCTCCTAACACTTTGGTCTTTTGCTTTCATAGACTTTTCTCCTTACCTCTAGATTATAAGTTCCTAGTCAGCCAAACTTTTCTTTTATTGTTACTTTAGATCATGGAGTTCATCGGATCCCTTCTATGCCAACGACAGAAGCATCTTGACTCTCTCCACAATGGACTCACCCACTTGTTAACAGGGGCATTTGTAAATGCCTTGTGGAAGCTCACACACCTATCTATAGTAGGTTCTGAGGCGAGTTCAGTGCTGCATCCCTGTCCTAGGAAATACTAGTACCACTGCTAAATGCAAATTGTGGCTTGTCTTGTGGTCTAGCGTAAGTCATCTGGACAGTAATCACTCCCAGGATTTTTTTTCTAATTATATCCACAAATTGCTAACTATATATGTATATATATCTCAACATATATATATTTTTTTTTAAGGGACACTTTTACTTCTGACCATTTAATCTTTTTTGTTACTGTATAAGCAGATTGGAATCCTGCATTTGATACTTGAGACATCGCTGTAGCACAAAAACTCACAAATCCAAGTGATCCAATAGAACTGAATTTGCACAATTAAAGTTTCGTTTTTCACGATGACCCTTCATTCAAACACATTCACTTTGACTTGTCTCTTACAGATGCCTTAGCAGTTTGCAGATCAATTTTTTTATTTCCATGGATGGTTACTGTGTTCTATAAGCAATCTATTTAGTAATTTTTGAGAGTTAAATACAATTCAGATATTTATGCTGGTTGCTGGTGTACAAATCACAGTGGAAATACGTAGGATAGAGGGCTTTGATAAAACACTTATCTTTGACAAATCAATCATTTGGAATAATAAGGGATATAACTGGTAAATATTTTCTTAAAGTGTAATCCAGAAGCCAGTCATCTTCTTATGCCCTTTGTGTTTTGTTAAC
Source organism: Melopsittacus undulatus (assembly GCF_012275295.1). NCBI lineage: Eukaryota > Metazoa > Chordata > Aves > Psittaciformes > Psittaculidae > Melopsittacus > Melopsittacus undulatus. Next base: position 45,563,017 of record NC_047532.1, read on the forward strand.
AATTCTTGATCCTTACATGGGGAAAAAAGCATGTAAGAATCAGTGGATTGTGCAGAAGTCTCACTAGCATAAATACTTGGAATTATTAATCCTTTTAAAGTTGGGGATTTTTTGCATGCTTTATTCTTTTTCATGTGCTTATATTTGGTCATATTGTACTTTGAAGGTACAGTTATTGCTTAATTATCTTCATATATCTGAAGAATCTGAGACATCGATGGCTATGTTTTGATACCTAAGTATGCCAATAAAAACAAATTGCGCAGACGGAGCTTGGCATGGTACATCTTAGACATACATCTGTTGTCCCAGTATAAATGTGCATGTTTGGGGCTGGGTAGCAACATTTGCCTGTTTGCCCAGCTGGGATGACTAAACCTATGGTTGTCTGTGTATGTGGGAGATAAATTAGATATCCAAATGTGGGCCCAGAAGCAGCAGCATTTTTACCAGCCTCTAGCCATAAAAACTGCTGTAACTAAAGCATGCTCTGTGGCTGTCCCTGGGGGCAGCACCTCCATTTCAAATCAGTCTTTGACACTGAAGTCCCATTGGTAATTGACAGTCTTACTATCAGAGAGTAAAACATGTAAAGCTGCATATTAGGATTATCTCTGGGTGGCATAAACTACAAATCAAAGACATAAATACCTACAAGAACTTCTTTAATAAAGATGTGGTTAAGCATAGGATTTGAACAAAACCAGTACTAACTGCTTTCACACTGCCTCCACAAGTTTCCACTTTTGGCTTAAGTACTGTCCCCCAAGCAAATTACATGGCAAATACTCTTTATCTCATAATTCATGCAGCCACACGTTACCCTCCTGGTATGACATCTCAGTGGAGCCTGGCCTGCTGCCAGAGGAGTGTATCCCTCTTATTATGGTCATCCCAAATCCTCCTGACTTCAGTGAGCTGCAGGAGAGGAAGTGTTCAAGAGGTATTGACTTTCTTTGTATCAAATGTTTTGGATGTTCCTTACCTGTAAACAGCTCTGCTATTCCTTATTTTTGTTCACGATTTAACTGGTATTATTCCAGTTCTCTTAATTCAGAAATAAATTTCAACAATTGGAAGCTTCACTCTGAAGTGATGGCTGCAGGTACGGCAGGATTTTCAAGATCCCATTTTTCAAGGCAATGTTTGTGTAGTACAGGAATTGTCATTGCAGCCTTGTTTTGAAACTTGTAGTGATTTGAATGTGCAGTACCTGAGGTTTTTGTCTCACTTGTATAGATGAAGTCAGACCAGTTCACAAATTAAAAAGCTCTTAAAAATTAATGATGAAACAGAAAAAAACAAAATCAAAATATAGTAAATTTTCCTTTTAAATAACTGTTCGGTGTTCATAGCTCATATCTGTATTATGCCTTCAAATATGTAAGTGCAGTGAAGGTTAAGCTTGAGAATTTCAATTTTACAGTAGGTCCCCTCATTGAGTGTCCAGACAATGAAGATTCACTGAAAATTGAGTCTGTTTGATACCTGGTTCCTATGGAGAGAGACTATAAATTGATTGTCAGCTCTCCAGTCCCCAAGAGGACTTTTATCCACATAAGCAACAGTAATGAAATATGCTTGAATTTCTTTCACCTTCTCCTGTAACTTAACTTTATCGTATATATACTAAATCTGTCTTTAAAATAATTATTTTCTTCTTAGTTTCTCATTCTAAGTTTGTACTGCTATGGGTGCCTAGGAATAATTCTAAGTACCCTACTCAGGTATCTGCTGTTCAGCTGTATCTGTTATGTCTAAATCAGTGTTCCATGTTTCAGAAGTACTTGTTTGTCCAAGTTGAACACAGCATTCTCATCATCCCTTCAATTTGTGTGCCATGCAACGTTATCACTCGGTGTGGTTAGTGTATCACGTACTGAAATATTAACTGACATTTTATGTAGTAGAAGGCAGAGGCTTTGGATATATGACCCCACTCCAAGCACTGAGACTGGCTCAACTCTGTACATAGACAGGCTTTAGGCTTTTACCAAACAAGTGTGTTAAATTTATTTGCACACAAGAAGCACCACCCTATATTTGAAGAACAATATATGTTTATTATGTATTTCTTTAAAGCCTTCCATCTCCTCCCTCTCCCCCTGCTTTCCCTTTCCTCAGTGTTTGTCAGGTCACGAAGAAACATGCATTTAAATAATTCAGGAAGAACTTAAGAATCCATCTGTCTGCCAGGGTATATTTTTCTATTTGCAGTAAATCTCAATCCATAATTTCTCATTTAGTAAAAACATAGGAATGGTTTGCATAGGACCAATTTCTTGGTCTGACAAATATTTTGGATGCAAGAAGTGACTGTGGTTTTGTGCTGATGTCAGAAACCTTTTCAACTTGCTTCTAGTAAAGACAGATTTTGTGTATTTCTGTGGCAGCTGAAGTGTGTGAAATTCACTGTGCATTCGGTACAGTGTAGAATTCTTCATGAAGAAGACTGAACAAAAGGCAGCTAATTCACTACCATTCATCTCACTGATTTACAGTAGAAATGGATGAGGAAGAATTTGCCATAGAAAGCAAATGTTTTAGAATTACCTCTTAGCCTCGAAATCTGTAATGTACGGCAGAAAAGCCTGTAGTAGATGTTTTAAGAATGTTGTGTAGTCACTTTACTATGCAGTGTCTTTAAAGAAGCACCTTCTCCTTCACCCCCTTCAGAATGGGACTGAGTTCTCGGCGTATTTAGTTCTTGTTCTGTGAAAAATAGGGTTTGGGTTTGTATACACAGTTGCCAAATTTATGCTTTTTTAAAAGGTGCAGTGGAAAAGATTAAGTACGAAGATGCTCCAAATTGTTTCACAAACTAAAATGTAAATATTATGCTTTAGATATTCTGTGTATTTTTTTAAGGTTATGAGGAGTGGGAACAAAAAATGGAAATGAAGGAATGCTGAAAACTCTGGCTTTACATTTGCAGAATGATTTCTTGTTTTCTAGTGCAAAAGCTGATTTGAGGAATGATTATGCAATTTACAATGCTTATTAGGCAACTATAATTTCTTACTGGAAAACTTTGGTAATACTTTCAAACAAGTTTTTTTTATGACAGTACAACTTCTATATCGGAAAAAAAATCTCATTTTTCTAGTGTTGGAAGTGTCTCAAAGCTGTAGTCTATGTTATTTTTAATAGTTTTATCTGATTCTTCTGTACTCTAAATATTAGTGATTTTGGTGAAATTCAGTGTTCAAAAGTGTTTGATCATAACATGCTTCTGAACCATTTATTTTGAGAGTCTTGTTTTCTTGGGGTAAAATACCAAGTAACTCCCACCAGCACTGCCAGTTACAACCATCACTGCTTTAGAGTTATGCCTAGAGCTGGGTGAACCCATCATTATGGACCGATTTTAGACTTTTTTTTTCTGCTCATGTTTTTTATTGGTGGTTGTTCTGTATGTTCTTTGCTTCTGTTGTTTGCTTCCAGTGGCATGATTTTTCTGGTTTCTGCTCTCTATTGGAATGACTCAATTTATAACAGGAGGAGGAAAGATGGGATGCTTGTGGCTGTATCAGCTCTGCCAGAAGGACAGTTGCATCGGTATTTGCAAGGCTTCTGCTTTCCATAGATTTTTTTTTTTCCTTCAAATACTGCTCATAGAGGCATCAGAAATAACTCAGTAGAGACCTCTTGTGCTGCCCAAGCTTCTGTGGCTTTTGTTGAAAGGAATGTTCTCACCACTTTGAAGTACGCGCCTTTTCTCTAGCTGTTGCCACACGATGATGTTGATTACAATAAGTACATACAATTGTCATTACTGTAGCTATGACTTTTTTTGTTGTTGTTTCCAGTTAGTATAAATGCATAGACATGAATAAAACCTGCAGGGATGAAATGTTAAAGACCTCTGCATTTGACATTCAGGGGAAAAAATGTGCTGCTGTTTATGACACAAAGTATGACTTGACTTGTCTGAAAGAAACCCTGAAGTGCACCTAAATGGCCTGTGGTTTGCATTGATTTTGCCTTGGCTGTTTTTAAAGAAATTACAAGCTTGTTCTCAACCTTTTTATCTTTTTGCAATGGGATCTAAGGTCCATATAGTTTAGGAAGGGGAAAATGTTTAAAAATGAGACCCACTTTCAGATATAAATAAGGTCTCATTACTGCAACAAAGAATAGATTCCTAGTTACGGTTCCATGAGAGATTTCAGGTCCTGTGCACACTAAAATAACAAAGTGTCTAGACTCCTGGGTTGTTTGGTTTTTTTCACTGGAGTGTGATCAAATTCTGCTTCCTTTTTTGAATTAAAAAAACTTGAACAATATCATCTCTGTAGGAATTACCTTTTTAAAGAGGTTGAGCCTTAATTTTAGGCAGATACTGGGCATTGACAACTGGAAACTGTAGCAATAATTAGTACAAGGAATTTCGGACCTCTGACACTGTGGCTGCCTCATGTTATTTTTGATTCTCTGACAGCGGGTCTGTGTGCTTGCTCATTGTACAGCTTGGTCAGTAGAAGTTGTTTTAAAAATGGTTTATGAAAATATATTTATTAAATAAATCTTTTGCTTCTGAGTCTGTTTCAATTATGTGTTTGTTAGAGGAAAATAGTCCAGAGTAACACAAGGCTTCCTGCTCCATTTGAGGGCATGAAATGAGCCTGGAGGGTACCTCTTGCCCAAGTTTGCTGCCTTCTCTGGCTGGAGAAGTCCGTCTGTAAGGCATGGGTGGGAGGGGGGATCCCTGTAGCAGCCGTGCTTGGCCACTTTGACCAGAAGCACCAGCTCACAGTGGAGCCAACCACCGTGTTTGCTTAGTGATCAGTTATACCACAGGCTTCATTCCTCTGTTTCCAGCAGCACATGGCACTGAGCCTCCAAAAGGCTACCCAGCCTCTCCCCACACATTTACAGCTCAATCATTTCTCTCCCTCACAGGCTTTCCTGGATACATTCCTGGTCCTTATTTACCTATAGGGTTATCACTCTGGCTCCTGCCAGTTGTCCCTTGAACTCTTCAAGGAAAGGATGGCTTGAAATTTTATGTTCTGAACACACAGAATTGTAAAAACAGTTGTAATTTCATGAAAAACATTCATTGTATTTGTTAAATTGAGAATCTGAAGACAATAAGTGGATGCACTTCCAGAGTGGGGGAGGAAGGAGGGAGATTTTTTGGTATCAGTTTAAATGTCCAGACTTGTGTTTGAATTACAGATGTCTGAACAGTCAGGATCAAAGTGTTTAATCCTGCCAGTAAGTGCTACATATTGGTACCAAACCAGTCAACTACTAAGTGTTTGAAAGCTAAGGCCTATTTCTGACAGATGAGGTTACCAAGTATTCAATGGAAAGTCTACTCTGAGAGCTCAGAAGCCTGAATGGCACCACAGGTTTAAAACCCAAACTTAGGCAGTGTATCATACTCAAATAAAATCTACAGAGACTTTTGGCAACATTATTTAAATAAGATGTGAATGACAAATTTTATTAAATGCATTCTTAAAAAAGTATATCTTTCTTAAATAAGGATTTCTCAGTATGGATTTCAATGTAAAACAGTTTTGAGTCATAATAATTAACAGGATCAATAAAAAAGTCACTTATGTACGGTAGTCTTCAGTCATATTTAAACATATTCACTGTGTGTGGTGTCCTCCTTCACATGCCAGACGATGTCTGTGCAGCATGGCTGGACAAGATCAGCTCCATTTTGTACTTGCAAACATTTAGAATAAGCAGTAGGCAAGGGGTTGTAGCAGTTCTTAGAAACCCTCCCTCTTCCCCCCCCCCCCCCAAAAACAAAAAGGCTTACCAATAATGTGTATTTTATGCAGAAGAGTATGCCATGCTGCTTTTTTTCCCCTGCTTAAAAGCACATTTTAGAAATGCCTTACAAATAATACACTGAAACAATGCATGAGAAGACTTCACCATGGCAATTTCACTGGAGCTTTATTGCCTCTGTTGGTAATGAGAGGGATTGTAAGAAGTTACATTGGAACTTACAGAGATATGTAAATGATGGGTTTTTTTACTAAATATAATCTTGAAATTAAGTGTTTTATATCAGGGCACTTCTAATTTTGTACATATTTAATGTATGAAACCAGGTTACAAACGTGATGTTTGCCTTTTTTTTTCCTTGACATTTGGCAAAATTAAATTGATCCATTTAAGGGGAGATCATCAAATTGAAGACATAAGCACTTACAAATTAAAGCAATCCAAGTAAGCAACTGGCTGCATTCTTAAAAAAAAAAAAAGAAAAAACACACTAATACAGAAGGAAAAAAAAAAACACACGGCCACATTGAGCACATTTCAATGCAAAATATTCTCTGTAACCAGGCATTTTGTCCTTAGAACAACACCCTGTTAAATCAATGTTTCTTTCAACTTCAGTCACTTGTTTTGAAAAACTTTTAAGATGCCATGATAGCACAAATAACCCTTTTCTGCAACATAATTAGTCAAAAGTTTTATGTATTTCTTTATAATTACACAGTAATTATAAGCATGTAGTACCAAACTGATGACAACACTATTTTGTTGAAAAGGTCTTGCATTCAAAAGGAATATTCTTTTAAAACACCACGGCATTATGCCACTACCCAATCTCAGACTTTTTTGAAGGACAAGTCTGTACTGGGGTGAAAAGCAAGTCAGTTCTCTCCAAACACAGCATACTTGAACTAATCAATCTGAAACTGTACCAAAACCCTCAAGACATAAAACAGCACGCATAGATACCTCCTAGAGCTTTTCCACCCTCCCGTCCCCCCCTCCCCTCCCCCCCCCCCCCATAATTTCAAGTCCCCATTTATATTTACACAAAATTGAGAAAGGAAATACTGAAAGCAGCAAAACACACAATTTTTGGCATAGCCAGTTCCAGTAGCTGGAGAATGTTTGCAATGTTTTTGTGGAACAGTATTCTTGAAATAAATGCACAACTGTATTTTCTTAACAGGGCACTGCTGCAATGGGAGTTCACCTTATACTCCACAGAATACAAATATTCTTTTAGCAGTTTAATATCTGCATAAAAGCATTCTGCTGTTCAGTGCAAGTGCCAATTACTCATTTCAAATATAATTCTGGCCTTGTCATGGGACTGTTTAGAGCACGGACTTAAACTTGTCTATCCTTACTTGTAATGACAGCCTGTCTTCTCCTGGCACCTGTTCTTTTCCAGCTTGTTGTACATACCAGTATTTCTCAAATATCTTCACAAGTAACTAAGTGAGGAGTAAAAGACCATGTTTAGCACAAAACGAGTTCTCAAGTTCTTGTAATATTAAAAATAAAGAATGGCAGCTGATAAAACCTGTTTTGAAAAAAAATTAACTTGATTTAGTTAAATGTGACAAGAAAATAAGAAGTAGGATGATCAGCAAAATAATTTAAGCAAACAAAGCCAGTATAGTATTTTATATCTATCTGATCTGTGCTTGTTTGGGAAAGTCTGACTCCCAATTTCTGTATTTGGCAACCATAGTGATAAGTCAATTTAAGGAAAACTCAACAAAATAAAAAAATAAAAAAAAAAATAAGGAAAAGGATATCATCCATAATGGCAGTACCTCTGTTATTAACTTCTCAGGATAATGGATTTGAAACCTAGATTCACATCAAACTCGCCAGCTTCTTGTAACAATAGGGCCATTTGTTTCATCATACCTCAACCATAAAAACTACATGTCTCAATTTAAAATACTGTATTGTGCAGCAAACATTTAAGACACAAATTCAGTATATTCAAGTTTTAAGATTTCCACAGAAATGAAAAACCTTTCTTTGACAGACAGATAAGCATTTCAAAACTGTAATGAAATCTGATTTCTTAGATAATAACCTAGAGAATATTAGATTCTATCAGGACACACACAGTTTATCTCAATGACACTCACTGAAGGCTGACTATAACATTAAACACGGGTGCTTTAAGTGCACAGTAGTTGAGTCGTACTTCAACTGTTCTCATAGTCAGCTGATGTACAATCAAACCATTCAAATAGGCACCTAGATACCCCAGTATCAGCAACCTTGGGTTTTCTTGGTTATTTCTGTAATTCTTTTTATCAAATACTCAAAACTCACTTAGACGATACCTGTACTTTTCCAGAACAGAAAAAAAAAGTTATCGGACCCAGTACACTTAAATATATCACTCTTACAGGAAGTGCTATCAAATAAGTCTTTGCAACTAGCCCCAAGTGTATATTTAAGGATGCTTTTAAAAATTGTTTTGATGTTGGTCTGTATAATTCAGATGCCTTACAACAGTTGCCTGATCATGACCAGCATTGTGCTTTATGTGAAACCAGAAACCTCAAAATAATTATAAAGCTTCTAGGATTTATGGGAGATGAAACCAGGGCGGTCCACCAAAAAAAAAAAAAAAACAAAAACCCACAAAACAAAACCCACCAAAAAAAAAAAATCCATGATGAAATCCACAATGTTGGAATTTCAATGGGCAAGAGTGGTCCAGACTAGAAGAAAAGCCCAAACCACCGGTAGAAGAATGAAATATGATATGGTCCAAGATGTATCCTTAAAGGTTTGTCTCAACCCTCAGCCATATTGTGAGGATTGATCTTCAGTTCAGTCCAGCCAGCAGAAATTGACTGTGCAATTTTCCATTTCAGGTATTTGTACAGACTATGTACACTCTAGAAGGGTCCTTTAGTGCTACACTGTCGTACTTTTTGTCCCAGCAATTTGAGGGCGTGCAAATTCCACAAAGTCATCAATAAGCACTGGCCATGCCCCTAAAAGAAAAAAAAACACCGCACCATTAAGAACTGGGTTCAACAAGGCATTATTTTTAAAGCTTCAGATCTAAACAAGCTATTTACTTCCCAGTCTTAACCAAGCACAGTTTTCAGAAAAAAAAAAAGCAAAACAACACTGTAATTTGTTTTTCTTACTTAAAATTTGAGAGCTGGTTAAAGACTTCTACTTCCTTTAGACCCAGTTAATATATATCCTTTCCAATGGCCAAAATTCTTTCTTCTGAAAAAAACCTGACAAAAATTCTACCTTAAAACTGTCCTGGGTTTAGCACTAGAACTCAAACTTGACCTCCAGGATGGCAAGGGATGCTGTAAGATGTAAGCAGCAGCACATCATAACATGCATTTTCTGCAGCACAATACGATGTTGCATGAATGCAATGCTCATCTGTTTGAATCGGCATACTTAGCCATACCTGAAAACAGCAAAATACTCTCGGACAGGCAGCAAGAGAGTATAATGCCCTAGAAGGCCAGTATTACACTATATACTCTTTTGTATTTCTTATCAAGAGGCAAGTAAAATGCCTATCAATATTTTACATATTACAGGCAGCCAATTGATGTCCCCAGCCATGTGCATGACTGTCATGTGAAGGTTAAAAACAATTGTGGGTTGGTTTACACTTTCTCAACTATTCATTTATTGTGGACAGCAGCCCATTTGCTCAATGATAAGGGAATGAGAACTGCCTGTATTTATGAAATAAAGTTGCAGAAGCTTGGTCCCCCTGCTCTGGAAATGTCAGAAGTTTATAGCTTCTTCCACTCACTGAACTGATCTGCCACCAGTGACTGAAGGTCATTAGCTGGTTTTGACCAGATTGACTGGAAGAGGAAAGATCAATACAAAAATTTACAAGAAACACATACAGTAGGAAATAACAGCTTTAGCAATCCCTGTATGCTGCAACCTTAACTTCTACGTTATGTGTCTTCACATAAACTGAAGCAATCAAACTTAAAAAATATTCTCAGTTAAGAAATACAATAGCCAGAAGACCCTATGAGGAAGCATGCAGGCCGTGAAACAGTTACTTAGTTGAAGATGCCAAGAACTGTGCTGACAGAAAATGTGCATTTTCTAAATAAACAATAGCAAGGTTTGCCTCAATAAAAAAGAATTAGTGCCTGAGCTCAGACAGAAGAAAAAAGAAAATGGATTTAAGAAAGTTTCAGCATTTATTTTTTAAACCTGCAGTAACAAACAGATGATAACAACATGCATTAAAGTAGCTCTATCCAGACATTACATTACCAGTGGTACTTTAATTATGCTGCTATTAGACAGGTGTGCCAAAGCCAACACACAGTAATAAATGTAGTATAAAACACAGAAGTTAATGAAAGAAAATGGAAATGTTTACCTTCCTCATCATAGTTAGACATATCATCTGCTATCATTGTACTAAAGTCTAGAAGAAGGTTCCAGGTATCCTTAGGAATTGATCTTTTATGATGTTCCTGTTTGGAGGGGTGGAAAATTAATATTTAAAAAATAATAATAATAAATTAAAACCCCTTATACACTCTTGTTTTTACTATCTTGGACACATTCATATTCCCAGAACATATTTTGTTTGCACACCCTATGTAAAGTGCAGTATCTGGGATCTGGGTCAAAATAGTCTATTTTATCTACTTAGTAATTTAAACGTATCTTCCAAGTTTTGAAAATACTGCAGTCCAGTTTATGTAAAGATTTAAACTTACCAACAAAAATTTGTTCCACAAGTCTAGAAATTTAAATCTTCCATTAAGTACTAGATTCCAGTAGGCAATGGCCATTTCTAAATCTGTAATATCAAAATATATTACTTTTAGAGATATACATTTCAAATACATCAACACCAGAGGTATCAAACACTAAGATGAACCATATATTCATGAAGGTGAAAAGATTCATCATGCACATATACTAAATGCACCCTTTACAAAAAGGCAACCATAAATAAAGCATTATATAAAATATCTTCTAGATTTTGATACTATCACTTGAATACAGAAGAACTGAAAATTGCCCATATCAATATCTAACATATCCAAAACACACAAGAACGTCATATGCCTTTTGATATCTAACAATACTTTAGTTAAAGTTCAATGAAATACTGTGTTTTAGAAATGCTGTTGACTTGAAAATTTGTAGTGTTCTGTAGTAAGATCTTTAATCGTTTTTTGATATATAAATTTACATAAAATGATTTATTATTTTATTCTTAGAGCAACCTTGTTACAGCTGCTGGTTTTGTAACATGACTTGTCAAGTGTTTATTTGGGTTTCCTTTTGGAAGAAATAAGTACTGTACAAGCAGATGGTTGGTTTGTTATTCGTCTTTTTTTGGCTGGGTTGGGGTTTTTGGAACTGACAGAGTTCAGGAACAACCTGCTTCTGGTCAGGCAACTGCAGGCTCTTGTCAGCAGAAGGTGCTGTTATAGTTTAGCAGTTAAAAAAAGAGACTGGGTAGTCTAGCATGTCAGGAAAAAAACCCTCACCTCCCTGGTATTTGCCAAAGGCTAAACTGACATGCATTTACTGTTTATTAGTGGTGTACAGCAGCTTATTAGCTGATAAAAGAAACTTACATATGTGAGTTCTAAATCTTTACCTAGTGTGATCTCCATTACCGGGCATTAACAAGGACCTCTGACTGTGTAACAAAATGCTGCTGTGATCTTACTGAATTCAGTACCCATCACCAAGTTCATATAGTAACTTCAAGAAGCTATCAAGTCAAGTGACGTCTTTTTTAACAAAAGCTCTTATGTATTTTGCAATCTTCCATAAGCAATCCTCTCATGAGGGCAGAGAGAAGCACATGATCAACTGCACCTCAGGAAAAAAACTAAAAAACGTGACAACTCAAGATGCTGGAACTATTTCAAAAAACAGGGAGGTGGATCTCAGAGATGAAATCAACAGCAAACAAAACAAAGCATAAACTCTGCATTGCTGGAGGGAAAATAGATGGTGATGGGGGGAGTTCCAGAACTGTTTACTATTTTTGATATTAAAAGTTCTTCTCAAACAAAGTATTCACATTATAATGCTTCCTGACCAAAGTAAAGAATAAAATTACTGATTTTTCAGCAGCTAAAAAGGGATGCGATTTCAGACAAAAGTGTAAGCAATGTACACTAAAAAAATGTAAGTTTCAAGAGCAGAAACAAATTAAACAGAAGTCACTACTCCCGAGGAAATGAGCTATACGTGAAAATGAGAACTTACTAAAAAAAGCGTAAAAACTAGGTATCCCTTTTTAACAGAGGATTCAGATACAAAAATACGCACTTCAGCTTTCAACTGAAATTACTGTCTTTTTAAAAATAGAGACAAACTTCAGATTAAGCTGATCAATTTCTCAAGAAAACAATTATAAAACTAAGTTTTATTTAATTGTGATGCATTAATAGCAGGCATACGAAAAAATGCAAAATCCCTGCATATTTACAGTGGTTTATAAACAAACATTATAAACAAACTGTGCACTTTGACATGCTTATGAGATTATTCTTGCAGCTAAGCAGAGGCTTTTAAAAAACAGATCTTGGGATGCTGCAACTTCAAACTCATTGTGAATCCAAAAAATATACTTTAAGCACAAAGGCATAAGGCCTTAGGACAAACTACAGGTTTTAAAAGAAATGTTATGAGATCACAAAATTGGAAAGATAAAATTTTACATTTTCATATGTGAACGACTACTCAGGAAAGTCCTCATAGATGAAATATGAAAGTCTCAAAATTTTTGGTCCATTTTGAGTTTTATCCAGCAAGATGCAAACAATGTTTGAGACAAGTATCAGCTAAAAAAAAAAAAACTGATACGCAAATATCACAAGAACTTCTTAGACAACCCCAGTACTTACAGGGTAGCAAGCAATTACGCAGAGGAAATGCATTTCCAGAACTATGCCTGAACAACTACACAATGTTTGGAAGATTACAGACCAATGTACATTAAAATCAATTTGCAAGTTCCTACAAGCTGTTATTTAGACACTCCAAAATTAATTGCCTAACAAGAAGCACACACTTTTCAGCACTGTATTTGTCCCAGTATTCTTCTGCTTCAGGTTTTCCAGAATTATTCTGCCATATTGTTAAATTTATGCCTAAAACTATGTACGTATTGGCACCAAAAGGGCTGGTAAGCATCCAGATTTTAAGCACAGTTCTACATCACTTCCAAATTCAGATTGAAAAAAAACAAACAAAAAAAAAAAGCCACACAACCGAAAAAAAACACCTTGTACTATGCATATGCTATATGGATCTGAGAAAACTGCTCGTCTTTGTCACTGTTAGAGCTTAACTTGTATAAAGTTTTAATATGAATGAGAAATAAAGCAAAAGACTTAGTTTTCCTGGTAAATAATTTTTACTGAAGTCTGTTCCATCTGGGATACTCAAAAAAATTATTTCTATCTATAGGATTAGGGGGGAAAAAAATCAGAGAAAGAATGTAAATCTTCCTTATACATCAGAAATGTGAAGCAGAAAATAAAGAGGTAAGTACAACATCAAACGGTTCTGGTATTCTGAAACTTTGAGAATATTAAGAATGATAATTTAATTATAATATCATTGTAATTTCTCATTTCGCTTTTACCACCTTACAAGGGTTTTGAAGAATACTCCTTGTGGTGTAAAGCTGTTTAAAAATTAAAACCAACATACAAATGGTAACCATAAAAACAAAACAAAACCCTACAACCATTCATATTGCAGAACTGATTCTACACTCACTCTCCAAAACCTAACTTCTGTCTTCTCACAATTCAGTTACTGTCCATATTTTCCTCGTTCTAGCAGCCAAAACAAATTAATACACCTTTTACAAGAAATAAGAATCAGCCCTTTTATTTATTTGCAGGATTCTGATCTGACTGCATGCACACACAAGTATTTTCAGCACTCTTTTAGCTTCTTTGAAGACAATTAAACCCACAATTCAATTGAAAACAAAAACTAAAATACAGAAAGATGTTAAAAATGACAGAGTCAAAACTAAGACATGAAGATTTTGCTTATTTACTTATTTTTCAACATTCATTTTAAGCCAGAAGTTGGTCTACATATAGAAATAAGACAACAAAATGAAAACAAAATGCTTATTTTTTCACAGCACATGAATGCAAACCTGGTCAGTAGCTGTCAGTTTAAGGCTTTTTCATTACTGAAAAAAATACACAAGCTGCCAAGAACCTACTAGCCTTTCAGTATTTTATTTCTGCTCAAAAGTAGAACAGTTAACATTTAGAGAGTCATGACATACTGCTAGTTATGGGTAATATCTGAACTACTCTGTATATAAATTAATATGCATTCTGGTTGGTTAACATTTTTGTTCCCTCATTTTTGCTCTTTTGAACAGACAGGTCTACAGATTGTTCATTCACTTCCATCAGAAATGTGTTGTGCCATTATTTTTAATAAGTGATTCTTTCACTTCACCTGTTACACAAATCAAAAGCAAAATCAGTAAAGAGCCATGAAATAATGGAAAAAAATAATCAGTGAGCTGAGGAGAATAAAAAAAAAAAAAAAAGGAAAAAGGCTGTAAGGCTGTAGGTAGGCACCTATCACCAATGGCATAATAACAGGCATCAAGACCAGGATATAGAAATTTATTTTGTACTATTCCACTTCTATTTTGCCAAGACATCTGCAAGTATTTTTGGTGATACAAGAGACTGTACAAGTGTACTTACATGGAAATCAGTTTTACAGCTTAAATCTGTCTTAAAAGTGAGCATTCAATTAATCTGTTCACTGCTGCAAATTCTAAGTAGTATAATTATGCCTTTAGTGTAAGGCCATAATCCACTGTGCTTACTGAGAAATGCACATACTCTCTGTGAAAGAATAAACCTTCTCTCATAAAATTCTGTAGAATATAGTAATGATACAGATATTTCTATCAATTTTAACACCTCAAACTGACATCTATCTTTCACAACAGACAGGTGTATTTTATCCCAAAGGTGGTAATCTTTTAGACTCACTGGATGACTGTAATACTTTCACTTACTACTTTAATCAGTCATTTCCCATATTTATGAACAAATATTTACAATTAAGAATACATACCTAAACCTTTCTGCCCCGGATTCTTTGCAAAGTTGAAAGTAAATTGATAAAAATCCTTAAATCTTCCTGGCTCTTTTAATTCTTGTTCCATTTTTGGAATCTGGGCCTTCAGTTTTTCTATGCTGTCACATCTGCATTTTAAAAAAAGCATGTTTATTGGTGTATTAAGTCAATTTTTCCATAAAGTATGAGTTATAACTTAAGTAATCGTGGGATCCAATATAATTATTAAAAAAATCAGGAAGCCATTAATTAGTCTGCACCTATACAACTATTTCTTTATTACACTCCCATTTGCATATTCTTGCTCATACACCAAATTCCGTAATTCAACTGGTTTTTAGAAAAATGTGATAAAGACTATATTACATTTTCATAAGGCAAAGAAAACCCAGGTATTCTAGACTGCAGACTGACATCCTTGCTTTACCCACCTGAGTAGCTCTATGGCAAATAACTGAAATACACAACCAAGGCAAGGAGCACCCAAAGCTGCCTCCAATTTTTTGGTAACTAAGCATCTAGCACAAAAACAGCAGATGCATTTTTACAGAGGCAGGCAAGTGATGCTAGACTCCAAAAAGTCTCTGAAGTCTGAAAGGACAATGTGATTGTGAATTCCCAAAAACAGGGCTGTTTCACTGTACATTCCAGTTTCTGACACTGGGTTACACTGTCCTTGTCTAATACTTGCTGCATACTTACCCTAGCTCAGTCATTCCATCCATGAATTCCACCTTTGAAAATTCACACTGTGTTGCAGCTCGGAATTTCCATGCAATGATGAGTACAGTAATGCTGGCTGGGTCAAGAGCTAGATCATCACAAAACTGCTGTATACCATCTATACCAATTTTATTTTCATCTTGAGGATCTTTGGGATATAAAAGTAAGTATCAAGAAAAACAGATTTTTGAAAAAGCTAATTTATTCTATAACTGCATTTAAGATTTTCATTACAATATATTTCAAACATTTTCATGACAATATTTTGGGGATCAGGCCTTATAAGTGAGTATTTTAAAAGCAAAATTAAATTAGTATTTTCAATAGTTAAGCTTTAAGAATTGAAGCAGTTACTACAACAAAGCCTCCCATACAATAAAGCTTATGTTATTTTCATTGAGAGACAAAAGCATCACAAACATTTGTTTTCTGCCTAATAATATGCATGATACTGCAACTCATTCCATACAGAGAACAGTCATCCTTTCCCACCAGCACACTTAATTATTGGCATCTTTGGTAAGACTGCTGATCTGTGTACCATTACAAACAATTCTGCAGTGTCCATCTGCAAGCCGTACTGATATTGATTATGGTCAGAATAATCAAATCTTACCATAAACTAAGTTAATCTTAGTTTTATGCATTTTATGGCAACACCAGCATACATGAAATTGGACCAATCCAAGAGAAAAATCCAATCCAAGAGGACGAGAGGAAAGTTATGTTGCCCCATTACTGATTCCAGCTAGGCACACTCCTTTTTCCACAAAGGAATCAACATCTGGTCCGGAAGTGAGATGCTCACATTTCAAGTGCACTAACAAAGATCTACTAACTTAAACCAACAAAGACTTCAGGAATTTGGATTACACACACATACGAAAAATTACAGAAAACACAGCACTCATTTTTAGATTTTTTTTTAACTGCTAAACAACAGAATTTGTTCTACTGTACTGAGTCCAGTTTACTATTTGTGGTAGGATATTATCAGTTCAGCACTGGCTAAATTACTTTGTTTTCTTTTCCTCTCTGTAACTATTTGATAATACGCACAAGGTGAATAAAAATCAAGGCAGAATCCATCCTTGGTATGCAACCTGTCACTTTGTCAGGATCCAGTCCCAAGTGATGTGCTTCCCCCAGAACAACTACCTAAAATCCACATTAACCATTACACTTACTCACTGTACACATAATCCCAGTTCCAAGACCCTATCCTGTATAAATGTGTGTATATTTTGAGCACATAAAGCAATCACACATAATCCTTGTGAAGCAGAAGACTACCTATATCCCCTTTCAAACCTGTATTAGTAATAGGAAAACCAAAGCTGAAAGAGTCAAGATTTCAAGCACAAGAGCACAGATGCAATGAGACCTTGTAATTAAGAATACATACAACTATGAAATAAACCTTAAAATTCAGGGTACTCACCTTTGTATCTGTTATATAGCTGTTCTAGCTTCTTTCTGTCCAATGATCCTTTAACACTCTCTCGTATATAAAGTTCAGGATTTTGGAAAAAGTTGTCTGTTGCAACATCTAACTTCCAGTCATTTTGAGACAGACAACTCACCGCTGTCTTTTCACTAGATTGTGTGAAGACCATAAACTGACGCACTTTATCCTTCTGTGACGATTTCAACTTGTTCTAGTAAAAACAGACAACACTGTAACTAGAAACGTTTTACTGGACACACAGCCCCCCTCCCCTCCAATAGCTAAACCCCAAATAAAACCAAACAATTTTAAATTAAAACAAACAAACAAACTCACCTTACCTTCATTCTAGGTACTTCACATTGTATCCACACTGAGTTAAATCATCACAAAAATCATGCTGGCAAAGCAATGACAGAAATAAAAAAATGGATATTCTTACTGCGTATTTGGTGAGAGAGCTGAAAAGCACTGGACATTCATATGCAGCTGTAGGCTGGGACACCTTTCTATTTAAACTAATTTTCGGGGGTTTTTTTATTAAAAGAAACACCAAAAACATTCTCCTCTTAATAGAAGAATGCTACACCTATCAATAAATGAGAACTGAGATGCCTAAATAGAACCCATGGCTACCAAACTATTTGACAGACTAATTGCCTCAACAGATGCAGCAGATCAAGCCATTTAATAGCTTACCATCACTGAGTCAAAGGTTGGCACTGTTAGTCCCAGATGAACAGACTAACAGAAACACCAGCTAGTGCAGGACCAGGGAAAAAACCATACTGCCAGGAACAGGATCTCTTGATGGGTCTCTTGATGACAGCAAGAAACTAGTCTGGGTCATCCATTTCATGGAGCTACATGCTGAGCTAACTTAAGAGAATAGATATGTTTTGAGGATTTTTTAGAGATTTTTCACTTTGAAGATGCTCAGCTCCACCTACATGATTTGCACAACACTCCTGTGAGCAGGCATTGTCTCGGCTCACAGGTGCAACAACTGAAGCCAAAAAAAATTTAAAAAGAGGGCAAGTAATTTTGCCAGAGGCAGGCAGGGGAGTGAGGAGCCAAAGTGAGAGCCCTGGAATTTCAGGCCTCCTGCCCAGACCAAGACACATCCCTCTGCTCTAGCGCAAAACTGAATGGAGAACTTGCTGCCAGTCATTTATCAGCATAGAAGGATTCCCAAGGATATTTTTTTTCACGAGAAGCACACTCACTATTTCAAGGGTATTAGTTACACAAAACTAACTGCTGATCAGGAGAAAGCCACCACACAGCACTTAAATTAAAAAAATAATTAAAAAAAATATTAAAAATAAACTCCCCAAACCAAAACAACTCTGTAGCTACAATGCTTAGCTAAAGCCAAACTTCCTGAAAAGACCCACTGTTTACTATTTATGCTATTATGACTATTTCCCAGCAGACATTCAGCATCTTACAATATTGAGCTCAAGCTTCTACAAAAATCACTTACGCTCGCAAAGCCATGTGGAATGACTTCCAGTAATGACTAATGGATTTTTAGCTGCAGTTTTTAAAAATATATTGTAAACTCTGGTATACTAAAACAAAACATTGAATGAAATTCCATATGAAGATGAAACAATCCCAAAGCTAATCTTCTGTAACAATTACCAGCTTCCTCAAATCAGTTCCACACAACCAGACTGCCACATCACTACAGACACAAACTCAGCTATACTTTACGAAGCTGGTGCCTTTAATCATTAGGGTTTTGTTTAGGTTTTGGGGTTTGGGGTTTTTTTTGTTTTCTTTTGGTTTATTTTTTGATTAGTTGGCTTTGTTTGGGCTTTGGGGTTTTTTTTTTAAACACATACACATAAGTATACATGGCCTTTTTAATAATGAGTATTCTGTAGAACCTCAAGAGGCTTTGTTCTGCCCTACTTTTGCAAGGGTAAACTCTAAAAGCAATGACATGCAACAGAAAGTCAATGACATACAACAAAAAGTCAAAGAACAAGTTTAAAATGGCTTCACAATGGATGTTCAAGACCATAAAAGGTAGCGTATTTTGAGTACTGTCACTTAAAAGGAGAATGCAACTTACTAGATAAAAAAATTGCAGTGTAAATCATTTTTATGATAAAATTTAAATCCTATTACGCACAAGAGATCTTCCTGTGCTTAGGACTCCCTAAGTGATACTCACAAGGTAAAACCTTTTTAAAAAGAACATTGAACTTGCTAGGAGTCAAGCAGTTAATGACACTAATCAGTACAGCATTCACTAATACATGAAGATGCAATAAATCACATAGTTCAGCCATAATCTTTCTCTGAAACAACTGTATTTTTACTGGTCAAATACAAGTTTATTTTTAGTGAAGAACTGCCAAATCGCTTTCTTTATATTGATGAATGTTTCCGCAGAAGTTTGCCAACGTAGATGAGACACTCCACATCCCAAGTGACTAGACAACTATTTGAAGGACAGCAAGAGAAGAAAATACTGCTGAGTTTTTATTATGCTATTACAGCTCTTCTTTCATTACATTAAAAAACCACACTTCAAGCAGGAACAGGTTCCAAGCCCTCTCCATTTTTAAGGGCTATTTCTAGAAGCCAACCTCTAACAGTCTATTATTGTTTTAAGTGTGCAATACAGAAGCCAGAGTACCCTATAACCTTTGATCCTATAGTCATCAGGCAACAAATATCATACACTGCAACTGTACGTGCTGTATTGCAATGCAATCCATTTAAACTGCCTCAATTTTAACACTAGTAACGAAGATAGAATTTTGACAGGTATGTCTTGCTAAAATATGCAAGTGAAACCCAACAGAAAACACATGCAACAAATTTTCTAGTAAGTCTTATACCTTGGGGTAAGGGGAAAAGGAAAAACTCAGATCTGCAAGCCTTTGATCAAGTTTGTGTGACATCCAAGCTACCTCTCATAATGAGGATGTCACAGGAGACAGAAGGTGAACTTACTTTTAAAACACAGAATAACTTCTCCAAATAAACAGCTACATTATGTATTCCTAAAACTACAACAATCGTATAATTGTAATGAATACCTGATGCTGTAACACTGATTTTAAAATGAAAATTTGCCTCTTCCCACAAAGTACCGAATTTGACAATTCTAGTTGAATAACCTATCCTTGATCAGATACTTCAGTAAAAGATTAATCATGAAAATTTAAAAAATGATAGTACTTGTGCATGCCCCACCCCAAGTTGTCAGTGGGGTTTTATTTCTGGCCTGACTGAAAGTCCCTTCATCTAGGGGAGGAAGTTTTCCCAGTATAAGGGGAAAAAAAATGGTACAACTGATCTGCCAACTCTGACTACATGGTTGTTTTTCCTTATCTTCTACATTCAATTTTTAGTCACCTCAGATTCACCAAGTGAGACCCCACTTGGGGTACTGTCTGCAGTTACGGTGTCAACATATGAAGGATCAAGTCCAGAGGGCGGCCACAAGAATGATCAGGGGGTTGAAACCATATGAAGGTAGGCTGAGGAAGTTGGGGCTGTCCTTTCTGCAGAAGAGAATGCTGCATGGAGAACTCAGAGCAGCCTTCCAGTATCTGAAGGGGAGCTACAAGGATGCCAGAGGACTCTTCATCAGCAACTGTAGTGACAGGACAAGGAGTAATGGGTTTAAAATTCAACAGGGGACTTTCAAATTAGATATAAGGAAAAAGTTCTTTACTGTGGGAGTGGTGAGGCACAGGTTGCCCAAAGAAGTGGTAAGTGCTCCATCCCTGGCAATGTTCAAGATCAGGTTGGACAGAGCCTTGGGCAATGTGGTCTAGAGTGAGGCACTCCTGCCCATGGCTGCAGAATGGAACTAGATGGTCTTAAGGTCCTTTCCAGCCCTATCCATTCTGTGATTCTATGAACACCTCTGCATAATGGTCATCAACATTTTCTGGATAGGTAATAGCTGTATGAGAGCTCCACTGTCTTGGATAACATCCACGGGAAATAGCAACAGCCTTCCTCTCACACTGCCTGGACTGGAGAGCTGAAGATTCCCACCAAAATCCCATTTGTGGCCTTTGCTCAAAGGTTATATGCAGCCATCAGCTAGACAGTGTATGATCCGTTTGAAGTATCACTGCCCAAAACTCCTTATGGCCCCCAATGAAGACATTCACACAGTTACTCCTCAAGGAGTAACTGATTTTCACCTTTCCCTGCCCAGCCACTGCTTAGAGATGATCTGATTCCTGCTAGTTTCACTGCTAACTACAGGAATTTGAATGATGTGATGATACCTGTGCTTTTGTTTCTGGAGTCAAAGAAAGCCTGTTAAGTTCTCATGCATGTGACAGGTAAAAGCCTATGCTAAAACAATATCAACCTCCACAAACTCTAGGCTTTTATACTAACTGCATTTATACTCCAGCAAGATATCTGGCTGCGGGAAGCATACTTGCACTTTTTAAGGACCCCAGTGACGTCAGTTCAAACCCAGAATAACTTCATCTCACATGCAGAACAGGCTTGTGCATGTAATAATAACCTCACAAATCATGACTGACAGTTTTGTCGCATCTTTATATGACACTAATGGTCAAGAGAATATTGTTCCTTTACAGTGTCTGAATCATTCCATGTTGGGCTGTAACCATGAAAGGAACATAAAAGACACCTGGCAAATAATGTGGTTCACTGCTGGTATTCAATAAATATATAACTAAAGCTTAAATGGCAAAATCATGAGTGTTTTTATTAGTTTACTAAGAAAACAAAAATTCACAACAGAAGTCTATGAATACACTTTATTACATTTGAATCCATTATCTGCAATGGCATACATGTATACTACCAAAACCATCATAAAATCCAAGGTAAAGACAAAAACAATTCAGGTAAACAGCAATAGATTCTGTATAATGTAAACAAATATGTCCCTCAACTACTTTATATTTTCTACAGCAGCTTCTTGAAAAGAGGGCACACAAAGTAAGATAGTAAGGTAATTTTTAAGCTTCTGTTTCAAAGTTATGTGAAATCCATTTGTTTGCAGTGGAACAGAACAAAATGAAGATTTGCAAGGTCTGCTGAGGTATAAAATCTAAGGAAAAAATAACAGGCAACATAAAATCAAAGTTGCTTTTTATGCCCTCTAATGTTCTTCTTAGTGGATGAAACAATTTTACTACTTGTGTATGAGTAGAAAGTCTTTCTTAGAACATAAATATAAAGCTACCTAGAAGAATACAGTTCTTGCAACAGTCTTTTTAGGTCATTCATATTAGCCCAAAAGGTGAAAGAAACACCAAAAATCTGGACTTATTCTATTAAAAAAGGACAAAATAAAGCTGTCAGTTGTTTAGCATTCTTAACTGGTCTAGGTCAGAAGCTGCATTCATAGTTTCTATTTGCATTGGCACCATAAAACATAGGTAAAATATCAAGAGCTACATAATACTTTTCACACCTTGTTCTCAAAGTAGTTCATATTCCTGAATAATTTTTTTCATGGCTCTAGTTAAAAGTGATTTTACAGTATAAGTTCAAAGGATTCTCTGGTAAGCTAGAAGAGGAAACAAGATCGTGCACCATCTTGCCTAGCCCTCTGACTACTCCATCCTAAGCATAACGCCAAGAATTTCACAGTTTTACTACAGGATAAGCAAAACCAAAAACATTTCATATCAACAAACTGCTATAGACATGAATATTCACCACAAAAACAGCCTTACAGAATAGCTTGTTGAGTGAAACACTGCATAACAATGTCATGAGCTACAATACCATTACAGGAGACAGCGTCAGACATGAAATTCTTGTAATACTAAATTTTTACAATTTCCTGTCACCTGAGGCTTGCAGTAGGAAGTTATGTATTTATCAGCATAGAAATATTCTTCAGAGGCTATACTGCACAATATAATAGGTACTGTAAACAGAGATAAGGATAAATACATGGATACTCACACAATTGCTTTGACTATCAAACATAGTCTTAAATTCATTAAATTATTCATAATAGTACAGGTAGTGGCTCTTCTCAGAGAGTACAATGGACCAGCTTGCTGCTCTGTCTTGATTCGCAGGCACATTACTTATCCTTGTGGTGAGATGAAGCAATAACATACTAACAGGTATGGTGAAGGAGACCACTTCTACAGATGCTGCTCAGCTCAAATGAGAATGTGGGTAAGAGGCAGATTGCTATCAGCAACCCAAGGAATGCTGCCAGGATGGTGTACCTGAGCACTGGACAGAAAACACTTTTCAAGTTTCCCAAATGGCCAGAGCAAACCTAACAGGCTACTGTAATGGTGTCTTTCCCACATATTGGACAAAGACAGTTTAAACCAGATTTCTGTGTCCTAAAAACCCCTGGACATACAAACACTGGCGAGACTAAGAGCCAGAACTGCTGTAACTGGCAGCGCTACATGGCAAGTAAGAGCCAGGCCTCAGCTGCAGAAGCCTCTTCCGTAGAACTTACTATGCCAGACAAGCAATTCAGCCCCAGGAACATGCCACCGTCACTGGAAGGACTAGCCAGGGCAGTAGTGCATATGGTCAGTAAAATGGGATGTTGCATCTCAAGTGTCTGGATGGACATCTTCAAATCTCTGAAGAAGTCTCCCTACTCTTTCCCCTAATTAAATAGAGAATTTTGACATACCACAAGTAGAATCCTATGTCTGGCCACTAGAAATAATTCATACCTGCATTTACTACTGCTTCAGCTGCAGGCTGTCATTTCATCCCACTTCAGTGTCTATGTCATCCTTTCACCTGGGTGTTGGAGTCAATGAGCACAACCTGGAATACAGTTGTTTGCATAGGGCCTAACAATGATGCCCAGGGCCATGACTAGAGTATTCAGGTACTTCCTCCAATCTGATAAATACCAATCTATCAGTATAGTATTGTTCCACAGAATTTATCTGCTAGTTTTTCAGTGAAGTATTTCCAAGAAGACTTAAGTAGATAGCATTCTGCTGTTTCTCACAAAAAGCTATTCTGAGGATAGCATGCCTCACTATTTCTGTTATCCTGCCACTTGCTCGAGTACTGTACAATTTACATTTCTAATCACATAGCCAGCTAATAAGATCTGTCTGTACAAGACACCAACAGTGTACTTATTCTGCATACCTACATTTAATAAATTGCGAGACAGTGCTAGGTGATTTTTATGGAAAAAAGTCTTCACAAATAGTTGTGTAACATGGCTGCATAAGTGCAATTTGAGACAGTCCCAGAACTACAGGGTTACAATAAGACACCTCTATGGTCTGAACTTTATCCAGACTTTAGTTTTAAGCTCCCATAAAAAAAAAAATCAAGTGAAGATCTATATCAAACTACTTAATTAAAAATTATAGTAGTAACATAGTAACAAGTTTATTATAGAGGCACGATCTAATACACCACCATTAACTTAAATTCTGGGTAACCAAATTTTTATGCCAACATAACCCAGTTATAACTCCATCAGTTAAAGGTGACATTTTTTTAATTTGTTTTTAATACCCTTTTAACACTGCTGGCCAGAATAATATTAACTGCAGGTATAAGATATCTTTATACCACTAAGTATATACCAGTAGATCTTAAAATTCCCTCCTACACCCATCCTATGACAATACAGCTGCAACAGAAAGTACAACTTTCAACTATACAGGTGTAGCTGAAGCTGTACAACTCTTGTATACAGAGAAGGCCTAGAAATATGACTACAAATACGCTCCCTCGGGTGCATAAGACACTGTGCAAGTGACCAATAAGGAGCCCACTTATTTAAACTTAAGGAATGTCTTTTTCTTTGTTTAGGCGAACAAAAATAGCATATTTTGTTCCAACCACTGTGGTTTCCCTCTGTAAGAGAAAAGGGAGAATGTCTGCCGATTTGAAGATCCATAGCAAATCGCCAGCTATAAGGAAAAAAATACTATGGAGAAAATACAAGATAGCTCTTCCTTTACATTTATAAGAATAGGAGCCTTACCAAAACCACAAAACAATTATCCAGAAATTCTCCAGCATAATCCCAGTTCTAGAAGCATCAACATGCCCAAGTTTCCCAGTGAACTGACAGCACTTAATGGGCCCTGACCTGCTTAAAATCCTGAGAAAAAAACTCCAAGTAGACCCTGGTTTCTGGCAGCCTCCTGTACTCTATCCAGTGGGATGCTGTTCACCATCCCAAACGGGACACAGACAAGCTGCCCATAAAACATTTCTACTGCCCCTGTCCTGTGCAAAAGCCCCTAGACCCTCATACAAAGTGCAAGCAAGTACCCCGTCGCCGTGAGGAGGCCTGACAGACCCTCGCGCGCCGAAGGCCTTCGCAGGATCCCAGCGCCCCCCACTCTAGGCCCCTGCCCAGGGGTTACCTCTTGCCCACCGGCCCCGCGGCCAGCGGCCCCGACCCGCTGCGCAGCCCCTCCCAGACCCCACACGCTCTCCCAGTCCTGCCTAGTAGGAGGACCGAGAAGTCTACGAACTCAAAACACCATGCCCCTTCTGCGGAGTCCCTGGGACCGGCCCTTTCGCCGCTCCCGTCGCGCCGCTCCCGAACACCCCAGCCCGCCACGACTAGGCCCAGCTGCCCCTGCGGCGCCGCCGCGGCTGGCCAACCCCAAGGCGCTGGGCCGGTCAGAACCGAGGGGTAACCCGGGAAGACACTCACCATGTTGAGAGCTGTGCAGACCTCTTCCCTCACGGCTCAGGCGGAGACTGAGGGCGGCGGCGGCAACGGCTTCCTCCGGCGGCGGCAGCTCCCGGCTCCTCACGGGCCCTTCCGCCGCCTCCCGATCATGCGCAGTGCGGCGCATCCCCCGCACCGGGAGCCGACGCTGCGCGGCCGCGGCACAAAGGGAGGGAGTCCGCACCGCGGGGAGGCTTTGCGCGGCAGCTCTGGCTCGCTCCTGGCCCCGTCCGTGTTTCCTGCGGGAGCGGTTGGCGCTAGTCAGCACGGCGTTTGTGGCTGCGGCGCGAATGACGGGCTGGTCGTCGTACGCAGCTGAGGTGGGGGGTGCCGCGCTGGGGGAGGAAAGGAGGTGCCTGGCGCGAGGAGGGGAAAGGGGACGAATCCACCTCCAGTGTCTTCGGGATTGGGAACAGGGGCGAGCTCCCCTCCCGCGGCGGGCTTGGGCGAGGAGAGGCCGCGGAGCAGGAGCGGGCAGGTATGGCCGCAGCCAGGCATGGCCGCAGCCAGGCGCGGCGGGGTGTTGTCGCTTTAGGGGCGCGGGCCGCCCGGCTCCCTCAGCCCCTCTGCCGCCTCCGACCCCCTTGAGCCAAGGCCACCCTGCGTCCCTTTTCTGTGGGGGAAGGGCCTTATTTTCTCAGATACCTGAAATCAAAACGCTTTGCGAGGTGTGCACGTGCGTGGTTAACACGGGCGCCGCGCTTGCAGGGGTGTTCCGCGGTTTCTGTCGAGGGCACAGCCACAGCGCATGAACGTCAAAAGATGTGGGGAAAAGCCCGTGGGGTTTTGAGGATGGATGTGGAAAGGATGCAGAAGACATTTGCTGAGCAGCCACGGAGACTTGGGGAAGGTGAAGTCACATACTAGCACCTTTAGAGGCATTTTCCTGCGGGACCCTCTCCATACTTGAAAGAGCCTCCTGCTGGAGATTGTAATCCCCTTTGAGCAGCTGTTGCTTCCAGGGGGCTGTTGACTAATGCAGCTTTTTCTGCAGTAGCATAGACGTACTAATAAAAGAGGTTGTAAGCATTAAATCACAGTTTGTACCAATATCCGAGACAGATGATTTTTCCCTAGAAAGCTTACTTTGCCTACTGCAGATTTCTGGCAGCTGAGGAGGTTTGGGAAAGCAGAGTATTTGCTGATAAAACTCTCAGTGGTGGCAGACTGCTGGTTGCAAAGGACTAAGGTTTGAGATCTCATTCTTGTTCTCATCTCCTGCTGAGCTGGGAGCTATTAAAATAAGCTTCTGTATTTGTATTACATGACTGATATGATGGCACACACACAAAAGAAATAAAGACTTTAGAAAACCATTCTCCATGATTGATGTCCAGGGTTTATGTTTTCTAAGGAAAAGGGCCTGAATTGTTCCTCACTTATTTCACTGAAAAGCAGACCTAAGCTTAGATGGGAGTGTGAGGAGTTAAAAGTGCTGTTTGGAGAGGAGAATGAGGCCTGACCTGTGGAGTGTCCAGTTTTGCTGGTGTTCTGAAATGGTAAATTTAAGAGTTGTCTTCATATTAAGTACATGGTAATATGTGTGATTTCAGCTATCCTGAGAGACGCTAGTTGCCTAGATACCTTGAATCCTACTGAAAAGCGTGATTTTGGAATCAAGGATGGCTGCAAAATGGCCAGCATAAAGAGCCATGAACACTGCACACCAGCCCAGTCCACATGAACCAGGGCACAGGAGGCAAAGCCAAACCTGAAAATCTATTTCACTGAGTTAGCTAATTGCCATCACTATAGTGTGCTGTACAGACCTCCTACAATCTGAAGAAACAATTTAGACCTGCAGAATTACTGTGACATGTAACAATAATCTGGATTCCTCAGGACAGAGACAGGATTTATAAGTGGCTTTTTTTTTCCTAGTATCTGTGAATCTCCCTAGTTTTCTTTAGTGCAAGAACTGCTGGGTTTTTTTCTTTGAGTGTGTGTCTGGGGACACACTGTGCTTACTTTTTTAACAAGTTGTACATAAGGTTATTTTAACTTCAAAGAATGTTGAAAAGGTCTTTCATTTTACTTCTTTTGCTCACTGCATAATGTACTAAGCATATTTTGAATGTTTTCTTGTTTAGGACCTAATTAAAAACATATACCTGATTTTATGCATTCAATGTATGTTTAAAAACATTGCTTGAAAAATTCACCATTGCTACAACTTTCAGTTCAATCTATTATTTTCATTGTCAGCCTGGGTTACTAATTAGTAGTATTTAAATTAGCTGCAAGTCTGGTGGAATTTATTCTCAATACTTTAATATTCAGAAATTGTTCCTGCTGTACCATCTTTTTTTTCTGGGAGTCAGGATATCTGAAGTCTGCTTCCAACTTTGACTGACTTGTGATTTGATCTCTCCAACTTACTAAATTATTCCACATTATGAATTCCCATTGTATAAAATGTAGAAAATCATATTTAACTGCTTTGCAGAAGCTTCTTATTAGGGCAGATAAAAGCTGATGATTCAGTAAAATGCAAATCAAATAAAATGTGTGAAATGCAGATTAATGCTATTCCTATTGTACATGCTGTTTTGTTGTTGGCTTGGGTTTTTGGTTTTTGTTTGTTTTGTGGTGTTTTTTTTATTTGAGGGTTTGTTTGGTTTGATGTTTTTTCAAGTTGAGTTACAGAGTGAAATGTACATGAGAAAATGGGTGGCTTTCTATTGCCATTTAAGTTGTAAATCTTGGTGTTACTGATTTTAGTGGGAGCTACAGTATGCTCTTCTGTCTTGTTTATTACAGTGCTTCCATGGGTATGTCTGAATTGCCAAATCAAATGTAAGTTACTGTACCCAGAGCTCTTCAGTACCACAGCCAGGCTATCTGGTGCCTCAGCCTGAGCCAGTTTGATTAGACTGCTTGAGTTATCTTCTCCATACATGGTGCACACTGCAGTAGGCATATCCTGCACAGCAGATGCTTCAGGACACAGTCAGATGGCCCCAATTCCACTCATGTCCATATGCTTACTGGCAGGCTGTACATCTGCAGATGTAGATCTGCAGTTCATGACGTGTGTACCATCTGAATTTCAGAATTTCTGAGTAGAGGGAGATGCTTTATAAAGCAGGAGGCGCCATGAGGCTGCCAAAAAGTGTACGTGTACATATTCAGAGTAAATTGTCTAAATTGGGCTTTTTAGCTTTTGTACAACTCCGTCCAGCATGGCACACCAAGTCAGACCCGTGATAAACAGCTCTGTTATTTGTAAACATGACACATGTTCAGTGATACAGACTGGGAGGAAATATTATTCATTGTGCAATCTGCATGCTGCATAATCACTGTGACCACAGTACATAATGACTTGTTTAGTTTATGGTAATGCTGACATGCTTGCTTTGCTTTGTTGTGAGATCCAATGATGTTTTATCATCTCATGTGAACCCTAGAAGAACCAGTCAGTGATTTTTATAAATCCAGGTGTGTCAAATGCATAGTTGTGATATAACATTTATCTCTTTTACACTGACTTGAGCTCAGAGAAGAGGCAGAGAAGAAAGTCTTGGGTGGAATCACTACAGAATCCATTTAGTGTAGTCCCCTTGTTGAGAACTTCCAGTTAGAGCAATTTCTGAGGAAGAGCCCCAAGCTTTATGAAGTATAACGGTAACATGGAACAGCTTGGCATAGAAATGTCTTTCTAACCCACATATCTTTTTGTCAGATCTATTTTCTACTCTAGAAAGCTAAACCACCAATTCATCTTACACTGATGGAATAGCTGTAAAGTGGTTACAACTATGGCCCTTTGCCTGCAAATGCTGACCCCATGTTTAACTAAACGAGCAAAGTCCATGAACTGTTCTGCACAAGTTTTAATGCCACTTTAAACTCATGAAGTTTGTTAGCATCCACAGGTACAGACACTGTGGTCTGCTCCTATCCACTTGTTCAGCTGATACGGTTGGAACATCTCTATCCGTCTGTATTTTTTTCTGCATTAAAATAATCAGAGGAAGTAAACAGTCCAAGAACTCCTGTAGGTATCTGAGCAATTTAACCTGCAAACTGGCACGTCACTAATCTCTGAAGATTGTTGTTAGTAGATTGCAGGGACGGGTGTTCACCTTCTACCAAGTTTTTCATCCTTCATGGATTACACAAGAGGCTAACACGTTACTACACCCAGTCCATGGCACTGTTCTACATGGTATTATCCCTGGGAAGAAGCAGGACAGGTTTATGTGACAAAGGAAGAAAAGTCAGGTCAGGGAGTCTAAGAAAGTCTGAAAATTTCTCATGTATATAACTATGTACCCTGGCAGGCCTGAAAAAAACTGAGACTGTCCAGGACAACCGATGGACAACAGTCAGCAGGACTCGCATTGGTTTTGCTGGTTTGGGTTTTTTGGTTGGTCGGTTTGGGTTTTTTTGTTGTTTTCTTGGTTTGGTTGGTTGGGTGTTTTGGTTGTTGGGTTTTATTTAAACTCATCAGGAGTACTGAGATACATATACTAAAATTAAGGCATTTTAAGTAATATGAATTAAGAACTCAGAGGGCTAAAAATAGTGAGCTAGCTAGTTGACATTTCCTTAGTTCACAACTTTTGTAAAAAAGGTATCATCTTTATAAACAGAATGACTTGAAATTTTCCAACCTATGAACCAGTCAGTCAGACAGTGCCATCATAACTATGATTTCATGATTAAAATCTATACCTTTGAACCACAAGCAGCTTTCCATTCTCACTATGAAGAATTATAGGTAATTTTAAGAATCCAGGAGACTGAAACACACTATTTCCCTATTATGGTACATGCCAACTTTAATTGCTTAACTTAATAAAAATAAGCTATGCTAATTCAGAGCACATTCTGCTATTAATATATGAAACAATGATTTAAGTTACATGTATGGGAGTCAGAGCCTTTTGTTTTGAGATAAGCAGTCTACAAGAGTAATGCAGACATACAAAGCAAGAGTAGCAAGAGGGTTCTTACCTCCTATCATACCTGTTAGACATTTAGCTGTTTCCACTCCTCACAGTGTCATAACAGCAAAATGTCTTTGGAAACATGTCTACAAAACCCAGCCAATATTAATTTTCTGATATCAAAGTGGCAAATGGAAACATCCATGCCCCATGACTAGCTACCAACATCAGTACAGTGGGTAAACTTCATGGAAAATATGCATTAAGCATATCTGTACGTAATAGTTCTGGGTTTTAAATTGCTTCATTCTAGTACACACTTGATAACATTTTATAACTCTCTAGAGCAGGAGCTATGTCTTACGTTTCTTGGATTCTCAGCAGAGGACACATGGGGTTCTTGCCTGCAGTTACTGTTCCAGTGTTTATCTCTGAGTGCTTCCATGTGTGCCATAGCATGCTGGTGAGTGAGAAAAAAAAATACAGCCCAGGGTAAGATGTCTCTTTATGGAAAGGTAAAAGAGGGATGCAGCTCTTGACAGCAGTTGTTTTCACCAGTCAGTCTTCGCAGTTTTACTGGCTCTAGTAGGTTAAGAAGCAGGGAGAGTGGAAGATGTTAAGCAATTATGTTGGCTGCCCTTCACAGAGACCAATTACCATTTCAAAAGCAACTTTTTGGCACCAAACTGTTTATACTGAAAACAGATTGTCCTGGTTTAACCCCAGCCAGCAGTTGCTATCTCACACCCTGCCCAGGTGGGATGGGGAGGAGAATCAGAAAAAAAAAAAAGTAAAACCTGTGGGTTGAGATAGGAACAGTTTAATAATTGAAATAATAACAAAAAGGAGACAGCAAAGGGGCAGAAAACCCAAGGAACACAAGGGATAAACAGTACAATTGCTCACCACCTGCTGACCAACACACAGCCAGTCCCCAAACAGTGATCAGTGCCTCCCAGCCAACTGCCTTCCATAGGGAGCATGGCAACCTATGTATGGAATAGCTATTTGGCTCATTCTGGTCAGCTGCCCTGGCTGTGCATCCTCCTGGCTTCTTGTGTCCCTCCTCACTGACAGAACATTAGAGACTGAAAAGTCCTTGATCAGGGTAAGCACTATTCAGCAACAACCAAAACATCACTATGTTATCATTATTTTCATTGTAAAGCCAAAATACGGAATTGTACCAGTTACTAGGAAGAAAATGAACTCTATCCCAGCTAAAACCACAACACAGATAAAAACTAAAATCCAGTTACTGTTAGAATTTCAAAATCCAGTAGAACTCTAGACAGGCATTTTACTTGTTTATTACTGCTATGATAAAAATTGTGGGGCATTCAACCATAATATCCATGTTTATTTTAACATGGATTCATTGTATAATCAACACATTTTAAGCTAACATAAAATTACATCATTATGTTTACTGCATTACTTTTGAAAGAAGAGAGCCTGTGTTCTAAGAGATCCACATCAGTTTGCATAAAAATAAATGCCAAGGTTTCAACTCTGAATTTTTGCTTTTTTTTTTTAATATGACATTCAGTTATGTATATTACTTTCCAAATAGAATTCTTTTGCAGAGGTCTATGCCCCAGTATCCTAAAGATACTACGTGTCATTTACCGGTGAAGCCAGTCACAGCAGTTGGAGTATCTGTTGAGAACACACCCTGTGTAAAAGCTGTAAGTTCAGACCTTAACCCACTGCCATTGACTGCTCCATAAACACATTCAGTGCAGCACTGTTGGACTTTTTACATCCAGAACAGATAAATAATTCTTGATCTCACTGAACAGAATAATAATCAACAGAAGTTAATGATAACTGTGCTGGTTGATAAGCCCTTTAAAATAGGTACAAGCCTCTTCAATAAAAATAAAAATTTAAAGAGAGTAGTATGTTCAGATCAACACCCCATCCCCAACTGACCAAGTTTTAAAGGTCCTGCCAAACACTTGAGTATTATTTTCTTAACCCTGAAGACAAAAAGTAGGATTTTCTGGTAACTAGGTAGTATAACCATTACAACAAAGGACTCAATACACATTGGAAACTTTAGGCTTTATGATTCATTGGTAATATATTTACTGTCTAAAAGGTTAGAAAAAAAAATAACCTTACAAGTAAAAATAGTCTACACCTGAAACTATAGTTTTACCAGCAGGCATGGAAAAATAAATATAAGTCACTCTATCCACATATTTTGCAGTGTTTTGATAAACATCACCTTATTAAATAGGAGGAAACACAGTCAAATATCTATTAAGTGACTTGTCTGAAGTCACAGTGAGTCAGTGGCTGAAATAAAAATGCAGACCTGCTTTCGAAACTTCCTGTGTCCTAATCACTAATCCAGCATGAATTCAGGCTCCACACCACAGATCTTCACTAGGTATATAGTAATTAACAGCAGCTGAAGAGTGCAAGAGAGATGGAGATCCCACAGGTGGGTAACTGAAGTTTATGAAGGGCTGTCCTTTTGGTATGATAACATCCACACTACCAAGCAGGATGTTCTATAACTGGTATAACCAACTGACCAGTAAGCTCACTAAGTGTTACTCTCTGATCCCATCTCACAAAAGCCATAGTCTGGAACACTAGTGCCCTTGTTCTTTCCTGTAGGCTATCAATTGTGACTGAACTACACATCCCATGACTGGGTCCCCTCTCTCTTCCAGTAGCAAGAGTAGGTAATTAAAATTAGAATCAGTTCAAATTCCTTGTTTCTATAACATCTGTTACTCTTGTATCAGAACTACATCACTATTTGAAAAAGGTACATTAAAAATGAACAACTGGCAGAGATTATCCTTTTAGCTTGAATACTAAAATACTCCATTTTAAACAATTACCAGTTTTTTTCTTCCTTACTTTACACTAAGTGTTCTACAGACAACAGTTTAGTTACAGCTATGTTAGCATCATATGGCTCTTATCAATTCACATTTATAATACAAGGATTTATCTGTAATAAACAAAATTTCTGAATATTCTGTAAATTAAAGTCCTACACACCATGTCTCCATTTCTAAGGGATGACTTTTTGTCATATTGTTTCACTGGCTGGCTGAAGGAAGCAGCAAAGGCTTCCTGACAGAGAACCTCATGCTGTGAGTTTTAACGTTTTGCTACAGATTCAGTGTAGCAGAGCAAGTCTAGAAACACAGCAGTGACATGTAGAAATTAAAAAATAAATGCCAAGCTTCAGCATCTCTTCCGGACTGAGTTCACATTTCTATATGTAGATTCCATTTTTAGATAAAACAAGTCACTAAACTTACCTGCAGCACAATCCATTACAACTGTCTGGATTACTGCTGCCTAAATGTGATCTGCAGATTGTGGTCTACCATCA
Source organism: Melopsittacus undulatus (assembly GCF_012275295.1). Classification (NCBI taxonomy): domain Eukaryota; kingdom Metazoa; phylum Chordata; class Aves; order Psittaciformes; family Psittaculidae; genus Melopsittacus; species Melopsittacus undulatus. Next base: position 45,596,979 of record NC_047532.1, read on the forward strand.
TATGATATCTGACAAACAGCTCCTTAAAACACTCTCATGCATAAGTATAAGCAACCAAGGAAAGAACAAAATGGAGAAAAATGAAAACAAACCTAAATTCAAAGTTAGGCTTAATTTTTATTTGGCAGTAAATGAAAAAAAAAAATCACTGTGGCAATATTCTACATGATGATCACTCATTTTTTTGTCAGATAGCCATTGGATTACAAGGAAAATTGAAAAGTATTACAGTATGCTTTTAACATGTAGACCATCCAGAGACATTAGTTCTACAATTTTTGTCTGCATTGCAGGCAAGACTACACAGTTACAGCATCAGATCAGAGAACTGCCTGACATATTTATTAAAAAATTAGATTTCATGTAAGTATAAGGATCCATTTACACAGATGTAACTACAAGTCTGGGATCACTGCAGCATCTGTGGGTGTTCCTTTCTGCAGTATCAATCATACTATTGTCTTAAATTAGTATATCAAAAGTTCATATGACAAGCAGAACTTAACTAAAAAGGTGAAAATATTTTGCAACAATTAAAACACTTTTTCTTTCCCCTTTTCTGAGGTGCTTTTCAAAAGAAGTTGCATTTATAGCAAATGATCAGAATACTGTGTCTGAGAAATATTTTCTTTGCATATCCTATCAATAACCTACCAGTTTTCCCTATTGCAACACTGCAGATACAAAATATACTAAGTATAATATATATATATAAATACATAAACAATATGGGAAAAGTAGTAAGGATTTTGAAGTCAGTATTTTGGCACCTTAAGTACCCTTTAAGTATTAAAATAAGATTACCATTTTTCTATGCTACTTTATGTTTGAAGATAAAGTGATTTTTTGGAAAGCAAATGTTCCAACTGATTAGTGTAACAAATGCTAAAATGTACTTGAAAAATGCTTCGTATCAGATATTTCAAGGTATATTTTTGAAATTAAAATTTTCACTACTCATTGAGGTAAATAGGAAAAGAGATGCACCAAAAACAACCGAAGAGAGATCCCAAATTCTCTATTCAGGCAAAAATGTAAGCCACAAACAGGAATTTTTCTAGAGAAATGTATTCATAAAAAAATTGTCACCTTTCAGATGTTCTTGAAATCAATGCTGTCACTTGTCAGGCAAAAAAAAGCAGCTGTGAATGAAAAAATAGACAGAAGACCCCTGCTGTGTGTAACTTACAGTCCTAACTAACCTCTCCCATACTGTATGAGTTCCACATCTTCCAGTGTAATGCCTTTTCACAGGCAAACATAACCACTGAACAACAATCACATAGGTCCACAAGTTATATATATGATTACAGTACAGTGATATCCAAGTTTCAGTAAAGTCACCATAATTTACTGTCAAACTATGCAGGAAGTGCTGAGGAAACCAATTCCCCAATCTATTGTACAAAACAGCTTGCTGAAAATATGAAGAAATCTCCTCCTGAGAGAAAATCAGCAAAGTAGAAAAAATAAAATGCAGCTTCATTTTGTTTCTGCCTCTTCATCCATGAATTCAACTAACGGAGCATGTCTGTTGGCCTGGGCACCTTCTTGGAAATTAACCTTTTTTACCACTCCTGCCTTTGGAGCCCTTATGGTATGCTGCATAGAAACAGGTCAGCAGTGAACAAGTGGAGTACTTTGCACCTCACCCCCCAGCAAATGCTAATATTACTCTTTGGTGCAGTTAAAGCAGAACACTATTACTCCATCTGATATGTATATTTATTTTAATTCTTTTGTTGTTTGGTTGGGTTTTTTTAAAAAAGGTTATTCTACTCCTTTTTCAAGTTTTATTTTCACGTCAATATTTATTTTTATATTGATACTGAAGATTAAAATACTATGTTGTTATATTTTGAAGCACGAACAGCTGAATGTTATTTACTTCTCTAGCATTTTTTGTTATTATAATAAATGCCAAGCAGAGGTAATTCAGTTTTAATCCAAAATGTTAATCATATGGCAGATTTGTTCCCTTAAGTGGTATCTAAAGATTACTAAAGATATTTTTGTTTGCTGGCCAGGAAAGCTCTTAATTAAACAGATACTTGGCTACATCCAGATGAAATACAAATACAACTACTGACAGTAATGAAATAGTATGTTTACATACAATAACAAGTAGACCGGTTTGGGCATTGGTATCAGGTTAGTTTTCTGCTGAAGTTTTGTTTCTTGGTAGTTCTCTATGTAGAGTTAGTCTAATATTAAATATTAAGTCTAATATCAAATATTAAATATTAGATATTAAATCCTCACATCTAAGCAAGCATTAATTTAAATAACTGTTTTTTCAATTTAACATCTTTTATTTCAATAGCACTGAAAAAAAAGACAACTCAGATAATGTCTGTCTAAGGTATCATCTGGAGAGGCACAAAAATTTAGCATCCAATTTCAAATAATTTCAGGTGTAATTTTTTTTTAGTACAGTCGTATTTCATGCCATTTTAGTGTCATTTATGAAAGGACATGGTAAGGGAAAAGCAATTTTTCTCAACAACATTAATTCTGCTACCACAGACTGAAATTTAAAATAAACTAATAGCTTAACCAAACCAGTACAGGCCAGAGTCAGGCAATGTGGCAATATACAATGGCCAAAATGCTGGTCCACTGAATGTCACATGGACAATTGCAAAGTATCTTTAGGGTACTCTTGGTAAAATTTTATGTAAACAACAATAAAAATAGTATTTAAAAAAAGTCCTATGCATATTTACAAGGTCACTGTTAGCTAAATTTCTGTATAAAGTAGCTGCAGACATTACATACATGTGCTTATATCTTAAACAGTGAGCAAGAGTACACCCAGATAATTTTCTGCTAGGAAAGTGAAAGGAGGGAAGGGGAGAGAAGAACTGAGAAAGCTAACCAAATGAACATTAAAACATCTGCAGAGTACCATAGATTATATAACCATCATTTGTTAATAACAGCAAGTATAATCCTCTAAAATCTAGTCAGACAATGCTTGCTTTTCAGCATATGAAATGATACCGACATCTGCAAGCTACTGCACCATACTGCAATAATGCAACCAAAAAATGACTAAATTATGACCAGAATTTTATTTTCTCAGTAATTAGAACCCTTTACATCTCACCTACCTCCATTTTCATAGCTATCATAACCATCAGAGGGTCTCCAGTCTGAACCTTATCCCCTGCTTTCACAAACACCTACAATTCCAGAGAAAATTTAGAAGAAATCATGCATATCTGTACCATTAAACATCATCAGCTGACTTTGCCTAACACAATCTACTGAGTGACTCTGGTTTTGCAAAATAGCCTCATATCTTTATTACTGTTGCATTGGGTATCCAACTTCTCTAGATAATACTCAAGGAAAGTGAGAACCTATAGATAGGTTCAGTAACACACAACAGGATGACCAGGAAGCAATTTCTGTATCAGAGAAAAAACACTAAATAAGACAATGTATTCCACCTCTTTTGGGTTTATGAGCTTCTATTTTGAGGCAGAAAGTGCAGAACCTTTTTCCTGGAGTCCCTGAAGTCTTGAAAATAAAATCTATACAGAAGATTGCAGGAGCCACCTCGTTTTTCTATGGTAACCGATTTATATGTAAGAGATCCGTGTTCAGTCAACTCCACCCTCTGAAAGGGTTCATGCCTTTTTGTTGTTCATGCCATTTTATCACTAGCAGAATTCTTTCAACTGCTAAACTCTCCTGGAAATGTTTTTTTTCTGCTGAAACTTTGTCAATGTACAGAGAAATACGCAAGACTTGCTAGGCTAAAGAAACAAAAACAGAAACAGAAGCAGCAAAACACACAGCTTAGCAAAAAGGCATTTCTATTTCTTTTTTTTGCAAGTACATCTAGCATCTCACTCTTCTGGTTAGATATAATGAATCACACTGTAACACTGTAACTGAACAAAGCCTGTAACACTTCAGGGAACTTCGCTGTAAAAAGAAATTGAGATGAAGAAGAAATAACTTAAGCAGTAGGGTTACTTAAATATTCAGATTTTCCAGAGCTCTAGAAAAAGAAGACTAGTAGCCTGAAAAACTCGGCTGCTGAAAACTCAGAGTAAACAGGGCATTTTCCAATTGGAAGAAGTCACATAGCACGACATTTCTGATACCGATTCTTTCTTTCCTGGCAGTACAGAAGCAAACACCATTTCTGGAAGAGTAAACTTGTACACATATTGGAGAATTCATATCCTACCCGTATTCTTATAATTACCTTTTCAACTGTGCCTGTCATGGGTGCTACAGCACCACTTTTCATTCCCACTGAACTCACTGCAGATAAGTATTTGGGTACAGGAAGGCCAATCTGAGCACTACCTTCCTGCAGAAATAAAATCAATGACATATGAGTTAAAAGCATAAAATAATACTACTAGTGCAATATGCTAACATACAGGGAAAGAACAGATCCAGCTTCAGCGAAATGAGTCAACTGTTCAGGGTGGAAGAGGTGTGGGGTCAGAGCAGCAAAAGCACTGTCAGTATGCTTACTACTTCACCAGTATCCAAGTCCTCAAAAGCCATGGTGGCAGCTGCCAAGGGTCAGCAAGGAAGGAACTACCCCTGGGAAAAAGAGGTTCCACATGGACCTATGTACCAAACCCACACCTTCCCTATTCATGCAGCAACAGCACAGGTTTTAGAAAATGTGCAAAGGCAGGTTGTTGCAACAAGAAAGACAGACATTGGCATCTTCATTGCCAAGCATTACCAATGAGCATTTCACAACTTACAATAAAGTGGATTCAGCACTGAGTTTAGTGAGAAATTCTCACCATTATTCAAAATTCCTCTGTTCTTCTCAGACTCACTACCCAGAGTTTCCCAAATACTAATTCTCCTGCACATCCTACCCATACCCTAAAACTCCTATGATTTCTTCTAGATGCCCCCATCCTAGACTCCACTCTGATACTATACGAAAACCAAGCTTTGCCATTCCAGCATGAATTATTTTGTCCTCATCACTGGAGTAGCGAAGTTCTCGATGCAGTCTGCTGGAAGTCTTAAGGAGCTCAGAGCTAGAGGTTAATTACTGAAATTAGTACATAATAATTTACTTATTTATATTACATTTGTATTGAGTTACTTTAAGGGCCTATCAGCTTTTTAACTACAAATAAAAAATTACAAGCCTGATAATGCAAATTGGGCACCTCTTCTTTCAAATGTCATTATTCATGCAATACAAATAAGGCTATGGTAACTCGTAATTCAAATTTTTTAATATTAGCTGAAGTTACCCTTCCTCAGACAAATATACATTTTTATTATAATTTTAGAAATGTAACTGATCCAAATAATTATCCATTTGACGTAACTGCTACTCTTCTTTAATCTAAGTTAGAAACTTCAACATTTTGATATTGTGCTTTCCCCTCCCAAACCATTATTTGCAATTCTCATTCAACTAATTACATTTTATCTTTCTAAATGTAATTGATTTTCTTACTCACTGACCATAAGCAACTAACTTCTAACTGTAGCTATAAACCCAACATGTATTAAAACATTATGGGCCAACATAAGAACTTGAAGTTATGATTCTCTTTCACATTTTCTTGCAGTTTATATTGTTCATTTACATGGATAAAGCTCTGAAATTTTATACTTGAAATAATAAAGAAAGGAACTTTACCGAAAAGAAGAGATAAATTGTGTTGTCCAAAATGACCAATTTGGACTTACACACTGTTCCATTTACTGAAGACCTCAAGTAAACCGAATCATCTTCATTGAATATCTCTCCAGAAATCAAGAAAGTTTCATCTTGAATCTGAAAGTAAAATACTTTTATAAGGACAAAAGCTAACCCTTCATGAACAAAAAACCAAAAGCTAGTATTTGTAGTATACACTCATAGCATGTAATTCTTCACAGATTTTAAAGATTTTATCTTTTTTTTCAAATTCCAGAATTATCTTACATATCCTTTATTTTTCTGTTAACAGTCTGTATTCCATAATCAATGCAATCAGCTCCAAAGATTAGCTAACATGCTCTCCCATGACATTTTTTATCATAAACTATGCAATAGTTCAAATATGAATAGTATTCAAAATACAAAGGCATACTATCAGGAAAAACAACAACAGCAAAAATCAAAGTGTTTTGTTTAGCGATGATACTAGAACCCAATATTTTTAATTTGTGCTAGCATATTGACTTCTATCAAGTTGAAAAATCCATACTAACCAGCTGACATCATAAGATTACACAATGCTTTCCAAAAGATAGGCAACTTCCTCAGTCTTGGAAGCTTATAATACAGAAACTACAACATACTCAGTAAGCCTACAAAAGGAGTAGTGGAGAGCAGTAATGGAAACAGTGTCAATTAGACGTCAGAACTGCAAAAGAAATACCAAATGGAAAGGCTATTTATTTGTAGGCAACCTTTTCATCTACATCAATGGAAACTGAACCTCTGCCACAACTTCAGAATACAAAGACAGTAAGAATATGAACTTAAGTGCATTACATTTAACTGATATTTTTATTTCTAACATCACTGAGCAAAGAATCAAGAGACTTGCTGATCTTTTGGGATGTTACAAGTTGAGATAAAATTCAGTCTTCATTTATATAGTCCCACACTATTTTTCCACCGAACGAAGACTTTAACATGCATCAAAAGGATACTGTTGATCAGATATTGACCCCTGAGGATAAAGAAATAAATTCGTTGATCAGCATCCTGAGCTGGGGTGCAAATCTGGGCAACACCCTGGTCAGCACTGTGAGGGTTTACCAGTTCCACAGACTAGCAACCTGCTCTAGTTGCCTGGTCTCCAGGCAGGTTTTACGCCCCTCCAAAGGCACTGTCCTCCTTGTTATCAGCTCCCAGTTCTGTTTCTCCATCCCTTATCTCCAGCTTCTCTCCATTTCCATCTCAACACACATTCTCCTTTGTTCCCTGTGAGTCTACATTCTCAGCTGTTGCCCTTGCCCTTCCCCTCCCCGAAAGGCCTCACTTCATTTCACTTCCAGCCTCTTTTTACTTTTCACTGATATTACTTATGTAATGTGTAAAAGCTCTCCTGCATTATGTATGTAATCTATAACACTCAAAATCATGTGGATATTACTTGAAGGATGTGGGTTATCTCATATGAGTAGAAATAAGCGTTAGGGTTACCCAACATGTGGTTATACACATGAAAGCACAATAATTTTCTCGCTATTTTTCTGATATGTTTTTCTTTATACAGTCTAAGCACTTCATAAATACTGTCTTATTCTCTTAATTCCCCTTTTCTGAATATTGGTAACAAGAAGCTGAACTACAGACTGCATTCGTAAGCATACATTTATTCTGGGTGCCAAATAAAAGAAAAACATATTTACCTCCAAGTGATGCAAGAAGGATATTCCACACTCAGCAAAACACAACCCCCATAAGCCACACAACTGGAAACTATCAAACATGCACATACACAAATATCTAGTTTAAAACATCTTAAGTGGTATCCTATAGGATCTCTAATAACACAGAGAAAGAAGCCAATTTTATGTGGCATCATTCAATCATTTAACCAGCTTTACTAGTCTCATTCCTTATCTCGTTTGGTAATTACTTTCCAATTTCCATCTTCAAAATAAAAAAAAAAAAAGTTATCTTACAGGTAATGCTCTAGAAAGCTTTTATTTATCCCTCAGGAGATCCATTTCATGCACAGAATAAAGCAGTAGTCCCATGCAAAAAAAGCCTTTTTAAGTGCAGATTTAAACATAACTCTCAATGTTTTAGAAAGATAAATTTAAGGAAGAGAAAAATAAAGCCTGATCTTTAAACACTGGAAAACCAAATGCTTTCCTTAGCCTTATTTTCAAAGTATTTAGCACCTCTACCATGCCAATCCAGCGTCTAGCAAAGATAATTTCAGGCCAAAATAATACAACTGCAACACCAGCTGCAAGCAAACCAAGAACAGAGTCCTGTATTAGTAATTACCAAGGAACTTCAGTAATGGTTAATACCAAGAGCATTTTACAAGAAACTTTCTTCTTTTACCTAAGGAAATATCTGGGAAACAAAAAAAAATAAAATATGGACTTGTACCTGCATGTTGTATGACCCTTCTTGATTGTAAGTTACAGCTACTTCCACAGCTGTTCAATTAAAAGAAAAAAAAAAGGTGCATGTGAGTTGATTTAATTATAGGATCTAGAGAATAATAATGTATACACAATATTTAGTGCATCTTTCTTGGTAAAAAAAGAGACCTACCAATACTAAGAACAGGTATTTTCAAATTAGCTTCATACACACTGAATTCTGGACAATTTGTTTTTCAAAGACAAACACCTGAAGTCATGCTCTGAAATCTGTATCAAGTTACCTGGACAGAAAGCAGGTTTTGATGGGAGAAAGTGCTGAGCACTTTCATACTAAAATGAAGTAAAAAAAGTCAATGGCACTCATGCCTAAAAAATCTCAATCTTATTCATTTAAATGATAAACATTAGTTGTGTTGTTTTAATTTGGTTTGCATTTCCTCAAGAAATTTCCTCAAGTGGATTAAGCATTAAGTTCTGTGAATTCCCAGCTGAAACTGCTTAAAACTCATACTGCTTCTGTTTGCTGTTGGTTAGCCTGAATACTCAAGCACCAGTTGAAATAATTTTATCCATCAAGTACCTCCTCTCCCTCCACACATTTTATTAACTTACTGTTTTCCCCATCCAGCAGAGACAGCCTTCTAGTATGACATATATTTAGTCTCCTGCCAGTGCTGGATGCAAACGGTGAGAATTTATCTAAAACACAAAATACATAGATATGTTACTTTAATTGTACTTTAGCAATTTACACCACAAAAAAATTACTGTCCTACTATTTCTACCATCTTACTTACATATTTATATTGCACATTAAAGATTGAGGAACTACTGTAATAGTAACAGTCCCTCATTAAAGCTTCAACAATGAATAAACTGATGCTGTGTAACCTACAGAAAATGTAACACTAACAGCACTTACTAAGAAGGATATTGACTGCTCTCCATGAAGAGATTCTTGAACAGGAAAGCAAAATGGGACTTCAACTGCAACACAGCTGGTTCAGATTAACCTTTAAGTGAAGGTTCCAACTGTAAGAGCAGCCAAACATGGCAGCAAATTGCCTGGGAAGATGGAGGTGTTTTCGAGGATGGATCAGATATTGCTTGATTAGTTCATCATCTCTTAAAGCAAAGCAATAGTGTATGTGAATCTCTCCAATCCCACTCTCCCATTTTTCCAGGATAGTTAAAGTGGAGAAGAAAATTAACAAGGGTGTTTGCAGCATGTCTTAGATTTATAGGAAGCCTTTTTTAACAGCAATCACATGCCCAACTGGTATAGCCATTAACAGTGTCAGAACTCAAGATGTCCAGTTCATTCAATTAAACCCTATTGCCTCTCCCAGTTCTAGGAAGGTAAATTTTATCTCTGAAGGCCTTGGGCCAACTGTAAGAATAACAGTGACAGATACTCACTGTTTATGCTTGTAAAGAACAAAGAGTACACCGTGACACTAATTACGCATACCAAGGTCTTTCAGATAGTGCCTACCTGAAGTGCTGTTGGAAGGAGTCTGTACATTACAGTGCTGATATATTTGATATCTGTCCCTTTACAAGAGTTATAGTTTGCTGTCTGGGTAAATATCTGACAGATGCCAGAATGCAGAATTTTGAGCAGCACAAAGTAAGGCAAAGAAGGAGCACACAAATTAAATATTACACATGAGCTCACAGCACTGTCTCATCCAGTCACAGGTAAAATAAAACAAAAGAATGATCCTTACCATCTGACTGATCTCTAAAAGCTTCGGTTAGCATTTTCTCTTTCAGTATGAGTCCTAGAGCTGCCTGACACATAACTTCATGTGGGGTTGCCTTTTTGGTTGGAAATAGTTCATGATGGTGTTGAGGAATGAAATTAGTGTGCACATTTCCAGCCTCAAACTGTGGATGTCCTGACAGACTCAGTAAAAAATCAATATTAGTGCTTAATCCTACAATCTGTAAAGAAAAACAAACATATTGCCAAATTGAACTGAAGTTACGAGTATATAGATTTCTAGTTAACTTATGAGTAGATGAAAGATTGATCTTTCTTCAGATAGCACTAGCAAAATACAAAGTCTACCAGCAAAATGTAATGAATCCAACTGGTCGGGTTTATTACCAATGAAAACATTGCTTTTAAATAGAAAAACTAAAATTTAAAAAAAAACAATATGAATACTTTCTCAAAAGCACTATTTTTAAACTGCTACCTTTGTCCACTGTGAAGTCAAAGAAAGTTTTCCAGCAATGATAATGGGAGGATATTCAGAGGAGAAAAATAAAACACCCTCCCAAAAAAACCACAAAAAACACACAAAGCCACCAAAAATCTCACCCTACTGTTTCAGAAAATCATGCTCTGAGTATTTAAAAGATTACCAGTATGAAAAGCGCCTCTTACTAAAAATGAGTTATAATAGTTTAAATATTCCTTATTTGATCTTTAAAGAGTAAGAAATGGGAACAGTGACTTCTATAAGTTTACTACATACTATCCATTTCCTGTACTGCAAAATTACTATTCAACCAACATGAAATTAGAAATATTTTAGAGAAATCAGTGAAACTTGTAGCTGTATTGTGCTGTAATATTTATTGACAGAACTACTAAGAAAATTCAGGTAAGGGGAAACCCACAAAACACTCAATAGATTCCCCCCTCCCCCCATCTCTTTCACTTGCAGTAATCTTTTAGCTAAAACAATAGTGGGCCAAACATTTTCAGTACCTCAACCATGTTTGTTTTTTATTTAAAAGTATGAATTAATTCTGCACAAATAATATTCAGTCTCACCTCAAGTCAAACCTCCTGAATTCCTCTTTTGAAAAGAGATACACACCTGTAGTTTTTATAGGGGAAAAAGGGACCACTTCTTAAGAAGAACTAACAGCATTAAAAATTCTCTGTATTTCTTTACCATGTGTGTCTTTTAAAACTTATGGGTTTTTATTACTTAGAAGTTATAAGTAAACATCATCTGACACAAATTCTACCTACAAATTCCTTTAGGTTTCAGAAAGGTCACACTGCAATTGAAAGTGTTGTTATTCAGCCTTACTATTCTATAAAGTCCCAGCTGCATCACTCCGCTGAAGATACCACAAACTTAAGAGAAATCTATGCTTAAAACCAGACTTCACAGTTATCTTTACTCCCTCCACCAATTGCCAATTAGATAAAAATACAGTTTCTCCAAACAAATAACAAATCTTAAACTGGTAGTGGCAAAGCAGGCTCCCTCTTAGAAACCACTTTTGGTTTACTGTAGTATTTTATCCATATTTTGTTTGCCTGATATCTTCACAAATTTGGCTCAATATCTGAAATCATACTGGGTTCCTTCTACTTACATTATATTGATGCAAACTGTATCGCAACTTTCTCAGTGCTGCTTGACGATCCTCAGCCCAAACAACTAGCTTTGCAATCATTGGATCATAATGAACAGAAACCTCATCACCTAAAATATATTTAAAATATGCTGTAAGACTAACTCAAGTATTTCTGAAAGTTGGTAATGCCTAGTACTGCACACCATATGGCATTAAACTCTGACACAATTGATGGCCACATTTCTGTGTCCTTAAAGAATATTAATCTTTAATGATGTGATCTGGCATTTCAATTCCAAGGGCAACTTCAGTACAGACTTTTCAAGAGGTAACATTACTCAAATTCAGTTTTTACTGTTGCAGTCAGAATGCAGGATTGATAAATTGTGATGAGTATATAATCAGCATGATCCAATGGACAATAATTTGGATACAGGTAAGTAAGTAAAGAGGTAAATAGAATTTTCAGCGACTGACCAAAAGTAAATGGGCAATGACAAGGAAGAATAATTCTGTAGAGATTTGTCTTTATAACAACACCCTGACAGACAAACTTATTTAGGCTGAAGAGGGAAATGCTGAAAAAAAAAAAAAAGCTGCTGATGCAAAACATTTCTGCCTTTTTTTTTTTTACCTTGTCTGACTCCAGTTTCTATCCTGGTGAAACTATCTGGTGGTGGGGTGGATAAGTGCAACAATGGCCCAGCCCCCGGCATAAAGTTATTCTTAGGGTCTTCAGCATAAATTCTAGCTTCAAATGCATGGCCTCGGAGCAGAATCTCTTCCTGCATTAGGGGAATCTTCTCTCCTGCTGCTACCTGAAAACAGTAGTTTTTTGCCTTTAATGTGGGATCAGTATTCTGGAGTGCCAGTGTACAAAATAACTTTCTTCTAAACATGAATGAGTAGAAAACACACTCACAATGCACAAGAAGAAAAAAGTGGTACATCATACAAAGTTAGTTCTGAAGTTACTTCTTGTTTTCATCTGGGAGTCACCAAACAAAGGATTTTGAATTATTATTGTGTAATTTGGCCTCCTAATATTTCACAGATCTAAAACACAGCAGAAAAATAGTGGGGTTTTTTTCCTACTAGTTATGTCCAAAAATAATTAAATGTTTAAGTTAAAGTCTGGTCAACTAAGACAATATTTTATTAGCGAAAAATTGCTCCAAGAACAGATGATAAAATGGATTACTGGCAGCCAGCACTACTGGCATACACTGTTGATTCTCCTGTATAATGTCAGACCTGCACATTTCAGGGAATGTTTCTTTAAAGGGATTACTAACAATTTAAGACCCTTTAATGGGGCAGGAAGCATCATTTTATTACCCAAAGGAATTCACATTACAAATATAAGAATACAAATAAACACCCGCAACACACCATTTTGAAAAAAAAACAGGACTTTTAGGGACAAAATAATAACAAGAAGTCTGCTGCAATTAAGCACAGAGGAGACTTTACCAGGAAGCTACACAGTTTTAATCTGCATCGGAAAATACAATTTCCTATTGAAAAAATAGCAACA